>NC_092872.1:548275204-548630204 GCF_028372415.1 Notamacropus eugenii
GAGAAAGCATGATATCACAGAACAAAGAGAGAAGAATGGAAAAATGGAAGATAATGTGAAATATCTCATTGGAAAAACAACTGACCTGGAAAATAGATTCAGGAGAGACAATTTAAAAATTTTGGGACTACCTGAAAGCCATGATCAAAAGAAGAGCCTAGACATCATCTTCCATGAAATTATCAAGGAAAACTGCCCTGAGATTCTAGAACCAGAGGGCAAAATAAATATTCAAGGAATCCACAGAACACCACCTGAAAGAGATCCAAAAAGAGAAACTCCTAGGAACATTGTGGCCAAATTCCAGAGTTCCCAGGTCAAGGAGAAAATATTGCAAACAGCTAGAAAGAAACAATTCAAGTATTGTGGAAATACAATCAGGATAACACAAGATCTAGCAACCTCAACATTAAGGGATCAAAGGGTATGGAATAGGATATTTCAGAAGTCAAAGGAACTAGGACTAAAACCAAGAATCACCTACCCAGCAAAACTGAGTATAATACTTCAGGGGAAAAAATGGTCTTTCAATGAAATAGAGGATTTTCAAGCATTCTTGATGAAAAGACCAGAGCTGAAAAGAAAATTTGACTTTCAAACACAGGAATGAAGAGAACCATGAAAAGGTGAACAGCAAAGAGAAGTCATAAGGGACTTACTAAAGTTGAACTGTTTACATTCCTACATGGAAAGACAATATTTGTAACTCTTGAAACATTTCAATATCTGGGTACTGGGTGGGAGTACACACACACACATGCACACACGCACACATACATAGAGACAGAGTGCACAGAGTGAATTGAAGAGGATGGGATCATATCTTAAAAAAAAAATGAAATCAAGCAGTGAGAGAGAAATATATTGGGAGGAGAAAGGGAGAAATGGAATGGGGCAAATTATCTCTCATAAAAGAGGCAAGCAAAAGACTCATTAGTGGAGGGATAAAGAGGGGAGGTGAGAGAAAAACATGAAGTCTACTCTCATCACATTCCACTAAAGGAAAGAATAAAATGCACACTCATTTTGGTAGGAAAACCTATCTCACAATACAGGAAAGTGGGGGACAAGGGGACAAGCAGGGTGGGGGGGAGGACAGAAGGGAGGGCATGAGGAGGAGAATGCAATTCGAGGTCGACACTCATGGGGAGGGATAGGATCAAAAGAGAATAGAAGTAATGGGGGACAGGATAGGATGGAGGGAAATATAGTTAGTCCTATACAACACAACTATTATGGAAGTCATTTGCAAAACTACACAGATTTGGCCTATATTGAATTGCTTGCCTTCCAAAGGGAAGGGGTGGAGAGGGAGGGAGGTAAAGAAGTTGGAACTCAAAGTGTTAGGATCAACTGTAATGTTCTTACCACTAGGATATAAGAAATACAGGTAAAGGGGTATAGAAAGCTATCTGGCCCTACAGGGCAAAAGAGAAGACAGAGACAAGGGCAGAGAGGGATGATAGAAGAGAGAGTAGATTGGTTACAGGGGCAATTAGAATGCTTGGTGTTTGGAGGGGGGGGCGGGGATAAAAGGGGAGAAAATTTGTAACCCAAAATTTTGTGAAATTGAATGTTAAAAGTTAAATAAAAAAAAATTTTTATGCCAAAGTAACATGGTGTAATCAGAATGAATTGAACTGAACTGAACTGTATTGGATCTGATTGCACTAGAGTTGATGGGATTGAACTGCATTGGACTAGACTGGAAGAGATTGGACCATCCTGGACTGCATCGGATTAGACTGCATCAGACTGAACTGAACTTAACTGTATCACACCTAACTGAACCAAATTAGATTTTATTAGATTGAACTGGGTTGGACTGGACTAGATTAAACTGAATTGGTGAACTTGATTGGACCAGAATTGGACCATAGTTTATATGTATATATATATATCTATGTCTATATCTATATCTGTATATCTATACATATGCGCATATATATGAGGCCACATTTGATCTCAGGTCTTCTTGGCTCCAGGTCCAGTGTTATATCCACTGTGCCATCTAGCTGCTCCTTGGGACAAATTACTTAATCTCTCTGAACCTCTATAAAACAATGATGTTGATGATATTTTTACTTTATTTTTTCGTGGTTTTTTTTTGGCCTGTTTATTCTTTCACAACATGACTAATATGGCAATATATTTTACATTGTTGCACATATACAACCTATATCAACTTACTTACTGTCTTAGGGAGTGATGAGGTATGGAAGAGAGAGAAAATTTGGAACTCAATTTTTTTTTTTAATGAATGTTTAAAATTGTCTTTACATGTCACTGGAAAGAAATAAAACACTAAAAAAGAATGTTGAATTTGGCAGATTTATGTGTAATGGATACAAAAGACAAGATCAATGAAGTATTCCAGGAAAAAGAGTTGGGTAACTGTGTATCATGTTAACAGATGTGTTGCATTGCTGACCATGAAACATGAGAAGAATCAAAAGGAAGCCCTTAGTTTGTTGGTTAGCCCCATCTGGAGAATTTAAGAAAAAGCATGGACAAGAACTGCAGAAGTTAAGAAAGTATGGTTGGGCTGCATTTGGTTCCAGAGTGAGTACCCATATTGATGAGATCAAAGAATGTATCAAAGTGTTTATGTGTCTACTAGGTGACTGTTAGACCCTGTACAAATTAGAGATAGGACAAAGGATTCCCCCCCCCCCATATCAAAATGATTTCTACTTACAAAACTGGCCATGCACATTGGAATGACTCATCTCAGAGCATTTTTCATTCTGGGACAATTTTTTTCCTTGTATCCCTAGCCCCTATGTCCCTTGCAAACAGTGGGTGCACGATTGTTTCATGTTAATTGATTTATTGATACCTTCCCCTCAATTCCCACCTCATTCTATACAGGATTTGCAGGATTTCCCACAATGCTTTAGGTCAGCCCTTGAAGAATGATTGGTCCAACTGAATTGAAGTGATTAGTTGTGATTGAGGTACCAATGTGAACTGGCATATGGGTATCAAGCTGGTGCCAGCATACCTACCTTTGAATGCATACAAAAATAAAAAAATTGTAAAGGGGTTGAGGGATTGGGTGGATCTCTTAAATGGCCATATGGGCCTTCAGGTTCTGCATTCTACCAAGCAGGTGTTGGAGGGCCCCATCCAGTGCATGCTGGGAATGCTGGATGGTGCTTCACAGAAAAGAGAGGACCCCCTGGAAGTTTCTTGGCTATTCCTGTATAGAAATCAGGCCACTGCTCCTCAGGCAGGCAGATGGAATAGAGAGTGAGGGGGAAAATCATCCTCTGCTTTTTTACCTGTATCCTGGCTACAACCTCCCCATTTGTAGCCTCTCTGTGCTAGGTCTAGGTATGTAAGATGAGAGAATATTTTCTTTCTCCCAACTTCGGGAGAGAGAGAGTGGGAGGAAAGTGGAAAAAAGTGAGATAGAAAACACTGGAATTAACTTGTACAGTAAGTGCAAATTGTTGATTACTTTATGCAAATTCTCTTAAAACCCTGTGTCTTATTTCCCTACCTAGAGTTGAAAAAGACAGGCTCCTCTCTGCCAGCAGGGATATGTTAGCTCATAGAAATTCAACACCTCCTATCAAGGCATTGAATGGCACAGGCTGGCTGGCACCGTTATCTACAAAGGGAATTTTCAATGAATTTGGGGAATAGGAATAATGAGCCTGGGATGTGATAAATGATGCCTGCTGGAAAAGTTATTCAAAAAACACACACAAGGTAGTAGTAGATTAAATAAACACCACAGCAAGAAAATAAGCTAGGAATTGGAACTGAAAGTGAGGCATCTGTAATCTGTTGGGGCCAACCCATTCATGCTCGACGCATTGGGGTGCCATGGAATTACTCATCCAGCTAACCTTAGTTAATTATCTAAATTCAGCCAAAAGGCCACATACTAATGTCGCAAGGCATTTTGACTCAAAGAAAATTCTATTTGGATCTTTAGAACACAGGCTTTTTATCTCCTAGGATTCCAGAACCACCTTTTGAAAATGGTTAAGTATGAGTCCCACAGGTTTGTCTAGTATCCTCCAAAGGAAGTTTTGGAAGGAATTAGAAACTGCTTCCTCTCCTCCCTGGCACTTCCTCCTTTCTAAACGAGGAACAACAAATGATTTAGTAGTGAAGTGGTTTTGTTTAGTTCTACCTGTGCTCGAAGAGGCATATTCCTAGACCAAATTAACTGGATCCAAAGGATTAGGAAGGTATTTATAAGAGAAAGAACACTGGATTTGGAAATAAGACCTGTATTTTATCCCAGTTCTGGTACTAAGTTCCTATGTTACCTATGTCATTTAAAATATGTGTCTTAGTTTCTCCATCTCTGATGTACTAGCTGGAGGGACCATGAATAGTTGTTGATCCTACTTAGTAAAGGTACATGCTGCCAAACACTGATCTCTATTTGTCATGTCCACTATCCCATACCAGCAGGCATTTTGGCATAATTGCCAAGTACTCTCTGACTCTCAAAGAGTTAACTATGTCTCATTTTTTTTCCAGTATGTGTGTGTGTGTGTGTGTGTGTGTGTGCACACGCATATGTAAGACACTACCTCCTCTTTTGTTCTAAGCAAAAGTTTGTTTTATGGGTTACTCTTTCAGACCTCATGACTTTGTTCTCCATCCTGCTTTAGGAAAATTCTTCCCCTTCAAATTTATACTCACTATATTTCCTAGTTACTTAATCTTCCATGGGCAGTTATGATAAATGTCTAATTGAAGTAATAATTCTTATTTATTCCATCATGTAGCCATAATGTGAAAGCTACCTTGTTCTGCCCAACCTCCCAACCATTCCAAGGAAGGGATGAATGCACCTAGGACTTCAGAGCAATCAAACAACAGCCAATTAATGTCTATTATGCAATTAGGTGTTGGAGATAAAAATGCAAAGAATGAAATTCTCATGGAATTCTACATTCCAATAGGGGGAGGTAGAATATTAGTCTATATACACCTGGTCCTTGGCAGCTGGGTGGTGCAGTGGAGTGCCAGGTCTGGAGTCAGGAAGACCTGAGTTCAACTTTGACCTTAGGTACTTAATAGCTGTGTGACCATAGGCAAGTCATTTAACTTATTTGTCTCAGTTTCCCCATCTGTAAAATGAGCTGGAGAAGGAAATAGCAAACTATGCTAATATCTTTACCAAGAAAACCCCAAATGGGGTGGCGAAGAGTTGGACAAGACTGAAATGACTGAGCAACAACAAAATACATCTTGTTCTAATTATTGAAGAAGGCTAGGAACTGGCTACAAGACCCTGACTGCTGTACTACACATGAGAAAACTGGTGAAGTGACAATAAGGTCACAGGTGCAGAAATGGGATTCAAAATAAAAGTTGTTTCAACTTAACATTTCTTTTATTCATAATGATCTGAAGAATTTTTTTAAAAATATGGTTGCTTGTAGTTTTGAGGTGTTCTTTGTGCCCTTTATACCCTTCTCTACCCATCTCAAGAACACTGACAGACCAGAGTGTGCTCAAGGAAGGGCATATGTGTATACATATATGTGTGTAACTTAATAAATGTAAACACACAAGTGTGTGTGTGTGTGTGTGTGTGTGTGTGTGTGTGTTTTCCCCGATGGAATGTAAGGTCCTTGAGGTATTATTAGTATCGTTCAGGTATTGTTAGTGAGTGTGTGTTTGTCCTTTGTTGTCAAAGAAGACCACGCCATCAGAGAAATAATGACATGACTTGCACTTGACTTTGTTTTGAGTGAGGGAGGGCTATGCAGGTCACCAGCCTCACTTCTCCTCCAGGGCCATCTGAATCCAGTGACCAGATCTTCCTCAGGATGACTGGAGATAACCCAGGATGAGGCAATTGGGGTTAAGTGACTTGCCCAAGGTCACACAGCTAAGTGAGTGTCAAGTGTCTGAGGTGAGATTTGAACTCAGGTCCTCCTGACTCCTGCTCTATCCACTGCACCACCTAGCTGCCCCCTATTGTTAGTGCGGTAGAGTGCTGGACTAGGAGTTAATAAAATGAGTTCATGTCTTGCCTCCTATACTTATTAGCTTTGTGTCCCCAGATAAGTCACTTAAACTCTCTCAGCCTCAGTTTTCTTATCTGTAAAAAAACAGAAGTGATAATAATACCTTCCTCAAAGGATGAAATAAGATATGTAAAGCACTTTGCAAACCTGAAAGCACTATAAAAATATGATTTTTTCTTTGAATCCCCATTACCTGGCACAGTGCGGGATGCAGAGTAGGTACTTAGAAAATGTGTGTTCATTGATTAATTGAAGTTTGGTCGGGCTGTATTGTACCTACTTGTCTTCTTGAAGGACAATGTTGTCATAGACTCCAAAGAAAGAAGAGACTGTAGAGATCATACGGCTTAATAGTTCTCAAACTTTTTGGTCTCAGGACCCCTTCTATCCTCCTGAAGTTAGTAAGGCCCCAAAGAACTTTTGCTTATGTGGGTTATTTTTAATCAATATTGACTGTATCAGAAATTAAGATTGGTAAAATTTAAAAATATTTATTTTTAATCAGTATTTGCTGTATCAGAAGTTAGGGTTGACAAAATTTAAAAATATGTGTTTATTTAAAAATAGCAATAAATTTGTTACATGCTAATATAAATAACATTTTCATGAAAAAATAGCCATATTTTTCAAAACAAAAATTTTGATTGAAAAGTGGCATTGTTTTATTTATTTTTTTCAAATCTTTTTAATGTCTATTTTGATAGGAGACAGGATTCCCAAGACTGCTTCTACATCCAAACTGTTATAATATTTTGGTTGAAAGATAGACAGTTATCCAACTTGATTCGGATATCTAGTTGGAAAGAGTGGTGTATTTTGGTAGACAAACAATGTTTTAGTATTATTGTGAAAATAGTTTTGACCTCACAGACTCCCCCCTCCCTAAAGGGCCTTGGGGAAGTGTAGTCAACAGGACCAGTATTGCCCAACAGATGGTGAAGACTGAGGACTGAGAAAAAGCTAATGGATGTGTTGATTAGTATGTCACTGGTGACCTTAGAGAGAGCAGTTTCTGTCAAATGACAAAAAAACTGAAGTAGTTTACCAAAGTTCATAGGTCAGTGAGATGTGTGAGAGAAATTTAGTTCCAAAGCAGGGCTGATAAAAGTTTTTGACCCTTAGAACAAAGGGCAGGGTCCTTTAACTACTAGAGACAGACATCGTAAGTAGGAAGACTACAGTCAGTTAGAATAGGTAGAAAACATGCTGGAGGCTAAGATTTTGAGTATGAAATGAAGTTCTCTGACTTTCTTCAGAACTGGGGTGTCAACCATGATGCCCCAAGTCAGAGGCAGTTCATATCACTTTCCAATGTGGCTCAACCAAATTAAAATACATTTGGGAAATATTTAACAAAATAGACAAAAATACAATAAAACATAGAAAATACTAATATGTGGTTTTCTAAGACAATGTGTTTCCTTTGAGGTCCTTTATGTTCAATTTTGTGATCCCCATTTCTATTTGAGTTCGATACCACTGCTCCAGAGGACCCTTTTGAGATAGCCAAAAGGACAGAAAATGGATTTAGGAGTAGCAACTTGAACCTAGGAGAAAGGAAGGAATAATAATTGCTAAAAATAATAGTAAGAAAAAGAAAGAAGATTAGGGAATAGGCAACTGAATCAACTCAAATAAGAAGGGGAAAGAAACCCACATTCCACAAAACTTTAAAGGTTGAAGCTCTGGCTCAACCTGTGTGCAAATCCTCTCTATAATTCCAATGCTATCTGACTACTGCAACAGACGTAAGAGTTGACCCCAAATTTTATTTGATTCCATACCCAATACTTTTTCTACAACTGCACACTATTTGATACCAGAGAACTGGGATACCTCCCTCTCATTTAGCCCTTTCCCAGAGCAAGGTCTTAAGCTACTCAAATCCCAGTTGTGCCATGCTATCTATATGGACTTGGACATGTTTCATCTCCCTGGACCTCAGTTTTCTCCCATATAGGATGAGATAATTGTACTAGATGTTCTCCGGTCATATTTGATTTTATAAACCTGTGTCCCAGCCCATGTCCTTACCAGCATGGCTGAGTCAGGACAGAGCATGACAGATTTTATGTACCACATCAGGGCAGAAGCACAAAACACCAGTGACTGCCATAAAAGACTAAAATTTGGGAGAAATGGCTGAGTCAGACAAATGCTGAACTCCCCCAGTTCCCTGTATCTTGCCTCCTGATCTGGTCGGTACAGACTAGCAGCCTGAATCCAGCAAATGATTTTCCAGCTAATCTCAGCATCTTGGATTTTCAGTGCTGTAAAGTGGTATTGACTGGCCTTTTGGCTCACCCTCCTATTGATCTAGTCAGGGCCCTGCCCCATACTTTTCCACAGTAGGAATTTCCTTTACCTGGCCCTGGAATTTGCCAAGTCATTGGCATTATCTATCCCTGACCCATGTGGGATGTGACATCCTGTGCTGTATCTATTTTATTTAATATCAAGGACCAGTTTGAAGAGAACTGTTTGCTCATCTGGATGGCTAAGTGTGGTGGAAGGCATAGGAGAAAACAAAATCAAGTAGATAAAAAATTGACATAATGAGAAGAAAGAGATTGATTATGGTTGTCAAGATGGTTTGTTTTTTTCCACTCCATCCTTGCATTGGTTTCCTACCTCCATCTACACACACACACACACACACACACACACACACACACACACACACACACACACACACACACCAGGCCAGGAGGTACATGACATAGTGTAGAAAATACTGGCCTGGTAATATGCACGCTTGAATTTGGGTCCACTCTGCCAGTAAGTCACTGTAAGTTTGGACAAGTCACTTCCTCTGTATGTGTTTCAGTTTCCCTGACTGTAAACTAGGAAATGGAGAGGTTAGACTAAAGTCTTAGGCTTTCCACCAACAGTCTTTGTTCTATTTTCTTTTCTATAATTTAAAAAAAATAAGTTTTATTCATTTTAAACTAAAATACAAAAAGACAAAAAAAATCATGTCCATGTACACAGCACAACATAAAAAGAGGATTCAATACAAAACCTTTAATTTCCATTTGACACTGTTAACTTTTTTTGAAAAACTACATAATAAATTGTTTTCAAAACTACCCTTCTTTTCTGTACTTCCTTCTAAGTTTTCTTTTGTTCTCTGGTGTGCATTTTTTATTTATTCTCTCTCTCTTCCCACACCACTCTAGAGAAGGCTATCATTAAACACAAATATGTATGTATATATATATATATGTATACATATATTATATTTACATATATATATAAAAGTAAAAAGAAAGTTTACATCTGTTTTTCAGTTCTTTCTCTGGATGAGGATAGCATCTTCCTTTACAGGTCCTTTGAAGTTTATTTGAATATTTGCAGTGCTCAAAATGGTTTAGTCATTCAAAGTTGTTCTTAGAACAATATTGCTCTTACTGTGGTCAGAGTTCTCTTGCTTCCGTTCAATACATTCTCCATTATTTCATGCAAGTTTTTTCTCTATTTTTCTAAAATCAATGAGCTCATCATTTCTTATAGCACAGTCGTATTCCCTCACCATCATATACCACAACTTGTTTTGTCATTCCTTAATTGATGGGCATTCCCTCAATTTCTAATTCTTTGTCACCACAAAAAGAACTGCGATAAATATTTTAGACATATACGTTCTTTTCCTTTTTCCCTGATCACCTTGGGAAACAGAACTAATACTGATATTGCTGGATCAAAGGGTATATATAGTTATATAATTCTTTAGACATAATTCCAGATTGCTTTCCAAAATGGTTGAATCCACAGTTCTACCAATCGTGAATTAATATCCCAGTTTTTCCACATCCCCTCCAACATTTTTTGCTTTTCCTTTCTATCATTTTAGCCAATCTGATAGGTATGAGATGATATCTCAAAGTTATTTTACTTTGCATTTTTCTAATCAATAGTGATTTAGAGCACTTTTTCATATGACTATATATAGTTTTGATTTTTTCATCAAAAAACTGCCTGTTCATATCCTCTGACTATTTATCAGTTGGGGGTGTTTGCTCTATTTTCTAAGGCCACTTCTAGTTTTTTGCTAGCTCCAACATTTTAAGTTGGACTAGAAGGACATTGAGGTACCTTCTAACTGAAATTTTGTAATTTTTGGTTCTGTGTTCTATGTTCTAAGGTTTTTTCACTGATGACATTCTGTGCTCTAAAATTATTTTAATTAGCTTTGACATCCCATAAATTACCCCATAAGAGAGGCAGACTAATGCAGCAGAAAGAATTCTAGATGTGGGAAGACAGGAGTTCAGATCTTGTCCCTGCTGCTTAATTAGCTATATGACTATGGGGAAGTCATTTAAGTTCTCTGAACTTCATTTGTAAAATGGAACCTCCCTTCACAATCACAATTAGGGAGCGAGGCCTGGGGCTTTGTCCCAAGATACCAAATTTTTGGGGTCTGTAAAAGCATGTGTGGCCTAAAATCTTAGAAAGAGGGAAAGGAACAAGTGTTTATTAAGCACCTACTATGTATCTAGCTAGACAGCTAGGTGTTGTGATGGATAAAGCACTGGGCTAGGAATCAAGAAATTTCATCTTCCTGAGTTCAAATCCAGCCTCAGGCACTTACTAACTATTTGACCCTGGGAAAGTCACTTAGCTTTGTTTGCCTCTGTAAGGCAATCTTTTTACACCTCTACAATTAACTCACTATTTTATTCATGATAGTAGCTTTTCCAAACATTTTAATCCCTTTCCAAGACTCCCAAGGCTTGTGATTTAAGATGAAGGCAAGTTTGTCGACTATGGATCAGACATTCCAGAGAGCACAGTGGAAGGGATAAGTAGCTTTGGAATGTAATATTGGTGTATACTCATATAATTGGGTTGAAGACAATGGGAATAAGGGGTAGGGCATGGAGGGGAGGGGGACAGGTGGATAACAGGATTTGAATGATGACAGACGTTTAGAATCATAGGAATGGGAAGGATATGACCAGGGTAGAGTTTGTTAATTTTTGAGAAATGAATCCAGGTAGATTTTCATTGTCCATAGGGCTTTGACTTCAAGGTGGAGTCCTCTCAGGAACAAAGCATTTCAGGCCAGAGGACCAGGGCTTGGAGCTGAAGGAATGGTGTTACTCCCTTATTCGCAAGGCAGGAGACCAGGCTGGAGATTTAATAGAATGGCTTTTCTGCTCTAACGTGAAGAGACGGGTTTAGTGCTCATTAGAATCATGTTTTTCCTCTTCAAGTTGGAAAGAGACAGATTAAGCGGGAATAACCAGTGTGCAATGGAATGGTGGTTCTCATCTTCCAAAGGGAGACAGAGACTTGATGGAATAACCTTTCTTCTACTTTTGCTACCTGCTTAACTTTCGGAAGAAAGATCTTTACAAACCTTAGAGCATCAGAAAAAATGGGGACTATTATGATTATAAAGGCAGACATACTTATCGTTTCTCATAACTTCCCTCTGATCAGGGTCAACAATCAAGCAGATTTGCTTTTACCTCCTCCTTGGAACATTTCACATATTGGAATAGAGATCAAATCCTTAGCCTGGCATTGAAGGACTCTACAATCATTCAGCCAATATTTATTGAGTATTGGTTATGTGCCAGGTACTGTGCTTGGCCCTGCAGATGCCCATCTTTCTAACTTTATCACACATGATTCTTCCCCTCACACACACACACACACACACACACACACACACACACACACACACACACACACACCAATCTACTGGAAAGAGAATTGCTCTTAGAGACAGAAGGCGTCTTACTAGCTGAGTGACCGTAATCATATCATTTCCCCTAAGTTCTCTCATTTTCAGAAGTTAGAGGTTGGATTAGATGATCTCTAATGCCCTTATCAGCTCCGAAGAGTTACGAATGAAAGGAATATTTGCCATATGTCATGCTTTTTCAAAGCATTATTGATGCTATTTTCTTTTTTATATCATTCTCTTCCTAAAGACCCCTCCCTCAAACCTTCCCTGTAACAAATAACTGTAGTCAAGCAGAATGCCATTCTGCTGCCATTTTTTCCCCTCCCACTGTACTTTTGCTAACACTGTTCCCTACACCATGTGTGTCGAACTCTACGTCCCATTCTTCAAGTGCTAACTCAGGTGCCACATTTTCAATTAAAACTTCTTGGATCCCCCAGCCAAAAAGGAGCCCATTATCCTATGAACTCTTCTGATACCTCATTTATACTTTTCATGTACACATTCAATGTTGCATTATAGTTATGTACGTGACCTCTTTTCTGTCCACAACTTAGATTATGTGTTTTTCATCCTGATCCCTCTTAATTCTCCTGGCTTCTCTCTGTTGATTATCTCAAGTTTAAATACACACATACACACACATACACACACACACACATATATATCAATCATATATATACACATATATATACTATATTATCTATCTTGTTTGTATATAATTATTTACGTTATCTCCCCTATTATGTTGTGAATTTCTTAAAAACCGAGACTATCTTTTGTCTTTAGTTATAAATACCCCCCAGTGTTTAAGCATGGTGCCTGATATCTCCTAGTTATTTAATAGATGCTTGTTGACTTACTTATCTTATTAATGTTCAATCTTCTTATCTTACTCAAAGCCTAGCTCTGGATGGTAGGCACTGGGAAGTCTCTCTTGAATTGAAGTAATCTGAAAGGGTCCAGTGTGGTATGTTGGACAGGAATTTGTTTTGCTGCACTGTGCATACTTCTTCTAAGTGTTTTTTTATCCTTTTTTTTTTTTCCAGTGTGGAAAGGTGAGAGAGAGAGGGAATAGATTTTTATTAATTTTTTAAAAGAAAATTAAACTTAAAAAAGCAAGAGTATTGGACAGAAAACTTGGATTTTAGAAGTCAGTCTGACACTAACTAGCCATGTGACTTTAGGGAAAGCTCTCTGGGCTTCAATTTCTTCCACAAAAAGTGGGTGTTGAACTAAATATTCTCAAATGTTCCTTCTAGTTCTAAATCCTATGAAAATAGCATGATGATGATGTAGAGGTACAGAAGTATGTGGAATACAAAAATAAAGAAGACTGCCTTGTGGGTAAAATAAGATAGCTTCACAAATAACTGTAGGACAAAGTAGATTGTTAAAAGCCATGAGAAAGGCACGAAGTACCATGTTCTGCTTAATCTTAGGTGTCTGTCCACAGCAACCCTCCAGCCTACAGCAGCAAGCATCCTGACACATCCAGGATGGCCTGCTAGCACAGGTTCTTAGATCTGCTTTTCTAAAAGGAAGGTAACTTTTGAAGGCTCAACAATCTTCTTTAATCACATATACCAACAGAGAAAATACAAGCAGAGGAAATAAAGACCAACAGACAAGGCTTCTGTCTGACCGTAAGCAGTACATATATCACAGATCAATGGACAGATTCAACTGTCTCACCATTACATACATGCATATATACCAGAGAGAGAAGCACCAACATCTGGGTTTTCAAAGTTGGAGGGCGAGGAAGGGGGTGCTCCTTAAGGGCTACCCAGAATCTCATCTAGCATACAAACCTTCTTCTAAAGAGTAAACCCCAAAGCAAAACCTCACCTCAGAGTATATATATACTTTTCAGAGCCAGAGGACATCATGATCCTCTCGTTAATTAACAAAAGGGGTGGGCCTTCCTACAAAACAAACTTCCCTTAATGGACTCCACCTGAGGCCTACTAATGGGCAGGGAAGATCTTTTAACTCCCACCAATATTACACACCTTCATGCTCTTTTCTTGGTTCTTTTTTTTCTGAATATATATCTTTACCTACATATAGATGTAGGTAAAGATATATATTCTATATACTACCTTATTTGGAGATCTCAGAAACTTCCATGGATTGTCTTTTTTTTTTTTTTAAAGCTTTTATACAGAAATATTTACTTCAAAGGCATAATCACAAACATACAAACTTACTCCTTTGACTCACAGAGCTGAACTCTCCTTCCCTGTTGTACCACCTCAGTCTCTGGGGAGGGGAAGAGGGTTAGGGTCATAGTTTGGCTTGGTTCCCATAGAGGACAGTCTCAGGTTCAAGTCTTAAACCTCTGAAGTCTCAGGAACACTGGCTTCTCCAGACTTCCTTGCTGGGGTGTCTGGCTGCATCTTCCATCTGCAATCCTAGTTCTAAGTTTGCTGTGGCTTGAACTCTCCATTTGGTCCTGTGAAAATCACTTCCATACTTGTAAATAAGGAAGGTATAATGCAGAAAAGAATCAAATACCAACCCCCCCCATACCTCCTGCCCCAGGCCCATTTCTTAGAGCCAGGATAAAAATGAGAGAGCAGGGGAAGGAAGTTCTTCCCCTCTCATAGTTCAGATCTTGGCATTCATGCTGTTGGTGCACTGTGATCTTTATCCTCTGGATAAAGAGAGGAGTGGCCCAAAAGATTCACTATTAAATCCATGAAAATATCACTTCTATTTTTATCTATAGATCCAGTTCCAGTCTTTCTCATGAGCCTCAGTCTCACATTACTGTCTTGTGGGTATCTCAAATAGATGTCCAATAGCCATTTTTAAGTAGATGTATAATATTTGTAATCTTTCTAATTTTTGATAATATTTCCCCCCAAATCTTCCCCTCTTTCCAGATTTCTTTTTATTTTAGAGGCCACCGTTATCTTCTCAGGCATTCAAACTCTCATCTTTAATGTGGTCCTTGACTTTTCACTTATACTCACCCCACATATCCAGTCAGATGTCAAATCTTGTCCTTTTTCCCTAGTTCAGGCCCTCATACCTTTTACCTAAACTATAGTAAACACCTAGGGTTGTTCTCCCAATACACTTTGTGTTCCACTTAACTGTCAAATTGATCTTCCTAAATGAAGTCTGGCCATGCCACCACTCTATTCCATAAATTCCAGTTTATTAAACTTTGTATTACTCAGGATCAAATATCCATTTGCTTCTTAAAATGCTTTACAACATGCCCCCTCCCTACCTTTCCAGTCTTCTTACACTTTACCTCTCTCTACACACTCTGATTCAGTGACACTGGCCATCATGCCATTCCACACATGGGATATTCCTTTAAATTCCATGTCTTTTCACTGACTGTTGCCCCATTCCTGGAATGCTCTCCTTCCTTATCTCTGTTTCCTGACTTCCCTGGCTCTCTTGAAGGCCCAACTCAAATCTAGCCTTCTGCAGGAGACCTTTTCAGGTCCTAACACCACTAATGCCTCTCTTCTGAGATTACTTTTACCCACTTTCTCTTTATCTTGTTGTAATGCTCATCAAAGGGTTAAAGATCTTCCTTACCCATAAGGAAAGCTTAATTAGGGGAGACCCACATCTTTTGTTAATTTTCTAGTAAGGCACTGGTTCTCGGTTGTGATGCCCTCTGGCTCTGAAAAATATATACTTTGAGGTGGGTTTTTTTACTTTGGAGGTTACTCATTGGAAGTGTTTGGCCAGAAGAAACTCTGGGCAGATGCTAAGGAGTCCCCCCTTCCCATTCCCCACCCCCACTTTGAAAACCTAGATGTTGGCGCTTCTTTCCCTGGTAACTATGTATGTATGTAATGGTCAGACAGTTGGATCTGTCTGTTGATCTGTGATGTATGTTTTGCTTATTATCAGATAGTTGGAAGCTCTGTCTGTGCATTTTGATTTCTTTGCATTTTCACTGAAGTTTAGGGTACTGACTTTTTCCCCTGAACTAAGTGAATGATATATGTGCATGATTAAATGATTGTTGATCCCTCAAAAGTTATCTTTCCTTTTAGAAAAGTAGATCAAAGAACCCGTGATAACAGACCAAACTGGATGTGTCAGAGTGCTTGCTTTTACACTTGTATGTACCTATTCATTTACACATCTGCTATATTAGAATGTAAAACAGAGAACCTGTCTATTATTTTTTTTTTTTACTTTCTTGATATCCTTGATGTACTTAGCATGTCTGGCATATAGTAAGTGATTTTTAAAATGTTGGCTGATTGACCAAAAAAATGAGTATGTTACAGTTGCTTCCTAATACATAGAACACTCCCAAAGAAAAATGAGTGTCATGTGTGTGGTGAGTTCCTCCATCAATGGAGTCTTCAAGGGGAGGCCAAATGACTGGTGGGCAAGGAAGTTTGGGGATACACGTGCTATATCATCTCTGAGGTCCTTTACAATTTTAAGAGTCTTTCGCTTCCTGGGACATTCTTCTGCAGAACTCAGAGTCACTATAAAACTTGTTGAAAGTTGGAAAAATATATCCCTTATCAAAAGAGCTCTATAGAACTGGAATCTTATTTCAATGTAACATAGAATTATGCCTTATTGAATTGGTCTGAATTAATTCAGAAACTATTATAATTTGGATGGTGTAGGATGGGCTTGCCAAGGAAATTGAATTCACTTTGATTTGATTCAATTCAATTCAACATTTATTAAGCAGCTACTTTGTGCAAGCTACTATGTAATGGTATAAAAAGATTGTGGGAGGAATATTTAACCTACCTAAAGGAACTATTGTATGTATTTTAAAAGCACCCATTTAAAGAGAAGAGACTTATAATACATTTATTTGCAATGCTTTTATAAGCTTCTTTCCAATTACAGAATATGGAATCTGAATCAAAGAATTTCAGGATTGAAAGTGATCTCCATGGTCATTGTGGAATTTATACCACCAGAGAATTTCCCCTGCCACACATCTGATAAGTGAGGATCTAGTCTTTGCTTGAAATCATACAATAAGAGTGAAGGATTAAAATTTGTTATAATAATAAGCTGCTAAAAATAAAATTAAAACAGTGAGCAAAGGAAAAAGAACCTGACCATCAGTAACTACTATGGTGTAAAGGAAGATCTGGGGATTCACTACCTCTTGAGGCAGATTATTCTGCTCTAGTTCTTAGGAAGCGTTTTTTGGCATCAATCCCAAATTTTCCACTTTGCGCCTTCCACCCACTGCTCCAGATTCTGTCCCATGTGACAAAACAGAACACGCCAAAACACTCTTTCACATAACAATTCTTCAAATACTTAAGGATGGTATCCTATCCCCATGAACTTTCTCCTTTCCAGGATAAATATGCCCAGTTCCTTGAACCTATCCTGGTATGACATGAACTTAAGACCCTTCCCCATCCTGGTCCCTCACTTCCATCTTCTGACCAGTTTATTGATGGCCTTCCTAAATATGGCACCCAGCTTTAAGCACTCTAACCCTAAATGACATTTTACCGTGCCAGAGTACAGTTGGGCTATTACTTCCTTATTCTTTGAAGCTATACCTCTCAATATAATCTAAGACATTTTTCTGGCTGTCATAGCACACTATTGACATATCGAGATTACAGTCCACTAAAATCCCCAGAGCTTTTTCAAATGAACTGCTATCTAGCCATGCCTTTATCATCTTTTACTTGTGATATTGATTTTTCTTAACCCAAGTATAAGACTTAATGAAATCCTAATAAATTTCATCTTAGTTAATTTAGTCTGATATTCTCAAGGGGTGGGGAATCTGTGACCTCAAGGCCATATGTGGCCCTCTAGGTCCTCAAGTGTGGCCTTTTGCAGTCAAAGGGCTGCACTTGAGGACCTAGAGGGCCACATGTGACCTTGAGGCCTTAGGTTCCCCACCCATGTTCTATAGACTGTCCAGATGTTTTTCAGACCCTGACTCTGTCATCTACTATGTTAGTTATCTTTTGAGTTTTGTGTAATTTGAAAGTTTAATAAAGATAACACCTGTGCTATTATACAAATTATGGATAAAAATGTTAAAACAGCATAAAATTTACCACGCTTCTTGAGGCACTCTTTTAGGGACCTCCTATTAAACTGATAGAACTGTTAATTTTACTCCTCTGAGTCAGTCCTTTGAAACATTTTGAATTTATCTTAGTATATTTATCATCTAGTACTCATCTCTTCATCTTTTCCTGTGAGAAATAATTCATTTAGAGCACTACTCTATTCCAATCAGTATTAATCAGTTTGCTATGATTCCGTAAGAGTAGTGATTATAAGTTCGTATATTAGGCCCCCGAGCTGTGAGCTGCACATTGTAAGTTCATTTGCTTAATCATGGGAAGCTAACTAGAGGCCTTCCACCCTTGCTTTTCCTTATCATGGTGACCAAACCCAGCATGGTGGAGGTGACTCAATGACATGGAAAGTCCCCCCAATTTTTTTGTTCCTCCGGACCACTCACTCCTTTCCAACATGAGCAGGTGATCATCTTATGACTGCTTAGCCGGTGGGGATGCCCCATGTTTTGCCCTACTTGAGACCCACCCTGCGTGATGTATCATTTCCAACTGAGGCATCATTTTTTGGTCCTCAAAGCAAAGTCTGTCAACCAATGGAATTTTGTATTTTGCACTGTAGCCCCCTTTTAGAGAGTTCAGGTATTAAATCTGATATCAAGTCTTATAAAAATAAGGCCCTGGAAGAAGTGGGCATCTCAAATCATGAGGAAGATCCGAGGTTCACTTCATTAGATGGGACCATGGACCCATCTAATGAGTTTTGCCTCAGTCTCTTTTATTGTAGGTTGGACAATTTTAATTCTTACATTCCACAAGATTCTTTATTAAGAAATTTTTTATTAAAGAAAGAAAAGAAATAAGGAATCTTTATTATTATTATTCACAAGAGTTTTTTTTTTATTAAATGTTTTATTTAAAACTAGGTAAACTAGTTCTTTAGCACCCTCCTGATAGTCTAATGTGTAACCATACATAACTATTACAGAAAAGGAAATTATATTAGTGTGGTATGACCTGTTCTTGGTGAAGCCTTACTGCTTCTCTGTGATGATTGCTAGATATTTGTTTACCAGTCATACTTCCTAAAATGTTCTAGAATTTTGGCAGAAATCTAAGTCAAGTTCATTGATCTACAGTTTTCAGACTCTGTACTCTCTTCCTCACTTTTTTTGGCAATCAAGATATTTAACGTCCCATCCTATGGTACCTCTCCCATTTTACATCATTGTTCAGAGATGACTGATAATGACTTCACAATCATATTTGTATATTATTTTATTGCACTAAGATGTATTTCCCTGAGGACAAGTGACTTCAGTTTATCATGGGCATCTAGTTCTCAGGTGCTTCTGACTCCTGACTCCAGAGCCCACATTCATTGCATGGAGTATGTCCACCAACGGTGTAGTACCTCATGCCTTTCCTCTCACACGGGGTGGTATGTACACCGCTCATTCTCTGAGCTCTCTCACTCTAATTTGCTCTCACATTGGCAGGTCTAGTTTCCCAAAGAAAGACCAATATGTAGTTACGTTAAAATTCTCTTTGGGATCTACATGAAATCCTGTTATGGGAAAATATTTTCCCCTTACCCATCACTTAGATCTGAAGTTATCACTACTCTGGTTCCATTTATACAAACCAGCCACTCACATTGATGGGACTGTTAGACTTTAAAGGTAATGATCTATTTAACAATAATTCAAAAGGCATAATAGTGTCATCAGAGGTACTCATATATTTTAGCAAATGAAAGGATAATGTATACGTTGCAATTTACACATAAACTTGAATCACACTCTACAATGAGGTGTTCAGTATCAATGTGAGAAGAGCAGACACACACATAAGTCTGTCAGGGAAACACATAAAGTAGGAAAATCCATGTGCTAGGGGTAACTAATAGCTTTGCATTGCAGGCTTCTGTGTTATAGATCCATTTAGTACTGTATGCACCATACAAAGCTCCTTCTCTGCTAGTCTGTTAGTCCTTACTACTCTACAGCTGGGCAAATACTATTCTATTCTGCTTTCAAACTGATGAAGCACTTATGAGCTCTTTTAACTTACAATTACTTTAAAAAGACGTTAGAGAAAGGTTGTGCTATCAATTACTTTTTTTTTTAAATTGGAGGGTATGGGGGTTAAGTGACTCACCTAGGGTCACATAGCTAATAAGTGTCAAGTGTTTGAAAGCATATTTGACCTCAGGTCCTGGAGCTGGTACACTATCCATTGTACCACCTAGCTGTCCCTATCAATTCTTTTTAATCCAAGCAGATTGTAGCAAACAAAGTTCATAGTAAAAACAATTAAGTTTGCCTCCCTGGATTCACAACGCTTCATATGCCAGGATCCAATTAGATCACATCATCTTTTTTCCCCCCATAAATCAAAGTAGTGCCAACATCTCTTTCCTCTTTTTACTTTTCTCTCTCCCACCAGAGAAAACAGCAAAGAGCAACAGGTGCTTCTGAAAGGTTTTACCTTACTTAAACTCTAGGTAACGTTGAACAGAGATAGCTGAGGCTCTGTTCTAATCAGCTTCAGTCTTTTTATTCAGTCAGTCAGGAACTAGCAGCTAAAGGCTTCTTGTCAGCTGTTCTTGCAGTGATTTCTTCAACATGATATAGACTGAGCTGCTCTGGAGTTCTTTTCTCCCTCCCTCATCCCTTCCCACCCTACTCCCTTTCCCACCTTCGTTTCCCAAGTCATTCCACTTCTACCAGGTACTTTATCACATACCCATGAATGGCTTAAATCAAAACTTCATGGTACTTGGCAATTCATCTTCCAAAGATGAAGTAAAAAGTCACTAAATTTCACCCATGAAATCAGTAGGCCTTATTTAATAACCCCTTAGTTTCCAAACAATTACGTGATTTTCACATCTTACCCTTTCAGGTCTTGAAACAGTTAAATGAAAATGAGCTGAGGGACCACACTGCCACATAGTTCCAGCCATTAATTAATTCTTCAATAACATTCTGTGTCCTTGAAAATTTTGCTTCTTCATACATTTTTATTTTAAAATTTTTATTATTTTATTTTTTAATCAAAGTTCTTTCTCAGTCCCTAAATCATCAAACTGTTCATATACAAATGAGACATCACCTTACATCCTTTACAAGATGATTTAAGCCTTCATATTTATGTCACAGCTCATTGTCTTTCCAAAATGCTCAAATTCCATTTGACAAATGTTTACACATATTTTAGTTGATTTGCTTAAACCAAAGTTTTTTTTTTCCTACTTCTTTCATGAAACTGTTTATCTAGGGATGAACATCCCTTACATCCCTTACCAGTTGATTCAATGCTTTTTATTCATACAAAAATACTTTCTGTACTTTTCATCATTAAACTACTTCACATTCAAGGGCTAAGGGATGATATTTACAATATGTATTATGCCATGCTGCCCTTTATAGGTTCATTGAATTTAGAGCTGAGAGAGAGAAATAATCAAGTCCAATTCCCTATTTTACAGATGGAAAAAAATAAGACTCAGAAAAGGTAAATAATTGCCAAAAGTCACACAACTAGTAGGATCACTCAGATTTCCTAACTTCTAGTTTAATGCTGTTTCCACTACAGGTCTGAAACCTTGAAGTCACCCTTGGCTGACTTCCTTCTTTCCTCATTCCCATATCCAATCACTTGCCAAGCCTTGTTGATTCAACCTTCACAATACTTCTAGTATCATACTGTCACTATCCCAATTCAGGCCATTTATCACTTTTAACCATGAATGTTGAAATAGCCTCATTGATCTAACTCAGGGAGATTTGTTCTGTGAAGTCTGGATTCAGTCAAAGGGCCACACTTGAGGACCTAACAGGCCACATGTGGCTTTGAGGTCAAAGCTTCCCTACACCCCTCCCACCCCATTTAAATGCTTGTTAGACTTTGTCCCTTGTCCATTTCAATCTCCGCACAAATGGCAAAATATTTGGATCTCACCTTGTTACTTCACTGCTCAAAAACCTTCAGTAGCTCCCTATCATCTCTAAGATATAATAGAATATGACATTTAAAGCTCTCCATGATCTACTTTCCAGATTAATTTTGTAATATTCCTCTTCATGCAATCAGTGTTCCAGTCACATTGTCCTAGTAATTTTTCCTAAACTTGGCATTTCATCTCTGCTCTGTGACTCAACATTGGTTTTTCCTCATGCTGAGAATTCACTCTACTTTTCCCTCTTCTGCTTCTCCTTTCAAGTCTTACTTTAGATGTTACCTCCTTCCAATGGAGCTTTCCCTGATCTTTTTTCTCATAATTTCACCTACTATCATACATAGGGTCATAGATCTAGGACTGGAAAGGGCCTTGGGGATTGTCTAGTCTAACCTCCTCATTTACAGATGAAGATACTGAGATCCAGAGAGGTTAAATAACAACTTACTTGCCTAAGGTCACATGAGTAGGAGTCATCAGAATCCGGATCCTCCGAATCTTTTTAAAGTACCATACACATTACAGTTATCCCTTCCACATCGTGGGAGTTAGGAATATAGCACCCCTGTGGTCTAGAAAAATCCACATAAAATTTTTTGGTCTTCCCTTGTACCAAAAAAGAAATCTGAATTTTTTCTTTTATGGAGTGTTTGCAATACCTTATTGTAATATTTGGGTTGATATTATGTAATACTATACATAAATTTCATGCATTTCTGAGTTTCTAAACTTTTTTTTGTGTTTTTTTGTGTTGGGCTTTGTGTACTGGCTGTGGCTTCCATAAAACTCCAAGAAAATTCCCATTTAATTTCTTATGCCAAACTGCAATTTATTGAAACCTCACAGGGGAAAGTCATAATGTGTCTGTTCCAAGGGCAGCGACTAGTTGATTTTTTTATCCATGTATCACTAGAACCTAGCATAGAGTCCTTGTATATAGTAGGTGGTTAATAAATGTTTACTAACTCTGATACTTCCTAAAGTGAGACTAAGCTGTCAGCCAAGAGGGAAAAAAATGATAAGATCACTTTTGAAAGATCAGCGGCAGGCAGCATGCTGTTCAGGAACTTCACAATCCCGGAGGTCAAGCCTCCAGGATGAATGAACAGGTTTCACAGAGCCGGGCCAACAGAAAGCAGAAGCAGGGACCAGATTGATAGGTGATTTTTGCTGGCAGGTGACCCTGTCTGTTTACCTGACAAAGCCTGTGGCTTTGTATCTGTCTTCCAGCAGGGCCTGAGATGACTGGTAGTAAATTGATAGCAGCCTTGGTAGTTTATAAGAATTCTTAGATAATAACCACATGTCTTCAGCCTAACAAAAGCATCTGTGTTGTTGTGGGGGGCGGAGTTTAAACATAGCTGTTTCATCACTTATATCCTTTTTTTTTTTTTGCTTTCTACTATTGAATCATCAGAATCTTGGTCCCATGCTGCACCTCTTCAAAAGTTCAATACCAGACTTTGACCTGGGAACTCCCCTGTCCTTTGTTCTTGTCTTCATTTCCACTAACCCAGCAGGTTATTAAAACTCCTAGGATGCAAGTCCAGGTTCCCTATGGATCCTTGGATAGCAGACAAATTTCTGAGCCTAGAATTTAACCCCCTCTGCAATTTGGCTTCCACTTACCTTTATAGACTTATTTTATATGACTCCATTTCAGTAATTCTCTATTCTTATTATGTACTCTCCATACTCTATGTAGTCTCCAGACCAGACTAGACTGTTTCAAGTCATTCCCTAAATGGGACATGTTGCTTCCCACCTTGTATTCATCCTTTGTTTTCGAAGAAGACTATGACATCAGAGAAATGATGACATGACTTGCACTTGACTTTGTTTTGAGTGAGAAGCCACCCCTCATGCCTGGTATGCAGTCCTTCTTCCCCTTCACTCTTAGAACCACTAAATTCCATGAAGGATCAGCTCAGCTCAAGCGCTACATTTTAGGGGAATGCTTTCTTGATTTCTTCTATACCTCCCATCAAATGGTGAGTTCATTTTTAAAATTTACTTATCTTTGTATGTATCCTTGTCCCTTCCCCCTTCCAGAGTGTAAGCTCCTTTAATCAGTCAGTAAACATTTATTTGGCACCAACTGTATGGTAGACATTGTACTAGGTAGATAAAAGTGAGAGATAAAAGACAGATATGAAATAGTCGCTGCTCTTAAGGACCTTACATTCTATAGAGTGTAACAACAAACACATACATGTATACATATCATAATGCATAACACATGTATACATATACACATACACACATGTTATACACTAATATATACACATCTATTATACACATACACATGTGTGCATTATATATACATGTATATTATATGTACACATATACATAAATATACATATATCTATATCTAGAGAGAGAGACAGACAGAGACAGAAAGAGAGAGATGTTAAACAGGGTAATTTGATGCAGGAGGCACTAACAACTGAGATTATAAGGAAAGACCTCAGGGAATAAGTGAAATCTGAGATGTTTTAAAGGAAACTAGGGATTCTGAGAGATTGAAATGAGGAAAGAGGCTATTCTAGGCATGAGGGACATGGATCAAAGACATGGAAATAAAAGATGAAATGTGTGGCATTTGAGAAATTATGAAAAGGGAAACTTGGCTGAACCTCAGTGTGCACCAGGGTGAGTACTATATGATAAAGTTAGAAAGGGAGAATGGAACCAGATCGCAAAAGGCTTCAAATTCCAATCCCAAGTAGAATGTAATCTTCTCGAAGGCAGGGACTGTTTAATTTTTACCTTCGTATCCTAAGGCTGAGTATAATGCTTGACATCTTGAGCAGTAACTGTTTTTGAACAAGACAAGTTGAAAGAGGAGCTGGGGACACTAAGGGTTATATATGTTACGGCAAAGCATAACTGAGGAAGCTACCTCAAACAAGTTCTTACCCCAAATACCAACTTCCGAACTCTATTAGACTCTCTGGGGAAGATTAAATCAGTACATCCTTCACTGAAGTAAGATGTCACATACAACCTGTCTTCCACTGTACTGGCTTCTAAGTGCCAGTCATATGCTGTCACTACCTTTGGTGCAGGCATCATGCCCATGTTACTCCCTCCCTCACCCTTACCCTATTCTAATCACCCCACTCTTCCCCAGACCCTTTCAGTTGTGCCTGACTCTCTGTGACAACATTTGGGGTTGTCTTGGCAAAGATACTGGAGCGGTTTACCATTTCCTTCTCCAACTCATTTTACTGATGAGAAACTGAGGCAAACAGAGTTAAGTGACTTGGCCAGGGTTGCTCAACCAGTAAGAATCTGAAGCCAGATTTGAACTTAGAAAGATGAATCTTCTTGACTTCAGGTCTAGTGCTCTATCAACTGTGCCACCTATCTGTCCCACTTCAACTCATTTTAATCTTTACCTAGTTCAGAGGTTCCCAAACTTATTTGACCTATTTCCCCCTTTTCAAAAACAAAATTATTCAGTGACCCCCTGGAAATTACTTTCTTTAACCATTTTTCTGAAATTTGTTATCATTTCAAATAATACAGCACTTTTTTAAATGTCACATTTTAAATTGAACAATTTATTGTAAATTTGTGGCTTTTTCCTGCATTGAAATTTTGATGATGAAATATTGTGACATGTAACCATATAGTATTATATCATAAACAAGTTATTACATGCACATATTCCTGCCAATGCATGTTGGACTTCCCAAAAATGTGCAACAGACTTGCATGCCAACACTTGCTTGTTTAGACCTGTTAGTGGACTTGACCATTGATTGTTTATAACTTTCATTTTGTCTGTTTGTTTGGAAAATAATGTAATCGTTATGATTTTAACTGTTACGTAATAGATGAAATATATATATATATATAGTCTTTAAAAATGTTCTTTTCTTTTCTAATGCTTCCAATGCCCCTTTATTTTTATTCCATAGCCCCCAATTGTACCTGAGGCTACTACTGCCACCCCAATCATTCCAGTGCCTCCCCCAGGGGAGCAGTTTTGCTTACTTTGGGAACCTATAGTTCCTTTTACTATGATCTTTGGAAAGTAGGCTCTGCTCCCTTAAGACTTCCTTGTATCCTGAAACTCTGTGTGTGTGTATGCATGCGCATGTGCATGTGTGTGTGTGTGTGTGTGTGTTATTTTAGAATGAATAAATTTTTATTACTTTTTTTTAGTCACCATACTTTCCCCCAGTATCCATCTTCTCTCCCCCTCCTACATAGCCATCTTGTATAACAAATGGTATTATTTAAAGACAAAAAGGGAAAAAGAAACAAGGGGAAAAATCAGCATAACTGATCTATGCATCAGAAAAGTCTGAGAATATGTTCAAAGTACAAGACATGAGGACTTGATTCTTTACCATTTTGCAACATTCACTTTTGATTGTGTGTGAGTGCTCTTGTGTTTGTTCTTTCCATTTACCTTGCTGTAGTCGTTGTGTATATCTTTTTCTTGACTGCTCACTTCACTCGACATCTTCATGTAGACCTTTCCAAGTTTCTCTGCATGACTTAAAGCACAGTAACATTCCATTATATTCATGAACCACAATTTGTTTAGCCAATCTCCAATTAAAAGGCATGTACTTTTTTTCAATTGTTTGCTATCACAAAAAGTGCTGCTATAAAAAATTTGGGTGTATACTTTTTTTTTTTTTTAAATCAATGGCATCCTTGGGGTATATATAAGTCTAGGAACAGAATCACTGGATCAAAGGATATGGACATTTTAGTCACTTTATTCACATAATTCCAGATTTCCTTCCAAAGTGGTTGTACTGAGTCATAGCTTCATCAACAATACTCTAGTAAACCTGTCTTCCCACAACCCTTCAATAGTAACTATTCTAATCTTTTGTTAAAATTAGGGTGATTTTGATATACATTTTTCTAATTATTACTGATTTAGAGCATTCTTTCATATGGTTGTTAACAGTTTGCAATTCTTCTTTTAAGAAATGGTTGCTCATATCCTTTGACCACTTATCTTTTGGGTACTGGCTTTTGGTCATATAGATTCATACATGTATATATTTATAAATTGTTTATATCTCTTAGATATCAGACCCTTAGTAGATTAATTTGATACTAGGATTCAACAATTTCCTTTCTTTTCCTCGGTACACTGATTTTGTTTGTTGAAAACTTCTGAGTTTCATGAAATCAAATTTGTTTATATTATCTTTTTAATTTCCTCTAATCCTTGTTTTGTTAAGAATATATCTTTTACTTAAAACTCTCAGAGATATGTGATCTCCTCTTCTAAATTTTTTATAATATGATCTTTACTATTAAGATCACATACCCTTTTGGAATATGTTGTGGAATATGGTATTAGTTGCTGGTCCAAATTTGATTTCTATCAGATTACTATCCATTTTTCCAAGCAGTTTTTAATCAAAGAGGAATTTTTTTCCTTTGTGATTTACGTTTTCCAATTTATTGAACACTGGGTCATTGAATTCCATTGTTTCCAACTCTCCCTGTTTCTGACTCTTCTCTGTTCCTTTGATCAACCTCTCAATTTTTAAACTGATATCAGACAGTTTTCATGACTACTGCTTTGCATTAGAGGTACTTGAGATATGAAAGTGCTATTCCCTTTTTGTCTGTTTTTTCCCAAAATTCTCTTGATATTCTAGGTTTTTTATTTTTTCAAATTAATTCTTGTTGTTATTATATTCTGAAAAGTATCCCTTTGATAACTTGACTGATATAGCATTAAAGTTATAAATTAACTTCAGTAATATTGTCATTTTTATCATATTGGCATAGCCTGTCCATGAGCACAGAATATTTCCATAGCTATTCAAATTATTCTTTATTTCTTTAAGAAGCACTTTGGAATTGAATCTATGGAAGTGTTTTGTGTGCTTTAGTAGATTTATCCCCAGATATTTTGGCATTATGGGGTTATTTGGAATGGAATTTCCCTTTCTGTTTTTTGCCTCATGGATTTTCTTATTATTACACAGAGATGCTGTTGAATTTTGAGGATTTATTTTGTAGATTGCAATTTTGCTAAAATTATTGTCCTAGTGTCTTTGCTGATTCCTTAGAAATTTCTAAGTAAAACATATATCATTAGCAAATCATCAAGAGATTAAAAAGTTTTGTCTCCTCTTTACCTACCTTTACACCTTTAATTTCTTTCTCTTGTTTTATTACTATTGCTAGTATTTTCAGAGCTGTAGCAAACAATACTGAGTAGAGTGAGCATTCTTGCTTTCCTACCATTATTTATTGGGAGTTCTAATATAGCCTCATTGAATATGATACTTGCTTATGATTTTAGATAGGTACATTTAATTATATTAGAAAAGATTCCTTTATGCCTAAAGTTGGTAGGAATTTTTAGTATAAATGAGTGTCATACTTTTTCAAAGGATTTTTCCCTACCTATTGAGCTTGCAGTTTTGGATGTTCTCATTTTAATATGATTAATTATGTTGATTTTTTTCCCTAATATTGAACTATCTGTCCTTAAGCCCTTGTATAAATCCAAATTGATAGTAATGAATGGTTTCAAAATGAATCTTTATAGTCTTTTTGATAGGATTTTATTTTAAAATTTTCATTGATATTTCTTAATGATGTTGGTCTATAGTCCTCCTTTTGTGCTTAATACTTCCCTGGATATGGTATAAGGCCTGGTTTTGTGTGTGTTCATCCTTTGTTGTTGAAGAAGACCATGCCATCAGAGAAATGATGACATGGCTTGCACTTGACTTTATTTTTTGAGTGAGGGAGGGATGTGCAGGTCACCAGCCTCACTTCTCCTCCAAAGCCATCTGAATCCAGGTACCAAATATTCATCAGGATGACTGGAGTTGACCCAGGATGAAGCAATTGGGGTGAAGTGACTTGCCCAAGGTCACCCAGCTAGTAAGTATCAAGCATCTAAGGTGAGATTTGAACTCAGGTCCTCCTGGCTCCTGCACTGGTCCTCTACCCACTGCACCACCTAGGTATAAGGACTAGATTGCTCTTGAAAGGAATCTGTCAGGACACTTTCTCAGTTTTTTAGAAAATTTTCTGTAATATTGTTACTAATTATCCTTTGAAAGTGTCATAGAACTCTCCCTTCAATTTGTCAGGACCAGGAGGTTTCTGTACCCCCCCTTCAACCCACCTCCAATCCCCTTGATTTCCTTTTATAGCTAGTTCTAATTTCTTTGCTGAGATTGGATTGTTTGCGATCTCTATTTAATCTTTGGTTAGTTTGAATACTTTCTATTATTAAGGTATTTCTCTATTTCTTTAATATTCTCAGTTTTGTTAGCATGTAATTACTTAGGAGGCTCTGATAATTTTTTATCATCTGATTTTGTGTTTTCACCCTGTTTGTTTGCTATTTTAGTCTTTATTTCCATCTTCTTTTTAATAAGATTTGCTAGTGGCTTATCAACTTTACCGGTATTTTCAGAGACCGAACTACTACTTTTATTTATCATTTCCATAGGGATTTTTTGGTGTTCAGTTTTTATATTTATCTTCTAATTTTGCGTTTCTCCTCTATTGTTCTTATTTCCAGTTTCCTTAATTGTTGACTTTCCATTCAGTTGGTTAATCTCTTTTTTATTTATTTATGTTAGTATATATTTGAAGGTATATAATTTTTCCCCTGAAGATTGCATCCTAGAAATTTTGATATGTTATCATGTATCATAATTATTACTTATGTCTGATTTTTTCTTTGACTCACTCATTATTTAGAATTTCATTAATTCTTTTTTGAGTCTGTCTTTTGTTTGTACTCCCTGAACTAATAACTATTTTTAATGTATTTATGCTCTGTAAAGTGTGTTATTTTTACCTTTTTAATTTTGTTTGCAATATCTCTATCCCCTAATATGTAAATAGTTTTTGTAAAGTTCCATGTAGTTCTGAGAAAAATAGTGTTTAGTAATACTGTTTAGAAGACATTATACATCTTTTAGCTCTAAATTCTCCAGAAATTTATTCAGTTACATATTTTCAGTTTTGTTGATCTTTCTGTTAGACTTATTCAAAACAGAGAGAAGAGCACTGAAATCCCCTGTCACTCGTATATTACTCTGTGTTCTTGTAGTTCAGTGAATTTTAAAATGTGTTTCTTGTAAGCAGTAGGCTGAGGGGTTTTGTTTTCTAATCCAATTTGTCACTCTTGTAAATTTCATAGGATTGTTTAATATATTCACATTGAAGGCTATTAAAGGTAGGTCTCTATTTTCTTCCATTTGTGTCTAATGTCATTCCCCCCCCCCCTAAATTTGGGTTTATTTTCCCTTTTCTGCTGTAAACACAATTCTGTCTCCTCCGTTGTTTTAACTTAATCTGTTTCCCCTATTTCCAGATGCTCTCTTACCCTCTCCCTTGAGTCCCTGAAGCGTCTTCTCTTTGTTACTCCTTTCGATGGTTTTAGAGTTTTTACTTATTAGTTTCTCTCTTTTGCTTGCTTTTATTTAGTTTCTTAAAAATTCTTGCTACCAGATCCCAAGGCTCCTCTGAAAGCTAAATTTTCCTACAGGTAAGTAAATGTTGGTAGGAAACACTAAAGCAGCCATTTTTTTATTGGCCCTTACTTGGCAGTCAGAAAAGCTTTGTGTTCTTCTACCTGATTTCTCTGGCATTTTAAAGTTTAAATATCTAGTAAACATGGGCACAGCAGTAATGTTCAAAGTAGGAGGGATATAAACGATAAAGAACATTTAAATGGTGAGTGGAGAAGACTGGCAAACTAGCTTGCTCTTGGCACCCTGGAATACATCCACAGCCTAACTACAGCCATGCCACCCAGTAACTGTACTGGTACTCATTACTATTATAACTGTGAAACTTGCTTCTTGTCTGTACCCTTCAAATTGAGATAAATTTAATGAGAATCTTTGTTAATATAAAAAAAATTATTCCCTTTTTTTTCTTCTTCAAGAATAATCCTCTTTCTTCTCCTACCCTTCAATTTGCTTTGGTAGTTAGTTGTGTTATTTTTCTAATTTTCGGCCCCTTTATCTATAAAGAATTTCCCCCCTCATACTCTTCCTTATTTATCTCCTTTTTTCTATTCTAGACTTCTAGTTTTTGGTTCATGGCCCTTGTATTTATTAGTCTTTATTCTTTGTATTCCTTATAGAATTCAAGTACTTATTTTGGATTCTCTCTTCTGTTATTACCTTGTAATGTTGCCCCTAGACACTTTTTTTTCCATTATGCCTCGCTCTTAGAATGACCATGCAGGTCATAGAGAAGTATGTTCTTGATTGTGCAGTTCATTATTGACCTTTGCCCCATCTTGGTTATTTTTCCTCCATTGGCCTTAAAATCTCTTCCCTGTCCCCTTCTTGTCCAGATATCAGTTGTCCTCAGCAGCCCTTCTCCTAAGGTGGGATGAGTGGTCTTTCTAAGTCCAAATAAATATCTGAAGGCCGTATCCAATATAAGGTCCTCATATCCCTTTATGGAATATCTCTCTTCTACCATGGGAGCATTCACCACTGAAACAAGATTTTCTTCTTTCTTTCCCCTATTTAAATCCCTTCCTTTAACCTCCTTGTCTATTCTCTTAGAGGCTGTCTTCTTGAGATACTACAGGAGTTATCTCCCCTTCGTTGTTAGCCTTTGACTTGATTAGGGTACCTCACACATTCCCCTCTACCTTTTTCCTTTCCCCTCCTTTTTATTTACCTTCCCATTCTGGAGTTTAGTCCCATAAAAATATTGATTCTCTTGCAGACTGGGTTTTGTGTGCTTTAGTTCATGATGTTTCAAGCCTTTTTAGCCATAATTACTTCTGTTGAACTTCTACTTTCAAGATTGTCTCCTTGTGTCCATTTAGAAAGAAATCTCTTAATGGTCTCACTGTCATTATTTTGTTCTTATTTTTGGTGGCTACATTTATTTAATTTTCTTATATTAATGTTATCTGAGATGCTTTATACATACATAATTTCTTTAGGTCTGATTTTCTTTCTAGTAAACTTTTAGATGCCTCTCTCTTTGTCTTTGTTTCTGTCAGTCTCTGTCTTTCTGTCCATCTGCCCCTTTTTCTGTGTCTCTGTCTCTGTTTATCTCTGTCTCTGTGTCTCTGTTTTTCTCTGTCTCTTGTCTCTGTGTCTGTATCTCTGTCTCTGTCTCTCTGTCTGTCTCTGTCTCTGTCTTTCTCTTTCACCTTTTCTCATTAATGGTTAAACTTAGGCTTGCAGGTAGATCACTTTGAATTATAACTCAGAACACAAAACTCCTACTGTTTTGGGTGGGTACACAATAGTCTTCTGTTATTTAAATTTTTTTAACCTTGATATTCTTCTGGTCACTTATAGAATTAGCTATTTGTTCATAGGCCTGTTAATTAACCATATGCAACTTGGGGTTTGCAGCGTAGGGTTATTTTTTTTTCTGAAGGTGATCTATGAATTCTTTCAATTGACTTTTTTTCCTGTATTGAGAAGTTCTAGGTATTTTTTTTATATTATTATAGGCATTATGGTAACCAGGACTTTTGACTTGTGATCTTCTAAGAGACCTGTAATCATTAGACAATCCTGTCTTTAAGATCATTATGTTTTACTTGTATGAAAAAAGATCATATTTTCCTTTAAGGTTATTGCTTTTTGTCTCTTTTCCCAGAGTTTCTTGCACTTTGGGGCATTTGTTTTCCTAATGAGTTATTCTCTCTTATTTCTTCAGTGAGATTTGCCACCATGGATTCAAGTTTTTTCTTTTCTGCCAATTATTTCTGCTGTGCAGGGCATAAATTCAGCTTTCATAATTCTTATTTCTCTTTTAAACTATTCAGGAACATCCTGCTGTGGTTCTGTCTTCTCTTTGGAATCCACAGAGTCCTCTGCCTCATTGGATGTTGATTCGTTTTTCTTTCTCTTGAAATATTTATTCATAGAAGTCTGTTACTTTTTTACCTTATCTGGAGGGCACATTCCTTCTGTTATTAATATCTACCTTGCTGGTTTATCCGCTTATGCTCAAGGTCTTAAATTGGGTTTTCTTTCTCCTGAAACATTTGGTAGTTTCAGTCGTTTTCTTCCCTTTATATTCTCCTATGGCTCACTTTCTGAACCCTTCCTTTTTGATGGTGATTTCCCTGAGGTCTGGACCTCCAAGCTTCTTCACTGCTAGGTAGTCCATGCTTTACAGGTTTCAGTATCTGCTCCAGGTAATTTCTGGGGAGTCAGAACTAGCCCCAACTAGATGCAGAGCTCTTTCCCTAAAGCTTATTGGAACATCATACAACATAACAGTGAATACATGTGTCCTACTCCAAATCCCCCTGTTTCTCATTTCTCTAGCTGAGCTCTTCTACCACACAGAACATTGTTTCCCTCCTATCCCAGCTCAGCAAGCATATACTTTTTGGTTTCCTGCCACTAGGAGGAGCGGGGATAAAACTGAGCTCTGTTGCAAACTTGTGGGTCAGTTCATAAAGCCTCGCTAGTGAATGGGTTAAAAATTAGGCTTCTCTGTTGTTAATTTATTGAATTGTTATGTCATTTGGGTTCTATATGTCCTCAACCATGGAGACAGCCAAAATTGCTTATCTATTGTGCATAATTCCTATTTGGGGGAGTTTTGAGAGCTTATGAACATCCGAGAAAGTACCTAAGTTCCCATCTGAACATATGACCATCCTGAAAGTTTCAACCAACTTTCATTGCACTTTTATATTTGAACAGAAACCAGGTTCTAGCTTGGAGACATCACCTAACTGGTAGGCCCCCTTCCTCTCCCTCCTTTCTTTTTCCTTAGTTTTCTGGGTCAGAAAAAAGAGTAAGCTTACACCTTGCTTTTCACTGCTACTCCCAGATGATTTTGCTACCATCATGCCTCCAAGATTTTTCCTCTTTTAAGGTCCATTAAATCTGTTTATTACCATCTCCTTCCCATCTTGTTGCTATTAGCTCCCAATCTTTAGGTTCTTCTAACTTTCTCACTGACTTTAGCATCTGTTTTATTGTCTTCCTGTTCACCTTATGTCCTCTTGAATACCAACGGAGGCAGCTACATGGTAGAGGGGATAAAGTGTTGAACCTGGTATCAGGAAGACTTGGACTCAAATCCATTTTCAGATACTTGTTAGATATATGACTGAACAAGTTACTTCACCTGTTTCTGCCTCAGCTTCCTCATCCATAAAATAGGGATAATAATAGCACCTACCTCCCAGACTCCCAGCATTGTTGTGAGGATCAGATAAGATATTTGTGAAATACTTTGCAAACCTGAAGGTGATCCATAAATGACAGCAGTTGTTATTATTTGTCTTAAACCTATCTGCCTTATAAACATGTTTCAGTCTGTGAATCATTTGAAGGGGACAGGGGAAAAAGCATTTACTTTTTTCTTAATAACCCATTCAACAACCCATTCTCTTTCTTCTTTTTCACTTATAAACATCTTGAAAAATTTGTCAGTGCTTGGTGATTCCATCCCTCAACTATACATTCTCTTCTTAGCCCCTTGTGTTTCAATTGTACCTCTACTCTCCTACTGAAACTCCTCTCTCCAAGGTCACCAATAATCATCAAGTCCAATAGAATTTTTTCAATTCCCATTCTCCTTGATCCCTTTATTGATATCGACTCTGTTAGCCACCTCCTTCTGCTGCATACACTCTCCTTAAGCTTCAGAGAAAACATACTCTACCTGTTATTCTCCTACATCTCTAACAATTCCTTCTATGTCTCTCCCCCCCCCAGTTTCTTTGTCTTTTGACAACACCTTAACATGTATGTCCCCAAAAATCTTGTCCTTAGGATTCTCTGCTATTGCTCTATTCTCTCCTTTGTTAATCTCATTACAGTCCATGGCTTCAATTACTGACTATATGGATAACTCTCAAATCTTTGTCTTCAGTGTTGACTCCTCTCCTAAACTTTAGACTTGCATCTTCTATTGTCTACAGAATATTTCCAACTGGGTATCTGTAGAACCAATGTGATGTTCACAGTGCCTATGGCAGCCATGAATATCCTGGTACAATTCTGAACTGTGAAATACAACAGACTCTTTACATGGAAGACAGAACCAAAACATTTATTCAGACACCAGAAAGCCAAATCCATCGTAATCTATACTCAATAACAATGCAGAGAACAACACCATCTCCAAGCCTTGCCCTTGCTAGACTTCCCACAAATCAGCTCCATTAAACAAATCACAAGCAGGCTTCCCTTAAACAAAATGCCCTTCTCTCACTCACAGTCAGCTGCAGGCTTGCCTGCATCCTTCAGTTCTGACTGCTCTGTCACTAATTTTCACTCAGCTCTGCTCTACCTCCTTCTCTTCCTGTTCGACCCATTCACCAAACTCTTCCAACCACAGGCTCCATGGGACTCAGACTTCCAAGTGACCCAGGCAGGTCACATGGGCCTATTAATGAATGGGAAAGGTCTTCCCATTTAAATTACCATTACAGTATCTCACTGGCTTCTCAGAAGCAACAAGCCCCAAATAAAGCTCATTATCTCACTTAAAGAGGCCACTTGGTATAATGAATAGAGTATTGGACTTGGAGTAAGAAAACCTTGATTCAAAACCTTACTGTCTGTGTGAACTTAGGTAAGTTACAGAACCTCAATTAGCCTCAGTTTCCTCATTTACAAAAGGAAGGGGTTGGAATAGATGACCAGTATGTTTCTTTCCAGGTCTAAATCTAAGATACTATGACCTTTCCCCTAAAACCTACTCTTCCTTCTGATTTCTCTCTATATGTTAGAATTGATCATTCAATCTTTTATATTCCTAACATTGAACTTTCCTTTATCTCACCCTTTTTCCTAACTTTTTATATCTGATCAGTTAACAATTCCACCCACACAACATCCTTTACATCTGTGCCTTCCCTTCTATTTCCACATCCTAATTAATATAGGCCCTGATGTCATATGCCTAGACTATTATAATAGTCGCTGACCAAGTTTTCCTACTTTCTACTTCTTCCAACCTATCCTTCAAACCTTTCCAGGATAATCTTTCTTAAGTATAGATCTGTTATTGTAACTCCTCTACTCAAGAAATAGTTTTCTATTTCCATCCAAATAATGTCTTGTCTCTTTCCTTTTTGGGGGGTTGATATATAGCATAGCAACATTGCTCCTTTGGGAGGTAGGGGTGATTCCCAAAGCAAGCCGCTCCACCTTCCTCTGCTTCTCTTCCATCCTGACATTGAAAGCTAACCATAATTTTGTACCACCCTTTTCAGAAGCCTGACTATTTAGCCATTTTATCATATTTATATTATAATTATCATATCCAATATCATAATTATCCAATAACACCTCAAACTGGTTGGAGTAGAAACACATCATAACTCATTCCTCCCTGATTGAGTTTTGGACAGAACAATAAGTCTCTGGAAAATGGGCAGCAATGAGTCATGTAACTGGTTTAAGAAAATGGCTTTTTATTGTTAATATATTTGGACTTCCTTGACTCAGAACTGATATCCATTGAAAATACGAGGTACCTTCACTGGTACTAATATTTGTCAAACAGTTTGGAATGGAGAAGGTATGATGCTGCATTCAACTCTTACATGGTGCTAAAAAACAGACTATAAAGACTCTAGCAAGGAGGAATATAATTACATATGGCCTAACTAGAATGAAAGTGGGCAGAGTTTAAAGGACATAAAGGTTTTCAGAGCTCATTTGTTTCTTTCTTCTGTTTTGGGTCCTTAATGATAGGCAGGGCAGCTAGGTGGTACAGTGGATAGAACACTGGGCTTTGAATCAGGAAGACTCATCTTCATGAGTCTGTGTGACCCTAAGCAAGTCACTTAACCCTGTTTGCCTCAGTTTCCTCATCTATAAAATGATCTAGAGAAGGAACTTCTCCAGTATCTTTACCAGAAAACCCTAAATGGAGTCATGAAGAGTCAGATACAACTGAAAACAATTGAACAGCAATGAACAGCAATGTGAGGCAACATGGCAGAAGTGAATCTCAGTGCAACCTCCACCAACTTCCCTTTTTTCCTATACTGCTAGATTTGGAGCTAGGAGGCTTTTATGACCTTAGGTTGAAGAAAAAACCATGAAGAGACAGGAGAGGTAATTCAATTTCATCTTAAGTACAGAAATGTGTATGTCTTTACATTGTACGCAGTAATAGCAACACTGTGCTATTATAATAGACTATCCAAGACAATTCCAAAAGATTCACGATGGAAAATACTATCTACATTCAGAGAAAGAACTATGGAGTCTGAATGCAGATTGATGCACATTGCTTTCAGCTTTTTGTTTTTTCTTTCTTGTGGTTTTTTCCTTTTTCTCTGCTTCTTCTTTTACAACATAAGTAATGTGGAAATATATTTAATATAATTGTATATGTATAACCTATATCAGATATATGCTGTCTTGGGGAGGGGGTAGGGAAGGAAGATGGGGAAAAATTTGGAAAATCAAAATCTTTTAAAAGTGTATGTTGAGAACTATCTTTACATGTAATTGAAAAAAATAAAATACTATTAAGTGGGAATTTTTTAAAAAATCTAATAATTGCACAAAGTTTAAAAAACAACAACAACAACTAGCCAATGGAGTGACCAGGATTGACAGTATTTGTAGCATTCTAGGGTCCCCTGCCCCCACCTCCTAAAGAGCATTTCCTCATATATTCGTCCGGGATGATGTTGGTCATTACAGTAAAATGTATTCTTTCATTCACATTATTTTTTTCATTCACATTATTATAGTGAGGTGAGGTTACATGGAGTCAACCAAACTCAATGGTAGGTCATTTTGTAGCCTACTATTTGACTTGTTCTTATAATGATTCTTATCATCCTGAGTTCTAGGAAAATCTAGGGATATGTTTGTATATTTCCTCTTTAAATTAACAAAATGTCAATATCTTTTTCAACTAGACTCAGAGCCCCCACCAGTTCATCAAGTTTATTAATAAACTAGAGAATCTTCCCTTCCCATCTATGTATATATGAAATCTCTTAATCTTGTAGGACTAAATAAATGTTAAAGTTGCAGGATATATAATTTACTAACAATTTAATCAATAATAACATTAAATATAGAGAAATATTTACAATATTTTGTGAAAAAGTTTCAACCAGAGTCTTTTCTAACTATTACTATAACTATAGATCACTTCTCCTCACAGTAATTCTAGAAATACAATTCAGAATACTTAGGATATCAAATAAAGTCTCTCCTCAATGATTCTTCTTTTTAACAAAATAAAAGTTACATTCATTTTTTTTAAAAAAGATGGAAATATGTCCATATTCTTTTCTCTCTTCTCCAGTTTATCTCTAGCCATAATAGAAAATGGCATCTTCAGTTTGTCTAAAGCTATAATTCTTAACAGTTTCTCTCCAGTTTCATTCCTTATAAAATTATCTTTATAATGATTCTTCATAAAATAAGAATTTATTGTTCTAACAAGGAAGGAGTTTCTCCTCACCTTTTTTCTGTTTGTTTTCTTCCTTGTTTATCTCATAGGTTCAAGCTGAAAACATATATTCTCCCTGAATCCATATGAACCATCCACATGCATTTTGTACTTTGTAATAGGGACCTGCTACAGGGAACTCCCAGCCCTGTGGGCTGCATATTAACAATAAGGACGAGTCCTTATTGTCATGGCAATTGTAACAAAAGTGTAGGATCTAATTTCAGTTACAGTCAGAGGAGGGTGAGGGATGCAGAAACCTTGTCATTTGAAGAATATCTGAAGGAAATGGAAGTGTTTACCTGTAGAAAACAAGATATGGCAGAGAAGAGAGGAAAAATATGAGCCTTCTTTTCAAATATGCCAAAGGCTGTCAGATGGAAAATGAGATTGGGTTTATTCTGTATGGCTTCAGAGATCAGAAACAGGAACAATGCATAGCAGTCAAAAGGTATGCAGATTTGATCTAATGAAAGGAAGACCTTCCTAATGGCTAGAGCAAGTGTGCGTTCATCCTTCGTTGTCAAAGAAGACCATGCCATCAGAGAAATGATGACATGACTTGCACTTGACTTTGTTTTGAATGAGGGAGGGCTGTACAGGTCACCGGTCTCACTTCTCCAGAGCCATCTGAATCCTGTGACCAGATATTCATTAGGATGACTGGAGATGACCCAGGACAAGGCATTTGGGGTTAAGTGACTTGCCCAAGGGGTAGTGAGTGTCAAGTGTCTGAGGTGAGTTTTGAACTCAGGTCCTCCTGATTCCTGCACTGGTGCTCTATCCACTGCACCACCTAGCTGCCCCATACAAGTACATCAGTACAATGAAGATCAGAGACAAAATGGTATAGTGGATAGAAAACTGGTCTTGGACCCAGGGAGACCTGGATTAGAGTCCTGCCTCTGTCATACTGGCTATGTGACCCTCAGTAAGCCATTTAACCTCAGAGTTCTTTAGACAAGTGGTGTTCAATATAGATATAAATGGGTTATTTTGCTGGATTCCTCTGAACTGCACATTGAATCAGAAAACCATATATTAACATTGTCTATGTTCTATTCTGTTTTTATTTTATTAAAATTTTGCTGTTGTTTAGTCATTTTCAACTTTTCATGATCCCAATTGAAGTTTTCTTGACAAAGACACTGGAGTGGTTTGCCATTTCCTTCTCCAGCTCATTTTACAGATGAGGAAACTGAGGCAAACAGGGTGAAGTGACTTACCCAGAGTCATAGAGCTAATAAGTGTCTGAGGCCAGATTTGAACTCAGGAAGATGAGTCTTCCTGTTCAGACCTGGCACTATATATATCCACTGTGCCTCCTAGTTGCCCCTCATTAAAATTTAATTTTACTTAATTTTAATCTGGTTCCAGTGCACTAGGAGTGTTGTCAGAAGCAATGAGCTTTTCCAACATCATTTTTGACACCTCTGCTCTAGACAATTCTCAGAGATTATGAGTTGCAGAGAAGGTGCTGATCTGGAATGGTAGAAGGAATTTCTTCATCTGGGAGTTCCCTGTACTGTTGAAGTCACTGGTGCAGTCTCTATCTCCTAATAATGTAGATAACGGTTCAGTTGTTCCTATCAGGGATAAGCTATTTGCATTGTGTAAGATCTGGGCACTATCTCTTCTGTGTCTCAGATGTCGTGATTCTGTGGGTCTGTGAATGTGCACAGTGTTCTTTCCTAATGAGAACACAAACCGTGACTCATCTTTAGCCATATGAATACAAATACAACAATTTATTGCAGGGTCCTGTGCTGGCATTAGAAGAGATACAAAGCTGAGAGAGCAGACAATTCTTGTTTTCCTGGAGCCAAGTCTAGGATGGGATAAGACACAAATACAGAAAATAGTCAATATCACATGAGGAGTGCATTAAAGGGTGTGAAGCTGAGTGCTGCGTGAGAGCTACAAAGAAAGCTTCTTGCCAGCTGGGGTCAGTTGAGTGTCTTCAAGGACATAGCATTAGATTTAGGATTCAAAAGATGAATAGGGCTTCAATGAGGAAGAGGAAAGATGAGAGTATTCCAGGCCTGGGCAGCAGACTGAGCAAAGGTTAGGAAGCAAGGAAGAGGAAGGTAAATTCAGGAAACAGAGAGCTTGAGTATAGAGAGTGTGGATGGGAATAATATAAATGAATAAATCAATGAAAAGGCACTTATTAATGACTTTTTGGGGCAGCTAGGTGGTGATGAAGTGGACAGAAAAATGGGTCTGGAGTTGGAAAATCTGAGTTCAAATCCAGCCTCAGACACCTACTAACTGTGTGACCCTAGGCAAGTCACTTAACCCTGTTTACCTCTATCTCCTCATCATTCTTAACAGTTTCTCTCTAGTTTCATTCCTTATAAAATTATCTTTATAATGATTAATTTTATATACATATATGTAATTGTATATATAATGTATATATGTTTATATAATGTATATGTAATTTATAATGATCTGGAGAAGGAAATGCAAATCACTCCAGTGTCTTGCCAAGAACATCTCAAATAGAGGATTAAGAAGAGTGGGTAGGACTGAAATGACTGAATAACAACAGGTACTTTATTGTGTCCTAGACATAGTGTTAATCACCTGGAATACGTTTGTTTAAAAAAGACACAGTCCCTGTCCTCAAGGAGGTCTCAGTAGTAACAGAGAAAGACCACACTTACAAGAGAGTGATGACTAGGAAAGGGAGTTTTGTTCTGGTTAAGTGATATCAGATATATCTGAAAAAAGTCAGGTATGAAGGCCATTGACTCCTAAAATTCAACACCATAATTCTTTGCCAGATTTGCTAAAAGCCATGGTCCAGGAATGGATTTGGAGGCTATACTAGCCCTCCAGCCAGCAAGAGACCATTTGACATTACTCTTTGGGGGTTTCTTTATTCAGCATCAGTTCATGTAAGTCTTTCTAGGTTTTTCTGAATTCATTATTTCTTATAACACAATAGTATTCCATTATATTTATATAGCACAACTTGTTCAGTCATTTCTGAATTGATAGGCATTCCCTCAATTTCCAATTCTTTGCCACCACCAAAAGAGCTGCTGTAAATATTTTTGTATATGTGGGTTCTTTTCCCATTTCTCTTTGGAATGCAGACCTAGTAGTGTTATTGCTGGATTAAAGAGAATGCAGTTTGGTTACCCTTTGGGCATAGTTCCAATTTGTTTTCCAGAATGGTTGGATCAGTTCACAACTCTACCAACATGCATTGGCTAATTTTGATAAACTCTTTTCTTTATTACAAGGGAATGCTCACTTCTAGGGGTATCTGGAAATCATTATTGTATGAAAAAATTGTCATAAAAATTGTATTTTTAAAATGAGAAAGAAAAGTAAAGATATAGATGGACTTCTTATCAAATTTCCAAATGACTCAAAGTTAGGAAAGCCACTTAACACCCCAGAAAAACATCAAGGACCCACCAAAAGAAATCCTAATGTATTAAGAACCTTGGATAAAATCTAATAACATTAAATTTAATAAGGATAAGCATAAAGACATTTACATTTTTAGAAAATCAATTCTACAAATAGTAGCATTTCTGAAAAAAAGAGGTAGGTATTCAATCATAACATGATTACAATATGAATTAATTGAATCACATAGCAGTTAAAATTAATGTTAGACTACATCAAGAAAGGCATAGTGTCCAGAGCAAGGGTAGTGGTAGTTTTGTTATCCTTTGCCCCAGCCAGATCATATTTAAAATTTGTGTTAATAATAGGGAAAAGAAGAAGGAAATAGCATTTATATAGCTCCTTCTATGTGCCAGGTACAATGCTAAGCACTTTACAAATATCTCATTTGATACTCACAAAAAAACTGGGAAATAGGTGCTATTATTGGGGCAGCTGAGTGGTGTAGTGGATAGAGCACCAGGCTTGGAGTCAGATCTCAATTCAAATCTGACCTCAGATTCTTACTAGCAGTGTGACCCTGGGCAAATCACGTAACCCTTATTTACCTCAGTTCCTAATCTGTAAAATGAGGATTCACTAGAGAAGCAAATGGCAAACCACTCCAATATTGTTGCCAAGAAAACCCCATGAACAAAAACATCCATGGGGTCACCTAGAATTGGACATGATTAAACAACAAGGTGCTATTATGATTCCTATTTAACAGTTGAAGAAATTGTTGTAGATAGTAGTTAAATGACTCATCAAGGGTCACACAGCTTAAGTGTCTGAGGACAGATTTGAACTCAGGTCTTCTTGGCTTCAGGCACAGAGTTTTATCCAATGAGTCATCTAGGTAGCATTTATACGGTGCTTCATAAAATGTTTTATTTATTTTTTATTAAATTATTTTAAAATTCAAGTTAAATTATTTTTTACTAAAACAAATAAATATTTAATAAACATTTATTATCTCATATCATCTTCCTAAAAACTCTGAGAGGTAGATGCTTTTATTATCTTCATTTTACAGATTAGAAAACTGAGGCAGAGAGAGGTTAGGTCACTTGTTCAGGGTCACATTACTAGGAAGTATCTATAGGATGATTCCTAATTCCAAGTCCCACATTCTATCACACTCACTATTATACCTAGTCTCCCCAAGTTCTAGGTATCACATTTTAGGAAAGGCTTTGAACATGGAGAGCATCCAGATGATGGAGACCAAGGTGGTGAAGGGCTTTGACATCATGCCATATTAAAATTGGCTGAAAGAATTGAGTATGTTTATCTTGAAGAAAAGAAAATTTAGAGGGAACATGATACCATGCCTAGAATTCTTTCCCTCTGCATCCTGCCCTCTGGTTTCCCTGGTTTCTTTCAAGTCTCCACTAAAATCCCATCTTCAACAAAAATCCTTTCCTGATCTGCCTTCCACTCTTGATTATCCCCATGTATCTTGCATATATCTTGTTTTTATATAGTTGTTTGCATGTTGTCTCTCCAGTTAAACTGTGCACTCCTTAACAGAGCAGAGACCGTCTTTTGTCTTTCATCATACCCTTAGAACTTAACAGAGTGGCTGGCACATAGTGGATATTTGATAAATGCTTACTAACTGGAATCTTCAAGTATTTAAACATCTATCCCATGGGAGAGGTATTAGCCTCCTTCTCCTTAGCCACAGAGGGCAGAATTAGGAAAGATAAATGGAAGTTAGAATGATGTGGATTCCAGCTTGATCTAACACAACACTTCCCAAAAAGAGATTTGCCCCAATGTAGAATAGACTGCTTTGGGAGTCAGTCCATTGTCCCTCATTTTCTTTTTTCAAGGAAAGGCTAGGAGGCCATTTGTCTAGCAAACTGTAGAAGTCATTCTTTTCAGGCACAGGTTAGACAAGATGGCCTCTGAGATTCCTCCCAATTCTGAAATTCTATAATGTTGTGATGAGGCAGGTAGGTGGCACAGCTCTATTGACTGTGCCAATGGAGCACCAAGCCTGGAGTCAAGAAGACTCCTCTTCCTGAGTTCAAATCTGGCCTCAGATACTTACTAGCTGTGTGACCCTGGACAAATCACGGAACCCTGTTTGCTTCCATTTCCTCATCTGTAAAATGAGCGGGAGAAGGAAATGGCAAACCACTCCAGGATCTTTGCTAAGAAAATCCAAAATAGAGTCATGAGGAGTCAGACCTGACTAAAAATGACTGGACAGCAACAATAATCTTGTGACCCTCCCTGTCTAGGAGAGGCTTGTCCTATTCTGTTTAGCTGGCATGATTCCCTCTCTTTCCAATATTATCTTTCCCCTGTTCTCTTCTACTTCTCCATCTTCTTTCTCTCAGAGAATTGTCATACAGTCACACTCAAGAGTTGAAATAGAACTTGGAATCTATTAACCTTCCTTTCTACCTCATGCCTTTCCAGGGGTGATATACCATAAAGCCTGTTCTCTGTTGATGAGTATAGGGATTAAAGGGATATGGTAGAATGGTGGCAGGGAAATTAAAAGGGAAGGCATATTCAAAGTACATTTGTCCTTGGGTACTCTTTTGGCCAGGGGTGACTGCCTATAAGCTACCTGGTCAAAGGGAGACAGAGTAGCAATATTTTTATGGGTGAGGAAGTACCTTATCTGCTGTGACTCATTAGCCTGTGAGTCATACCAATTTCATATACATATTGCTTATTTTCACCTCTGTGCCTCTGCTCATACCACTCATTTCCACTAGAATGCCTTTCTACCTCATCTCTATCTGTACAAATTCTACTTTCAAGGTCAGCTTCAGGTCCACTCCCTATAGGAGGTCTTCCCTGAGCTGTCCAACCCATAGAGATCTGTCTTCTGTCCCATTGCTGAATACCTTAAGTATCTGAGGTTACATTTGAACTCAGGTCTTCCTGACTCCAGGTCTGGTACTCTATCCACTGCACCACCTGACTGCTCATTCTGGAACTTACCACACACCATCTTATTGTGGCTAATGACTTCAAGGATATAAATCTTTTCTTCTCAGATAACTACCATAAGTCCCTTGAGGGCCAACAGCCCTATAGTATAGTGAGGGGCACTTGCTTACAATTGAATTGAACTAAACAATATACTGTTAGTAGACTTGGGGTCAAAAGACATGGGTTCTAGTCTCAGCTCTGCCAAAAAATTTGTTGACAAATCCTTTCATTTTCTGGACATTCATTTCTTCATCTGCACAGTGAGGAGGCTGAACAATCTCTAAGGTAACTCCTACCCATCATAGTCTATGTTCTAAGATCCCTCTCAGTTCTGACATTAATTGTTTTATTTCCTGAAGCTAATTGTACTCTGTCTTTCCCACCTCCCCCATTCATTAACTCCAATCCTTTCTTCTAGATCTTCCTATGAATATCCAGGTCCCAAGAAGTATCATGAATTAAAGGCATGGAATTTACTTCAGCTGGTTGGGAGATGGCAGTTCATTGCATCTACCCCATGGGAAAACAAGATCCACCAGGCTTAGTGAAGACCTTTGCGACCAGATGTTGAATGAAAGGAAGAATGAAAATACCCTGACATTTGGGCTATATCCTACTGGAGTTGTTGCATCACCTTGTTATCCTCCTGTTCCCTTCTTCTCCCACTCCCATTCTCTACTGCATGGGGCTCTAGGCTACTGGGAAAACTGGGGTTCAGAAAAGGTAAATCTAGGGAAACATAGCTAAAAGATGACAATGCTGGAACTAGAACCTAGATGTTTCCCAATGTAGATATTCACAGATCAAACCTATGAAACTAGAATCCAACACATCTGTATTCGGGGAGTTCTGTACTCCTTGCCTTTTTCTACTTCTTCCCCTCAAATGAAGCAGTTAGGTGTCTCACAAGCAGCTAGATGGTTCAATGACTAGAGCTCAGGGCCTAGAGACAAGAAGACCTGAGTTCAAATTGTGCCTCAGACACTAGCTATGTGTCCTTGGGCAAGGCATTTAACCTCTATTTGCCCCCATTCACGGGAGAAACAAATGGCTCCATGGACAGTGTTGTCCACAGGGTCACAAAGAGTTGGGCATGATGGAATGACTGAACAGCAAGCCCTCAGATGAGGACAGATTTAGTGTAGCTATCCAAGAGAAGGGACATATTTTCTGAGGTGGACTATTAATTGCTTTTTTGCACTCCACCATTTGGGCATGCTTTCCTTGGGGACCTCAGGCTAGACTAGTCTATCCTCTGCAAGGTTTGGCTTTCACCCAAGTGGTGTTTATGCTTCCTGAGAAAGGTGTGTGGGATACCTAACCTGCAATATCAGGGTTTCCATGGTGCCCATTATTGACACATACGATAAGGAGTTCAGTTAAGACTTCAGTAAATAGTCAGGCTTGCAATCAAATGTAGGTCTGCTCAGTAAACAATCTCTTCTTAATCAAAGAGATGGGAGCACAGGAACAGGGAGAGGTTTCTCCTCTCCCTTCCTGAAGACTGGGGAGTGGTGAGGGTTGGGATTGAGTGGTGGCTTGTCATAATTGGTTCAAATAGTCTGCTCAGGAGCAAATGGCTTTAATGGGACATTCTCCCCTTAAGGTGGCCCTGAAGGCTATGGGAAGCATTTAATTAGCTTCAGGTGACCTAGGCAACTGTAGGCAGCTGGGTCTCTCTAGTGCTTAGAAAATCGAGCCCCAAGTCAGGAAGACCTCAGTTCAAATCTACCTCAGACACTTCTTACTCGCTACGTGGCCCCAGTCAAGTCACTTGGTCTCTTTCTGCCTCAGTTTATTCATCTGTAAAGGGTGAATAATAACATTTACCTCTTAGGGCTGTTTGGAGGATAAAGTGAAAGAATATTTGTAATATGCTTTTTGTCGTGCTTTATAGAGTGCTCAAAGCATTATGTAAACGCCAGTTATTTTTATTAGTCATCAACAGGTTAACTCTGGTGTAGCGTCAGAAACAAAGGCTTTGGTGTCAGAAGATCTGGGACCTCTAGTGACAAGGTATCTTTATCTTTAATAGAGGATGTACCCATTTACTGACCATTTACCTCAATTACTTTACCTGTAGTCAACATGAGAGGCCATGGGGCCTGTTAGTTAGAGAAGTAATCCTTGAAATCAAGGAGTCCTGAGTTCAAGTCCTTCTTCTGGCATATACTAGTAGTATGAAATGGGGGTCTGGATTTCTATCAGTGGAGAAATATGTCACTCTGGGAGTTCCCCACAGTTCCCTCTAAAAACGTGAGCATATGTGCCCAATGTTCATACTTAGAAGCTAGGCCATCTGTCGATAGCCCAGTCCCTTTGCAAAGGGATAGGTTGAATCAACATAAGTGGGAGAAAGGGTGGAATCAGAATTGAATCAAAGTAAATTTTAAAAATCACTCTGGATTTTTCAAACCACATTTTAGTTGTGTTAAAATGTCGAATTAATTTAAAAGAATTAAGATAATTATGAAGCAATGAATTTAACTTAAAAAACCTTACTGCAGAAAAGTATGATAGATTTATTCACTTATTTTGTAATCCAATAAAGTTGAGTTTTCTTTTTTAATGGGTTGCTTATATATGTACATGTACATGCGTGACTCATCTTTGCACATGGTATATCCTACCATACCCCAATAGAACATACTTTCTTTTCCCTGGTCCCCTTAACATTAAGAGAAAGATGAAAAAGGCATTCAGCACATTGGGAAGACACCCTGTAGTGCATTTATGGAGGAATATAAGCAAAAGTGAATCAGGATGGGCCAGCATGGATAGATGGCTCTCTATCTATGGCTGTCCTCTCATCACTGGAGGCCACATCTACATTAATAAAATCACAGATTCATTTGAACCCTTGTGTTTGAGTAAAGTGATTTTCTCAACAAGTTGATTAAATTTTGTATTCTGCAGCACTTTTAATCACTCAAAGAATCTCTCTGAAGCGAAACCCCAGTTTTTCAATATTAATGCCATGTGACTGCTGATCATGGAATATCACAATCTCTGAGGAAGTGAAATTATTCATAAAACCAATGGCAATAAAGAGAAGCTTCTTGAGGGCAGGGACTGTTTTGTTTTCATCTCAGTATCCCCAGCAACCAGTATACTGGAATTGTAGCATACTGGCACATAGTAGATATGCAATAAATGCTTGTTAAATAAACGACTGGAGGCTGAAGCATATTTCGAACAATGACTTGTATGCACAAAACACCATAAACTATATTATTAAAAAGGACCATGATGGGAAAAATGTCAGGCGAGTCACGTCTGACTGTTGTTGTTCAGTCTTGTCTGACTCTTAGCAAGGCATGGAGTTTTCTTCGAAAAGATTCTGGAGTTATTTGCCATTCCCTTCTCCAATGGATTAGGGCAAACAGAGGTTAAGTGATTTGCCCAGGGTCACACAGCTAGTAAGGGTCTGAGACCGAATTTGAACTCAGGTCTTCCTGACTCCAGGCCCAGCACTCTATTCACTGAGACTCCATCATGTCTGATGCAAAACCATTTTGCTGCATTGGCATCAGAGCTATGGAAGAAGGATTCAGCACATTGTGTAAAGGATTTATCGGACAGCACAGACAAAAGTCATGTAGAAGGAGGAGATGTGAGTCGGTTGCCATCTGGATCACTGGAGGGAACACCCATTCCAGTGTAATCACTGATCAGTCAGAATTTTTAAGCATAAAGATGACTCAGATTATTTGTCCTTTTCCAATTTTTTAAAGCTCTCAATTCAACTTTCCTCTGCTAGGTTGACCTATGTATAAATGAGCTCCTTTCTTCCAATGATGAGCATCATATGTCAACTTGTGCGTCAACTTAAAAATGAAAAACAGATTTAACCAAGACCACAGTGAAAACTCAAGTCAAAAAAAAAAACCAAACCTTTTCACTGCAGTGTGATCAATACCATGTTAGGCATTTTTCGTGTTTTCTTTCTCCAGGTCCCTGTGACTCTGAGCTGATAATAATTGTAAGAAATCCCACAGCAACACAGCAGAGCCTGTGAAAGAATGCAGGGAAACTGAAAGAAATCGTGGATCCTACTCTGACCCAGAGGGCAAAAGGTAAAAAAAGAATCCTTGAGATCTCCTTCTGCAAGAGAATGTGAGAGAAAGTCTTGTCAAGAGACATGTGTATATATAAAAGCTGTTACTATGCTAAGGGCTCCTCTCTTCTAGAATGAATCAAGGTTTACAAAATGCTGCCCTCCCAAAAAGATGTCAAGTGGATGGTGCAATTATGACTATTCCCATTTTATAGCTTGGTAAACTGAGTTTAGTCACATAGTAAATATGTGTCAGAGCCAAATTTCAAATTCAGATTTCCTGACTTTAATTCCATCATTCTGTCCTTTCAATCATGTAGTCTCTGAATGCCAGAAATCACATAGAATTGAGAGAGAACTTAGAGACCACTGAATGTGACACTCTCATTTTTACAGATGAGTAGACTGAGGCCTAGAGAGCAAAAATGATTTGCCCAAGTTCAGGTTACACCCTGGCTTAATTCATAGTTGGGGGGGGGGCATCTAAAACTTCAGCACTTCACAGACTCATAAATAACTTCAGCGGAAGATTATCAACCCCTTCATGCCTTTGTGAGTGCCTTCTTAGGCATCAAAGAATTGAAAGCTTAAAAGGCAGCTGTGTGAAAGGGGATAAAGGATTAGATTTGGAGTCAGAAAGAGCTGAATTTAAATCCCACCTCAGACATTTACTAGCTGTGCAACCTCAGCAAATCGCTTAACCTCAGTCTCAGTTTCCTCATCTGTAAAAATGAGGATAATAACAAAACCTATTTTACAGAGTTGTTAGTCCCAAAAAAGATCATTTATGTTTAAAAGTGCCTTGTAAATCTTAAGGTGCTATATAAATTTTAGCTAAAAGTACCTTGAAAATCATCTGGTTAAACCTTCTCATTTTAGAGTTTTTTTTTACCCAAAGGTAAGTCACCCACGGTTTAAGCCTCAAAGTCCAGATTTTCTGACTCTAAATTTAAGTCTTTTTGAAACTCTGCAGTGTTGCTTTTTGCCAGATGAATTCATCCCCTATCAAGGAAGTTTCCAGTGCTGAATGGCGTTCAAATATGATATGATTGATTCAGGATTCTGAACTGTAGTTTCAGCTGAGACCCTTGGTTTCACAGTAATGAGTTTCTGGCTTGTGACTCACACATGTGTTTATGGATATGTATATAACTGCTTGTGACCACAGCATTTCTTGCCAGGGAGCTGGTGTGGATCCCCTGTGGAGCCCTGAGCTCTGTGATGTGTGTCAGTCCAGACAAGCCAAGGCTAATATTTTTGTTCCTGGGTATTGAGCAGGTGAGCAGCACCTACCCTTCTTTACCCAGTACTTTTTCAGGATTTAAGGACTGTAATTTAGAGTCACCTGTCCAAATATGCATAAAGTGATCAGCAAACAAGAAAGCTATTGGAGTTAAGCCACTTTTACCCTGGCATGAATCATGGGCCAAGAACAGCTCAGAGAAATACAACAGAGGGTAAGGGAGGTTAAGGATGGTGCTGAATGCCAAGTAGGCTCTCTTGGAACCACATTCTTGATCATTTCAATTGCCTGACCAGGAGTCCTATCTGCATATGGCACTTACTCATTTCTGACAATCAATCAATTAATCAATAAGAATTTATTAAGCATTTCCTATGTGCCACTTGTGCTAGGTGTGGGGATTAGGAAGACAAAGTCGAACAGTCCATGATCCAACCACAATTTCTAGCCTTGTCTTATGTTTCTCTTTCCATGTACTTGCCCACCAAACTTGACTATTCTCTGTCCCCTGAACATGGTATATGTTCCTACCTTTGCTCACACTGCTCCCTATGCCTGAAATGTTCTCCTTCCATCTTTTTGCCTATGTAACTACTGCCCATCCCTTAATAACCACTTCAAGCATATACATTTGCTGCTCAGTTCTTGACCCCATTTGGGATTTTCTTGGCAAAAATACTGAAGTGGTTTGCCATTTCCTTTCCCAGCTCATTGTATAGATGAGCAAACTGAGGCAAACAGGGTGGAGTGACTTTCCCAGGTTGCACAGCTAGTAAGTGTGTGAGGCTAGATTTGGACTCGGGAAGATGAGTCTTCCTGACTCCAGGTCCAGTGCTCTATTCATTAGCTTCCCTAGACATGTGTATAGCCTACTAAGGGCACTGCCTTCTTTCTGCTGAGCTGTGGTGTCCATGAGGAGGACTCCAAGCATCCATGGTGTCCAGTCAAACTTGGCAAAGACTTAATTGCCACATGATTTAACTAGCCAGCCAGCAAGATCAGAAGATGAAAGGCTCATCAAACAAAAACTCAATGAATTGCCCCTTACCCTGCATCTGGTCCTATCTGACCAATGGTGGGACATACTACTATTTAATACCACACCAAAGTATGCACTTATGTAGGAGTCAGGGAGGAAAAGCTTAGAATGGTTAATGTCCTTCAAAGTGGCATGGACCATTGGCATCTCCGTGTACCTTATGGACACAGAATAATTACATGGAGACCTTCCAGGCAAACATACAGCAACTGAAAGAATATCATTCCAAACTCATCCCTTGTCCCATCTATGCCTAAGAAAAGAGGGAGTTCTCCTGAAGAATTCAAATTGGCAACCCAGCTTTCAGTTATGCCCCTCAGAAAGGACTGTAAGGAGAAAGTTTGCACCCTTCCTGAAGAGGAAAAAGCACTTGTCCAGTCTTGGAATGGCCCTGGCCAAAGCCCATCTTTTCAGAATAGGGGCAAAAAGGAAGCAGCAAGGAAGCAGCAAAGCAGGACATGAAGAAGAAAAAATAGCTACTGAGAATTTTCAATAAAATCACATGAAACAATAATAATAGTAAATATTTAGATAGTGCTTTAAGGTTTTGTGACATTCAAAAAGTTCAAGAAACATAATTATGGGGTAATTCATCATTTTATTAATAATGTAGCATTTTAATAAAGGAGGTCAGTGTGAGAGTCATACTGACTCCTGAATTCTAAAGACTACCATGGCAGGCTCACAGCTTATATGCCCTTAGAAAAGTAAGTGTTTTAGAGGAGGACAATCAGCTCTGATTGATTAACAGTTAATGAGAGAATGAATATTACAAGGAGATGTGGGCTCCCTCCCATGAGGAGCTAAGAGAGCGACATCATGTCACTCTTGCAAAAAAATTATCTCTACATCCAGACCACCACCAGCCTTGGGCCATCTAATAAAAGAATTATTACCACCCAAACCTGAATGGAGCGCAATGGGCTCCACCTGGATGGGGTCTGAACAAGATTGTTAAGAAAGTTAATCCAATCTCATTATCAGCAATGTCCTACAGAGACTGAACAACCTATAGACTTGTGAGGAAAAAAATCCTTGTCCTAATTCAATAATTGATTATTGATATGAGGGAGAAATAATCATTTCTCTCAGTTTTTAAAGCAAAGGCAGGCAGGTGACTCAGTGGATTAAGCACTGGGCCTGGAGTCAGGAAGACCTGAGTTCAAATACAGACTCAGACACTGATTAGCTGTGTGGCCCTGGGCAAGTCACTTAATCTCTGTTTGCCTTAAATTCACTGGAGAAGGAAATGACAAACCACTCTCACATCTCTGTCAAGAAAACTCCATATGAAGTCACAGAGTCAGACAGGACTGACTGAACAATAAAGGTCTCTTTATGTATCATTTGAAGCTCACAACACTCCTTTGAGGAGTATACAGTATGTATATATATATACCACATGTATATAGTAAAGTTGTATATAAAACAGAGAACAGATGCAAAGTCATTTTGGAAAGAAGGCATTAGCCATGGGGGAATGAGGAAAGGCTTCATTATTGATGATGGTACTTTGAGCACTGAAGGAAACTAGCAGATTCTAAGAGGTGAAGGTGATGAGGGAGTACATTCCAGACTTGGGGGATAGCTAGTCCTAAAGGCATGTAAATAGGAGATGATGTTTTACTGTGTTTGAGAAACAGGAAGAAGCTCAGTGTGGCTGGGTCATGGCACCCATGAGAAGGAGCAACGCATAATAAAAATGTCCAGTTTGGTTGGAGACAGTTTGTGAAGGAGTTTAAAGGATAAAAAGGAGAATTCGGCACTTGATATCAAGAATGACCAGTATTTATAAAGCACCTCCTTTTTGTTAGCAGAACACTATGCTAGCTCAGCTTAAAGGTCACTGTACTTACAGAGTTCACAATTTAGTTAAGACAAAAATAATTATTATACACAATAACTCCTGATAAATTCATGTCATTGGGCAGCTGAGGTTGCAGTGGGCAGAGCACAGGGCCTAGACTCATGAAGTCCTCAGTACAAACCTGACCTCAGACCCTTGCTAGTTGTGTGACTGAGCAAGTTACATCACCCTGTTTGTCTCAGTTTTCTCATTTGTGAAATGAACTGGAGAAGGAAATGGCAAATCGCTCCAGCATCTCTGCAGAGAAAACTCCAATGGGGTCATGAAGAGTCGGACACAACTCAAAATGACTGAAGAAAAACAAATCCTTTAATGGTCACTTCCTCTTTAAGGCATTCTGTGGTCTACTTACTCATTTAATTATAAACTTCCCCATCAGACCTCACATAACACTTTGTACTTCTATAACAGGTGATATTGTGTATTATGACAATCTATGTTGGCATCCTATCCCTCTACTAGAATATGGGTTCTGTAAATGAAAGGACTATAGGTCAGTAGACAAAGATGTAGGACTCGAAGAGACCTTGGAGATCACTCTTGCATTTTGCATATAAAGAAACTGAGGGGCAAGAGAAGAAATGATTTGTCCACTGTCACAGAGTACGAATACAAACCACTGGACAAACCATCATTTGTCTTATCTAAGCTCTTCATGTCCCCTAGTGCTTAGCACAGGGCTCTGCATACAGTGGATAATAAAAAAGTATTATTATGATACCATGACTTTACAAATAGTTATATCAAAAAAATGACACTGAAAAACTATATGCTTTGCAACAGTGTAGCTTTTGTTACCTGTAAAACTCTTACTTTGATGTCTCGTTGCTGTGGCCCCAGGGTTCTTGAATACTAGTCCAGTGAATGGAAGCTCTGGCAGGTTTCATCAAGGTGGACAGCTTTTGAGTAGGGTCTTAGCAAAAGACTCTGATCAGTGTCTCTGGCTAGCCTAGCTTAGGTGACTCAACAAATTCTATGGCCATGCTAACTCATGAGGTAAAGAGAAATTTTAAAAAGACTGTCAATCCTATGATGGTTTCTTTTACAGCTATAATGATGGCAGTGGAATGAGGGGAAAGGCTTAGAATCTCAGCTTACTAATGAGTGCTATATTGGTTTCATAGTTATCAGCACCATGGTCAAGGGCGGTGCCATGGTGGTGAGTTGTAAGTAAGCACGTTGCCGGGAATATGTTGTATTGCCAATATAGGCAAATGACTATTGCATGTAGTGAAAGATTTAAGGAGAAAGAATGAACGCTACCTCCACCAGTAATAAAGTGGCCAAATTGTGAAGCCTTGTGCCAGTTTCAGTTGCATGTAGAGAGCAATTCAGAATTGAGATTTAGGAGTCTAGGAAGGGAAGGATCAGATCATTGGAATTTCTGATAGCATGCCCTAACATGGGAATTTCTCTGTATCCTCAAGATGGAAGGTAGCCAGGGAAGCTGAGTGTTTGGTGTCTGTGGTGACTTCTCCTAGGAACTTGTGTGCTACAACTACTCTTGGCAGCTCCTCAGTGGCTGGAGGACACCAGTCTATTCTAGAGAAGACTATCATATTTCAGAAAAACATCTGTCTGGGACTTAGTCCCATAAACTGTGGAATAAGTTTGAGACCCCTAGATATATCCAGTTTCCCAGGAGATAACTATGAGAAGAAAAAATACAGAGTTGTTTTGTCTAACAAACTTCAACTCTTTGCTGCCATAGCAGCTCCCTTTGGCCTATCTTTACCAGAATGTTGGTGATTACCACATCAGAGCATTGGGGAAGAGAGGAGAATGAGGAGTGAGCCCCACAGCTACTGCTCCAGAAAACTCAAATGTAGCTGGTGAATTTAAGGGGATGAAAATCTACAAAAAGCTCCTTGTGTTTTTAAACTGACCCCAGCACTCTGATGCTCAAAAGACATGGGAGATATATTGGTCAATTGCCATGTGGCTTTTCTCACTATTCATATAACTTCCCTGACTAAAACACCCTCCCTGGTCAATAATCCTCTGTATGTGTTGCCTTCCCTGTTAGAATATATGCTCCTTGAGGGCAAGGACTGTCTTGTTTTTCTGTATTTTGTTTTTTGGGTTTTTTTTGCTGTTTTACCCCCAGAATTTACCATAGTGCCTAATATGGAAACTTAATCAATGTTTTTCATTCATTTTTCCATTCATGAATAACTGGAAGCATACAGAGAAAGCAGGAAGGGGCTGAAACACAGTAGGTGTTATACTGCCCATTGGCTAGAGAAAAAGACCCATTCATTGGACAAAATCATTGGGGTGCCTTTGTTCAAACTCCATCTGCACATATACGCATAAGCAAGGCAGCCAGGCGCACACACACACACACACACACACACACACACACCCCAATAGGGAATTTGGGCAATGATGAGATAGTAATAAGAAAAATTCAACATTTCTATAGTATCTTCAGTGTTTACAATACACTTTTCTCTTGCAGGCACAGCTAAGTGCTACCAGCCTGGTATTTTCCCCTGAGCCTTTTCTTTTCCTTCCCCTCCCCCTGCCTTTAGATGAGGCTGGCTGCGGATGCTTCATAGGCACTGGGCTCAGGCAATATCAGAAGATACATTGCAATGAATTCAATTTCCTGAGAAAAAAGCCTCCTCTCCTTTTACTCATTCTTCTCTTTAAAATTTATGGTTTTATAGCACTCAAAGAGTCCAAATGTACTTAATTGAAAACTGAGGAAACATAATAGACTAGTAGAGCCTGGAGGTACCTTGGTATTCTTATCCAACATCCCTCACTTTGTTGCTAGGAAAAGGGAGGGCCATAGTTGAGTGAGGTGTGCTTAAAGGAGGAGTTAAACCCAGGTGTCCTGACTTCCAGTCCAGAACTTTTCCCTAAATCACTAACGTGATCCACTTTTCATCCGCTAAGCAATTCCTTTAGTAAGTATCCCTTATTATATGGCAGTATTATGTACTATGGGGGATTCAAGAGAAATCTAAGGCATTCAGATGTGAATGTGGCCTTGAGGCCACATGTGACCTTCTAGGTCCTTGGGTGTGGCCTTTTCACTGAGTCTAGGTTTTACAGAACAGATCCTTTTATGAAGGGGTTTTGTTCTGTGAAGTTTGGATTCAGTAAAAAAGGCTGCACTTGAGGACCTAGAGGGCCACAGGTGGCCTTGAGGCCACAAGTTCCCCACCCCTGGATAGTCTTTGCTTTGAGAGAGCATACATTCTATCTGGGGACACAAGACTCACCCACAGGAAGCAGTTGGTGAATGTGGAGTATTGTGACATATAGTGAGCAAACAGGCAAGTTTATAAGGCAGTGATAAGTAGTATGATACGGTCTCAGAGAACAGTTTACAATAGGGACAGTGAAAGAGGGTAAAGAAATAGGGGAGAACACTGAAGAAAGGAAGAAATTAAAAGAAAATATAGGGGTAGGAAAATTGCAGTGATGGGAAGAAGACAAGAAGATAGCAGGAAAGGAAGAGAGAGTAAGTGCCAACACTCCCTCCACTTCACTGCCCTCCCCCCCCATTTACGTTTACTTAATCCTCAGTGATTTCATTCTCCATCTTTTTTGTGGATCCTCAAGTCCTCCAAGGAAACTGCTTTCTCTCAAGGAGCTTATGTTCCATCAAGAATAACAAATATATCTCAAGTCCAGGAAATTCTCTAGAAGTGAAATAAATTCCCAAGTTGTTATTTAACTTATTTTTTAAATAAGTTAATTGATTTATTTTTAGTTTTCAACACACTTCCATAAGTTTTCAATTTTCTCCTTCTTCTTCCCCTCTTCCCTTCCTAAGGTGGCATGCAATCTGATATAGGCTCTACATATATATTCCCATTAAACATATTTTCACGTTAGTCATATTGTATAGAAGAATTAGAATGAATGGGAGGAACCATGAGAAAGAAACAAAACAAACAAAAAGAAAATAGTGTGCTTCGCTCTGCATGCAGACTCTATATTCTTTCTCTGGATGTGGGTGGCATTTTCCATCATGAGTCTTTTGGAATTGTGTTAGGTCCTTGCATTGCTGAGAAGGGCTAAGTCTATTAGTCAGTTACAGAACTCTGTGGCTGTTACTGTGTACAATGTTCCTGGTTCTGCTCACTTCACTCAGCATCAGTTCATGTAAGTCTTTCCAGGTTTTTCTGAAGTGTGCCTGTTCATCATTTATTACAGCACAATGTTATTCCATTACATTCATATGCCACAACTAGTTCAGTCATTTCCCAATTGATGGGCATCCCCTCGATTTCCAGTTCTTGGCCACCACAGAGAGAGCTGCTATAGATGTTTTTGTACATGTGGGTCCTTTTCCCATTTTTAGGATCTCTTTGGGATACAGCCCAACAAGTGTTATTAATGGGTCAAAGCATATGCACAGTTTTATAACCCTTTGGGCATAGTTACAAATTACTCTCCAGAATGGCTGGATCAGTTTTCAAGTTGTCCCTTTTCTAATCTAGGTTGGGACGAAGCAATGTTCTGAGTTTATTAAAAACCCCAGGCTAACAAATAATTCCAGCTCGTTGACTTTTTGTTGTATTCTAATTGTAAAATTTTGTATTTACTTGGAGATACAACTATCTTTCTGGCCCTCAAACACCTATTACCTCTTGACTCTCTACCTGCAAAGGCCTGTGGTGAGAAGATTGATCCAAGATTGGCCTTATAAGGAGAAATTGACAGATATACAGTGTGGCTGTATTCACAGAGAGAAGGCAAAGTGATAAGGAGCTCAGAATGAAGACAGAGGATGTATTGTCATGAGACTGTACTGTGACTCTGCTATCATCCAATCACTCTGACTCACCATTCTTTAACACAGATGGAGGTGTAAAGGTCACATTCTGAGAGAGGTATAATGAAGTCTGAAGAAGCTGCTTATCTATTTACCTCTGAGCAACCTCAGCCAGTGACCACTTTGGTATCAAGATTAACATAGCCTGGGCCCACTGTTTTTTAATATTTCAAAGACTTTGATTATTCAGAGAAAACAATTTCAGGACAGGAAATGTATTTGGATGAGTGTTGGGGAGCAATGATTACAACTTTAGATTCCTATTAGATGGGAAGCAGGATACTTGGATTCTCAATCTGATTTTATTTCATACATTCATTTATTCAACAAATAGTAATTAAGCACCTACTATTCACCTCCAAAGTCACTTAATTAACAGAATGTGAGGAGCTCTTAGACTTATAGGAATTTTTAATCCCAGGATGGAACTGAAAGTAGGGTGGAGGTGATGAGGATCCTGTGCCTGGGCAACTAGATGGCAGGGTAGATTGAGCACTGGGCTGAAGTCAAGAAGATCTGAACTCACATCATTTAACTTCTGTCTGCCTCAGTTTCCTCAATTGTAAAACGAAGATAATAGCAGCATCTACCTCTTAGTCTTGTTATAAGGATGACATTTGTAAGGCACTTAGCACAGTGGTTGTGAAGTTACTGTCTTCCTCTGCGTTGACCTTTTGGTTGTCATTTTTCAGTTGTGTCTGACTCTTTATGACCCCACTGGAGGTTTTCTTGGCAAAGATACTGGAGTGGTTGGCCATTTCCTTCTCCAGCTCATTTTAGAGATGAGGGAACTGAGGCAGATAGGGTGAAGTGATTTGTCCAGGGTCACACACCTAGTAAGTATCTGAGGCCAGATTTAAACTCAAGAAAATGAGTCTTCTTGACTCCAGGCCTGGCACTCTATCATTCTATCCACTGTGCCACCTAGCTATGTCTATAAACTTATAATATTTCTTCATAATCTTTGATATCTTCTATTTACTCCTATTCTCAGCTTCAGCGCTTTTGCTAGGGTGAGGTTCCATTCCAGTTGCTTCCCCCAGAAGTACACACATATCCTTGGTGGTCAGGTCCCAATCTTAATTTCCTGGGTTACTGCTCTGTTGCCAACTTCCATTGTCTCACCTACTATTTCTGCATTCAAGGAGCTGGTAGGTTTCAGGTCTCCCTAGACTGCTTAGGTTCCAAATGCTATGATCTCCAGTGACATTTGAATCATCTCAGGTCAGATTGCTGTTGACTTTTCCTTTGGGTGCCTCATTAGAGTTCTGCTGGATACTAGACCTGCATCTATGGTCAGAGCAGTCAGTATACTATAGGTTTTCTAGGCTCTTGAAGCTTCTCTGTGTATATACTCTGGGATTTCCACTTCTCCAACACAGAGCCCAAGCACTGACAAGCTTCTAGCCTGCTTACCTGTGCTTTCCTGCTGACATTCCTAGCAAGACTTCTTTCCCTGTACCTATGGGCTTCTCACTGTCTTTTTCTATATTCCTAGGCTGGATGAAGACCCTTGCTCTAGCTTATCTTTGGGTTTCTTGACCGCTAATCAATCTTGTGCTCTTTTTAGATCTTTGCATGTTGGTTCTTCCACAACTTTTCATCTACCATCTTAACCAACAATATACTAAAGAAAGTAATCAGCAATAAAGATGGGACACACTCAAACAATGTTTGGAGAGGGACGGGAAGGAAAAACTCCTATTGAATATCATGGAGATGGAGGAAAAGAGATTTCTGCCTGCATGTGAATTCTTCTACTTCTAAAGAAAGTTCTTATTCAATTTAGGTACACATACCAAGTTTGTTTCCCATAGCTTTGCCTTGTAGCTATGTTCTGCTGACATAGTATTTAGATCAATATGTCAGTAAACATTTAACAAATACCTAATATGTACCAGGGGCATTGAGGTGGCGCAGTGGATAGAGAGTTGGGTCTGGAGTCAGGAAGACTCATCTTTGTGAGTTCAAATCTAGCTTCAGACACTTATTAGCTATGTACCCTTGGACAAGTCACTTGACCCTGGTTACCTTATCTATAAAATGAGCTGGAGAAGGAAATAGAAAACCACTCTGCTATCTTTGCCAAGAAAACCAAAAATTGTGTCATGAAGAGTCAGACAGGATTGAAACAACTGAATAACAGTATGTAACAGGCTTTTGATAATTGCTGAGTATCCAAAATAAAAAACGAGACAATCCTTGACCTGTAGGGTCCTACATCCTATCAAACATGTACACAAATAAGTAATTACAAGATAATTTCAGAGGAGAGAAGTACCAGGAGCTAGGGATTAGGAAGGCACTGGCATAGATAGTGGCAGCTGAGCTGAGCTTGGAAGGAAGTTAGGGATTCAAAAAGGTTTCTATATAAGTAGTAAGAAAACCAATATGCCTGAAGTATAGAATGTGCAAAAAGGAGTTTATTTAATAAGCCTGAAGTCAGATTGTGAAGGGATTTAAAAGGCAAAAAGAAGCATTTATATTTTAGTTCAAAGGCAAAAGGAAGGTTTTTGAGCTGGTGACATGTTCACACCCATGCTTTAGGTATAATACTTGGTTAGTTCTATGGAGGATAAAATGAAATTGGGAGAGAGTTAAATCAGGGAGATGTTTTAGGGGATTATTGCAATAGTCCAGGCAAGAGATGATAAGGGCTTCAATTAAGGTTATGTCTATGTGAGTGGAGAAAGGGTGATGGATGCAGGCGATATTATATAGAACTGACAAGAGGGCAGCTGATGAGTGATAGCAAGGAGTTGAAAATGACATCAAAGTTATGACCTTGGATGGACGGATCATGGACATACTTAACATTTAGGGAGGGATGAAGAAGCAAAAGCACCTACTGAATATCATGGAGATGGAGGAGAGGAGAATATTCCTGCCTGAATGTGAATTCTTCTATTGCTAAGGAAAGTTCTCATTCCATTTATATTCACATAACAACAGGAATAGAGGAGCCAGGGATAAGGAGAGTTTGAGAAAAAAATATGAGTTCTGCTTTGGGAATGTTGAGTTTGAGTTACCATAACATATTTGGTTGGAAATACCTAATATGCAATTATTGATCACTCCCACCAGGATGCACTAGACTAAAATCCATCAAGTCAAGGAACCTCATCATGAGGAATCTTAATCATACTGTGTGGTACTTAGGCTTCATCAATATCCTCTGCCCCTCTGATAGGAGGGTGAAGAAAGAACTTGTGCCAAAGCCTCCATTTAACAAAGGGCTCCTGGGCCAGCCATCTCTTCATTTTCCTCTTGGTTGTGCTCCTTTGGATTAGACTTCATCATGCCCTCACATGGGGTACTTCTTCTCTGCCTCCCCCAACTTGCTTTTCAGCTTTCTGTTGTGTATTGTCTTCATCCATAAGATTGTATGCTTCTTGAGGACAGGTACTGTCTTTCCCATATTTGTATCCCATACCATGTGGAATATTGTAGGTGCTTAATAAATATATATTGACTGGCTGATGCAAGGTCAGGAAAGAGACCAGGGTTGCTTACGTAGATCTGTGAGTCACCTGCTCAGAAATGATATCTGAACCCCAGACTAATGAGAATGAGAGAAACTGAAGAGAAAAAAGAAACCCCAAGGACAGAATCTTTCTCAACAGGAATCCAGAAAAGATTGCTTGATTGATATATCTTTCTTTGTTAGGTGAATGACAGTGAATAGATGACTATTCTTGACACAGAGAAGAATTTGTCTATTTTCCTTTGAGGAGGCAACATCTTACAGTAAAGATAATGCTGGATTAGAAGTTGGAGGATCTGAGTTCAAATGACTGTTCAGCTGCTTCCAACCTTTGTGATCTTGGGTAGCTAATTTTCTCTCTCAGTCTTTATTTCCTCATATGTAGATGGAGAGCACTGGATGAGATTTATTAGAAATTAAAAATTGTTCCCCTTATATTAGAAAAAAAAGAAATGAGACATTTAGAGGGGCAGTTATAATTCTAGGACAGTATTCACTCTCTGAGGAGAGCACAGTGGTCAGTCTCTTGGCCCTAAACTCCTGCTCCCTTCCTGAGAGGAATTAGTTTCCCTTGGAGAAGAATGGGTAGAAGAAACTCTAAAGCTATCTATTCTTCCTTTGAATCACACATGGGGTATATACGTAACCTACATGGGCAACTTTGTTGTTGTTGTGATGGGGTTCAGACTCTGGGAATCTCCTTGAATCTTCCCACTTAATCTGGCCTTTCTTACTCAAATCTAATCTTCCCATTTGATCTGGCAGTCTCTGGAAGCCCATGGGCTTTTCGTTATTGCTGTGCCCAGGTCTCCGTTGCACTCCCCACCCTTGATCCTATCAAAACCCCATTCCCCAAACTGCTGACCTCTCCCATCAAGATCCTCCCAAATTTGATCTGTATTCACCCCAGGGTACTGGTCATTCCCATATGGCCCCTATCAAGACCATCCCTGGGGTCCCAGACTACTTGGAGGCACCTGGATTCTTCCCTCAGTCTTTTTCTGTATTTAAGTTCCATCTCACCTCCATGAAGGCACTCAGATTCAACACAGCTCAGACTCTGTCTAGCTGAGATTCTATCTGACCTGCTTGTGAACACAAGCGTTACAAATGCTTAGGTTCCTTAAGAGTCAACCCAGTATGGTGAATTTTTAATAAACTTTGTTTTTCTTTGACTATAAGAAGGCTTGTGTCGAATTCATTCAAGCAGGACTTGGTGTGTCAGTATTTCGGGGTTTCCCCAGCACCCCTTAAACCTCAACAGTTGTATAGTCATATCTGACTCTTTGTGCCCCCGTTGAAGGTTTTCTTGACAGAGGTACTGAAGTGGTTTGCCATTTCCTTCTCCAGCTCATTTTACAGATGAAGAATTGAGGCAAATTGAGGCAAATTGCCCAAGTTCACATAGCTAGTAAGTGTCTGAGGCCAGAGTCAGACTCCTGAAGATGAGACTTCCTGACTGCAAGCCCATCATTCTATCCACTGTGCCACCTCACACTTTACAATCCTATGGTACCTGGATACACCAACAAAAAGCAGAACACACATTGATGATACATACAGGAAAGGAGAATGAGAAGAAATGATCAGACGGGAGTCTCATAAAAACAAGAGTACATAAAAAAAAACCCAGAAGGAAATGAATATTTAGGGTGGAGGTTCTTAATCTCTTCTGTGTCATGGTCCCCATTGGCAGTCTGGAGAAACCTACTGAACCTTTTTCAGAATGTTTAAAAGCATAAAATAAAATACATGAGATTAGAAATGAAACATTAAAATGAAATAAAGATACATATTTTTTCCTATACAAGTTCACAGACCCTCTTGATATTTATCAGAGTCTATGAATCCCAGCTTAAGAACCTCTGATAGGAGAGGGTAATCAATGATTTCAAATATTCTAGGGAGGTCTAGAAGGTTGAAATCTGAAAGTACAATAGAAGAGTTAGAATGTACAGTTAGTTCAAGTAAGGGAGAATAATTTCTGATATGGCAAGGGACTAGAGACAGTTCCAGAAAGGAGGAGTCACCCCAGATAGGATAGCTGATAGAGCCTCAGAAGAAGAGGAGGGAATGAGAGAGAGACATAGTTCTATAGAATAGAATCTTTGACTTTAATTCACGTTTTCTTGTGATGCCTCATCTTGGCATAGAGGTGAGCCCCTTAGGGCCTTGAAGGGTATTCCAGCAGTCAGAGCTCTGACAGGTCCTTTCAAGCTGGCAAGCTAGATGTGATGTGGGGAAGGATGTATCTGTTCTCCACATATATCCATGTATGTATGTATATATCCACAGATGTATACTATATACTTCACATATATGTATACACACATACATATGTATATATGCATGTAACAAAAGTTTAGGAAACCTGCTCCACAGGTGTGGAATTGTGGCCAGAGGATCCACAGATTATAATAATGAGGAGGATCACAAAGGGCTTTTTGTATTGAATGCTTTAAGATTTGCAAAGTAATTTACATGAACTCTTTCATTTGAGCCCCAAAAGATCTCCATGAGGTAAGTGCTGTGGCTATGACTCTAACCATTCAGAAAACTGAAGCAGAGAGAAGTTAAATGACTTGTCTAGGGTCATGTAGCTAGTAGGTGGGGGCAGGAGGGCAGAATTTAAACTCAGGTCTTCTTGGCTTTAAACCCAGCATTTTAAATATTACCCTATGCTTCACTTCACGTTGAAGATGATGCAGATGGGACCTGGACCCCTAAAAGAAAAAGACAGTGTCTTTGCCCCTGAACTTTCTTACACACAGTCCAGTCCCTGGAGATTTGCCTGTGGCATCTGGTCTATCCCAGTCCCCCAGATACTCAATAATCTTTTTAACTGTTATTTCACTGTGCCTCTCTGATTCAGCCCAGAGCTCTTCTTTCATTGTCTGCACCTGGCCCATCCCAGACTACTTGCCACTCCTTAATCCCATACAGATCTTCTTACAGTCTTTTTCTATAAAAGTATTGGTCATATCCCTACCAAAGCAGACTCACTAGGAACTTTGCCTGGTCCTAATGTTGAGGTTTGGGGTGCTCGGATCCCCAAAATACCAACACTCTGGGTCCTGTCGAATGAATTCGACCCAAGACTTCTTCCAGCCAAAGTAAAACAAAGTTTACTGAAGGTTCACCATATTGGATTGACTCTTAAGGAACCTTTCCATTTGTGATGCTTGACAAGCGAACCAGTCTGAGCTGGATTCAATCAGATTGCCTTCATGGAGGTGAGATGGAATTTATACACAGAAAGTCTATGGGAAAGATCTAGAGGTGGCCTAGTAGTCTGAGAGGAGGGTCTAAGGAGGATCTTGATGGGACTGGGGTAACTAGTAATGTAATCAAGGGAGGGAAACAGCTGGAGGCAATTGGGAGGTATCTGACAATGCAGGGCTTGGGTGGGAAGCAGGTGGGGCCACCAAGAGGTAACAGAAAATGGAAGGTTAGGTTAGGCTAGGTTAAGGGCAACAGATTTGAGTATGAAAGGCCAGATTAAGTGGGAAGATTCAAGGGGAGTTCAAGAAGGTTCCCAGAGTCTAAGCCTCATCACGACTGGCAACGCAACAGTGCAGATTTACTAGGAATCTTATCTGCCTAACCAGTGTTATAATAAAACCTTGCCACTCTGAAAGGTTTGAGTGGTTGAATTCTTTTGAGGCAGAGCCTCTGTACCCTTGCATTTCATGGTTCCTAGCACCCCAAACCACAACAAAATCACAGGTATATTCAAGTACTAAAGATAAATTAACAAGTTAGATGGAACTCTATGAATCATGGATTTCTATACCCTCAATATGTTGGGTTTTGTCTTCATTTTCTCAAAGGACCATTGATATCATGGTTGATATCCTTGACTTCTTCATGAATTGGATTTAAGTGAGGCAGAGCTACACAAAGTCATCAGCCTCCCTCTCTCTTCCAGAGTCATCTGAAGTCCAGTGGCAGGACAAAAGTCAGTGATGAGGATGGCCTGGGATGCAGTGGATGACTTGCCCAAGGTCTTAGAACCCTAAGCCAAGAGTAGAACCTAAGTCTCCTGGTGGGGCCTAGTGCTTCTCCTACTTAACAGGCCACCTTTCGTATCGGTGTGGTCAAGAATTAAAAGGTTTTAGTTTATTATCTTTTAGTACCTCTAGAAAGCTTTAGGGAAAATGGACCCTTCTAAAATACATCGTTTTAAAGCTTTGTATCTTTAGTGTAGTTGCTTCAGGAGAAAGATTGTTCCTGGTAATGAAGTCATATTGGACATGCCCTGAGGCATCATAGCAGGGAAGGAGGGAAAGGACACAATTCTGCCTTGTGATTTCCTATCTCTTTGACTTGTACTCAAGTTACTGAGAATGCTTAGCTTTAGTGAAAATCATTCTACCCAGCTGAAGGCCCATGGGGAAAAAGGAGGGGTGGTGGAGTGGGGAAGCCTCTCCCCAAGGGATCTGCTTTCTAATTAATGACCCATTAGGAAGCCTTTTCTGAAACTTTTGTTTCCAAGCCTACAATTTAAATTCATGGCCCTGCTGTTTATTCATTCTTACTGTTTTCCTTTCTTTTCTCCTTTTGAACTTTCAAAGCACTTTCCCATCTACTATCATATTTGAACCTCCAGAAGATCTGAGTAGAAATCTCCCCTTATTTGCCTAAGGAATGAATGAATGAAAAGCATTTGTTAAAAGCTTAATATATGCCAAGCACTATGCTAAATTCTGGGGATATAAATTATAAAAGTTGCTCTCAAGATGCTTACATTCTAAAGGAATGGGGCAAAGATTCGGTTTTGTAGGGGCTAAGGAAGCACAGGGATGTGGGAAGTCACAAAGACGCTGAATGAAATAAATAGCAATTCAGTAGTGCTCCCTTTAGGGGCAGCTAGGTGGCACAATACCAGGCCTAGAGTCAGGAAGACTAATATTCATGAGTTCAAATTTGACCTCAGATATTTACTAGCTATATGACTCTGGGCAAATCACTTCACCCTGTTTGTCTCAGTTTCTCATCTGTAAAATGAGCTGGAGAAGGAAATGACAAACCATTCCAGTATCTTTGCCAAAAAACCCCCAAAAACAAAACAACAGCAAAAAACTCAAAACAAACAAACAAGCAAAAAAACCAAATGAGGTCATGACTGAAGGCAATGGTAGTGATGAGTCAGTGACAAAGAAAGAAAAATGTGGAAGGTGATGGGGGTGGAATTGTACTAGGGGATGCATTGGCAGTGAGTGGTTTAACTCTTCCAAGCTTGGCCTCTGGTTGTCATGTTTGGAGGAGAGAAGTAAAGCCCCAGCAACATCAGATGTGTGAAGAGGATGAAGAGGTATCACAGCAAGCACGCCGGCACACACAGGAGGGCCTTAGATCTGCTTTTCTAAAAGGAAAGCAACTTTTGAAGGGTCAACGATCACTATAATCAAACATATATACCAATGGAGAAAATACAAGCAGAGAAATAAAGACCAACAGACAGGGCTTCTAACTGTCTGATTATAAAGCAATGCATACGTCACAGATCAACAGACAGATCCTACTGTCTGAAATTACATAGATACATTGTTACCAGAGAGAGAGAACCACCAGCATCTGGGTTTTCAAAGCTGGAGGGGGGGGGGGGGGTTCTCCTTAGTGACTACCCAGAGTCTCATCTGACCAAACACTTCCCATGAGTGAGCCCCAAAGTAAAACCTCACCTCACAGTATTATATACTTTTCAGAGGCCGGTGCCTCAATAGTAATTAACAAAAGCTACTGAGGCCTATTAATGGGCAGGGAAGATCTTTAACTCTTCCCCCCACCCATCATTAACCTTACATTAACATTACAAGGGGGTGGGGGGCATATAACATCAGACTTTTTGAACATATTGATTAATTTTACTGAATTTTTTTCCCCTATGAACAAAACATTCCTGATTTGTGGCATTTTCATGTCTATCCTGTCTGTCTATCATGCCTGGAATACTTTTCCTTCTCATCTCTACCTCATGACTAACTAAAATCTCACCTCCTACAGGAAGTCTTTCCTGATCCCCCATAATTCTAATGCCTTTCCTTCATTTATTATTTCCAATATATTCCGTACATTGCTTGTACATAATTGTTACATGTAAAGCGGCAACAATCTTTTGCCTTTCTTTGTATTCATTTAGCACAATGCATCATAAGTGGTTAATAAATGCCTATGGACTACCTCCTTTTTAGTCTTTATTACAAGGGATACCTTTCTTGGAGGGATGTATTGGGAAATGTATGTGCTGTAAAAACAAAAGATATCAATAAAATACATTTAATGAAAATAAATCCTGATACATAGTTTACTCACAAATGACCCTGGGCAAGTCTTTTATCCTTTTTCAGCCTCAGTTTTCTCATCTGTAAAATGCAGATCATACCCTCAGCAGCACTTGCCTCACAGTATTTTGAGGATCAAGTAAGAGTAGGTGAAGTATTTTGCAAACTTTGGAACACTACATATATTGATTATTAGGATGATTACAAATGCCAGGAGAATTTCAAGATGATCTGGGAATAATCGCTCTGACAGGAAGAAAGTGTGCATTTGTATGTCTTCTCAGGATTGCTTGAGAAGAATCGTTTCAATTATACTCTTGAAGTTTTAAATGATGCCAGGCCTGGGAGGTGAACTGAAAAAAAAAAAACTTGAAGTTGATAATGGGCAGATTTTTTGCCTAAATATGTCTCTATGGCTTTCTAGCCTAGGCTTTTTTTTCTTTTACTTCTTTGAAAGCTCAAAGCTTAAAAAAACAACTCTTCTCTAAAAAAAATAAAAATAAAAAACAAACCAATGCACCACCTCCCTCCACAATTCCAAGTCCCCTAAAACTTAATCATCTCTTTGGCTTTCCTGTATCATAGCTTTGGAGTAGGAAGAGACCTCAGAAGCTACATAGTCCAACTCATATACAACAACATCTTTTTTCCCCCACCCTATGATAGGCTGTGGAAACATTACTATGATTATGCTCATTTTACAGATAAGGAAACTGAGGTTCAGAGAAACTAAACGATTTGCTTTTGCCTTCTGGGTATTTTTTCCTTTTGCTTCGCCAATGGCAGAATTTCTCATTTCTTCTTACTAATATCTCCTATTTCTATAGCATTTTAAAGATTTCCAAGCAATTTCCTCTTGAGAAGGATATGAGCATATTTATCCCCATTTTATAGATAAGGAGACTGAGGCAGCTAGAGAACCATTTGTCTGGAAAAGATCTGAGAGTTTTAGTGGATTACAAGCTCAATGTGACAAGGAGGCCAAGAATGCTATGCTCTCTGAGGTCTCACTAACTAGCATAATATCCAGGACGAGGGAGATGATTTTTCCATATACCCTAACCTGGTCAGACAGCATCTACAGGATTGGGCTCGGTTCTGGATACCACAAGTTGGAAAGGGCCTTGAAAATCTCAAGAGTATTCAGAGGAGGGTGGCCAAAATGGTCAAGAACCTCCAGATCAGACCATGTAGGTTGACTGAAGGAACTAAAGATTTTGAGAAGAGACATGGGGGAGATGTAGTAGCTGTCTTCAATTATTTTATAGAGCTGTCACTTGGAAGAAGAGACTGATTTATTTTTCTTCTTGGCCCTGAAAGGCAAAACTAAGAACAATGGGAAAAGCTTGAAAAAAGGAAATTTTAGGTTGATATAAAAACAAAATAAAACAGAAAACTTTCCTAACAATTAGATTTATCCAAAGAAAGATGGACTACCTTAGACAGCACTAACAATAATAGTGTTTGTATAACACTTTAAAGTCTGCAAGACACTTTACAAATATCATTTTATTCTATCCTCCCAATCATGGGAGATAGATGAAATTGAAGAAACAGAGGCATACAGAGGTTAAGTGACTTATCCAGGGTCACAAAGTTATTAGATGTCTGTAGCACAATTTGAACTCAGGTTTTCCAGACTCCATACACTCCTACTATATCATGATATAGTTGTTGAACCCCATCTCCTTCTACTTACTTCCTTTCCCATCACATACACAACTGATTCAGAAGAATCATTAAAATGAATTGTATTTGAAGATGGTGAGGGCAGCTAGGTGGTGCAGTGGATAGAACACCAGTGCAGGAGTCAGGAGGACCTGAGTTCAAATCTCACCTCTGACACTTGACACTCACTAGCTGTGTGACCTTGGGCAAGTCACTTAACCCCAAATGGCTCATCCGGGGTCATCTCCAATCATCCTGAAGAGTATCTGGTCACTGGATTCAGATGGCTCTGGAGGAGAAGTGAGGCTAGTGACCTGCACAGCCCTCTCTAGCGCAAAGCAAAGTCAAGTGCAAGTCATGTCATTATTTCTCTGATGGCATGGTCTTCTTTGGCAACAAAGGATGAACACACACACATGTAGTTGCTCTCAAGCCAAGGCAGAATGACTGACTACTGTTGCAAATATTGTACAGAAGGTAATCTTGTTCAGGTTCAACTAGATGGCTTTAGAGGTCCTTTCTAACTGATATTCCTTGAGGCTGGTAGAGCTAATTAAGTGATTTCTTATGGTCACACAGCCTGTGAGACTCAGAAGCAGTATTACAATCCAGATATCCAGCTCCTAGTCTCAGTGCTCTTTTCATTGGGCCGTAATGTCCCTTTCACAAGTTATAGGAGGGCAGCGAGGTGGTGCAGTGGAGTAAGAGTGTTGGACCTTCAACTCAGGAAGACCTGAGATCAAATCCTTCCTCAATCCCATATTTACCAGCTTTTTGACCCTAGGTGAATCACAACCCCCTGCAGCCTCAGTTTCCCCACCTGTAAAGTAGAGATAATAATAGCACTTACCTCACAGGATTGTTGTGAGGATCAAATGAAATATATCTATTGATTAGTCAATCTGATCTAGTTAACACTTTGCAAACCTTAAGGCACTTTATCAATGCTAGGTAGTATTGTGGCAGAACCATATAAATTTCCCAAGCATTCAGAGAAGCCTGCTGTCACTGAGCAAGCTTGTTAGTTTATTACCTGCTCCTTGCATTCACTGAGTTGTGCTGCCTGAAACCACTGACTGGGGAGCTGGGGTCTGAGAACATACACTCCGGGTGTCAGAACACAGCAGGAAAGCAGCTTCCACATGGAGAGACGGTCACTTAAAAACAATTTCCACAGAGGCTCAAAATCAATAAAGATGCAGACCAAAGCAGGTGCCAGGAAGCGGTACGGGTAGGGGAAAGACTGCCTAAGAAGTCATACTTAATCATTTTGAAAACCAGGACCAAGAGCCCAGAAAGGGAGGAATCTTTGATGTCTATTGGCACTATTATTGGGTTGGAGTAAAGTGGATCTTCCCCAAAGCCTCTTAACATCTAAGGATTTGTGGCACCTTGACCTCCAATCTTCAGTTTGAAGAATTGAATTGAATAAAGTCTACACCCCGCCCCCCCCAAGAAGGTTCCTCCCTCTTGCCCATAGGACAAAGGTCACCTCTCTTCTCAAATTTTCCAAGGGCACTTTACCTGGATTTTTCCTTAGCATCTATCATATTCTTCCTTTTATTACAGTAATGTGTGGATTCCCCCTTATTGGATGGTAAGGCAATGTGATGACATGGAAAGAGAGGGCTGGACTGGAAGGAAGAGATTTCAGTTTGTAACCCAATTGGTCTTAATTTTTCTGAGATCCAGTTTCTTAAAAGGGAAAAAGAGAATTTAAATACTTGCAGTACTTATGTCATTGTTGTAGGAGAAGCAGCTTGTGAATTTAAAAGCACAACAGACATAGAAATTTTTATTATTATTGTATGTACCATGGGAAGAGGATTGGATTAATCTTTTCATGAACCCTCTCTGTAAAGAGGGTGACTAAAAAAAAGTTATCTCAGTAGGTAGTGTTAGACTTGGAGTTAGGAAGACAAATTTTAATTTTGCCTCAGATACTTATCAACTATATGATCCTGAGCAAATCCCTTATCTTCTCTAAACCTTATTTTCCTCATCCGTAAAATGGGAATAATAATAATAGACCTTACCTCACAAGATTGTTGTGAGGATTGTAATGGAAATTTTTAGTTTTTTATTTCCTCTTATTAATTTTTGTTACTTAGAGCTCAGGACCATTCTTTCTGCAACTTTGGTTAACTAAGAGCCTGTCTTCTGTCAATATTAGCCTCACTGACCAAAACCTGTCCCATGGGATGTGCAAATTTACTTAAGGTCTTTCTTAGACAAGAAGTCAGAGAAGAATCTCAAGCGTCACTAACTCCGTGATGACATCTTTGTCTTCTTCCTCAAAGAGTTTATCTGTGAACTCTCTAAATGTACTTTAATCTGTAATCTGACAGTTTATATACAAAGTTTAGGTATCTAACAAGGTATGCTTATGTATGAGATTATGACTGTTTAACTAAATTTGTTCAACTTTTATGACATTGAAGGAAGCATGGAATTATGGATCAGTCTTTTCTTTAACTTTTGTGGCCTCAGAGGAATGTATTGAGAGAAAGGAATGTTCAGTCAGTCAGTTACCAAGCATTTGTTATGTTCTGTCTCTGGGTTGGGCTAGGTATTCATAGAAAGGCAAAAGATAGCCCAGGATCTGGAGGAGCTCACAGTCCCTCCAGTCATAGAATTAGGATTGGGAAAGACTTTAAAAGGTCATCTGGTCTAATCCTCCCATTTTTCAAAGAAAGAAAATGAGACTCAGAGATGTTTAGTGATTTGCTGATATAGATAAGAAGTATCAGAGACAGATCCTTTGAATCCTCAACCGATATACTTAATAGACAGTGAGCAAGCATTTATTACATGTCAGGCAGACCCTATCCTAAGCACTGGGGGGCACCTAAGTCATGCACCTGATGTAGCCATTCAGCAAAACAAAAGCACCTCTGTTGACTAAAGAGTTAACAATATGCCCTTGGTTCAGCTGCAGCCTTAAAGTCTCACTATTATCTGCCTAATAAAAAAATCAAAGCTCTCTGTGGGCTAGAGATCGCTAATCTCTGAGTGCATTTCCTGTCCTCTGTCTCCCTGCCTTGCTTCATGTGAGCTATTGTCTCAGGAGGTTCAGCACTGCTGTTGACAATGGCCTCATTATCAGTGGGTAAAAGCACTGGTTGAAAAGACTTAATGGGAAACCATAGGCCTTGATTGACAAAGACATTTTAGCTTCATTTTCTGGAACTTTTGTTGGCTTAATCTTTCATGCACAAGTCCTCCAACGCCGTGAAGCCCTTTCTAATTATTTGTCTCTAAGGCAAGCATTCCCCTTCTTGCCGAGGTTTACCACTGGCCTGACCTGACCTTAGACCCTAGCTTTTTCCTGTTGATATCCTGTTGATAATTTTAATGTTTTAATGGGAACTGAGGTCACTGAAGTTGAGACTCCCTCTGCTGGTGCACATCGCAACCCATCCACAGCATGCTATGCCTCAGTGGCATAGCATCCAGAGAAGGGATCGTAGATTTAGAGATGGGAGGCCCTTTAGAGGTGATCAAGTTTTCCATTTTATAGATGAGAAGGCTAAGGCATAGATCATTTAAATGCTGTCCCCACGATCACACACTTAGTACTTGTCAGAGGAGACATTTGGAGTCGGCCAGTCAGCCAACAAGCATTTATTGCAGTTGTCATTGTTCAGTCATGTCTGACTCTTTGTGACCCCTTTTGGAGTTTTCTTGGCAAAGACACTAGAGCAGTCTGCCATTTCCTTCTCCAGCTCATTTTTACAGATGAGGAAACTGAGACAAACAGGGTTAAGTAACTTGCTTAGAATCAAACAGTTAGTATCTGAGGTCAGATTTGAACTCAGAATGATGAGTCTTCTTGATTCCAGACCTGGAACTTTATGCACTATGGCGCCACCTAACAGCCTATCTATGTACTCTCCATTCTAGCGAAAATGTAATAATTCTCCCTGTCCCAGGCATATGTCTTGCAATTTCTTGCCTCTATGACTGCACTTGAGCTTTTCCTTATGCCTAAATTTTGAATTATCCTCCCTCCCCCTTTTCATCTGCCAAATTCCTACCCTGACATTTAAAGTACTTCCTCCTCATTCTTTTGTCACTCCCTAGAGCACTTATTACATTTTAGAGAATGGGTACACTTGAGCCATGAAGCAGAATGATCTACATACTACAAAATCAAACAGAAAAAAAGTCTATAGAATTGCTTGAGAAGGCATTCATTGTGTAATGGAGAGATCACTGACCTTGGAGTCAGGGGATCTGGACTTGGGATCTGGCTTCTTTACCCAAAAGTTCTCTGTCCCTAGACAGAATATCTCCTACCTCTCTAAGCCTCAATCTTCTTATCTATGAAATAACAATGACTTTCTCAGTACCCATTTTGTTGTCATTGCTGTTTGTCCTTCATTCTTGAGGAGGACCAATGATGTCAGGATGGTTATGTCTTCTTACAGTCTCCTCCAGGGTCATCTGAGTGCAGTGGTAAGACATAGGTTGAGACAACTGGAGATGACCCCAGATGGAGTAGGTGACCTTGACCTTTTTAAACTAAGATCTTTTTCAGGTCTCAGTTTGTCTGAGGCAACACCCATTCTGTGATTTAAGGCTAGGTGAGAAATGAGGCAAAAGACAGCCTAGTTTGCCTACTCAAAAGGCAAACTTTTGAAGGAAGTTACTTTGTGAATCTTAAATCATGGGGAAATAGAATGGCCATAGGATTTAGAGTTGGAAGGAAATTTAGAAGTCATTAAGTCCAACTCCCTCATGTTTGTAGTAAAAGAAACCAAAGTCCAGATAGGAAATGACTTCTCCAAGGTCACAGAAGTAGTAGATGGAAGAGCTAGGATTCGAATTCAGGTCTTTTGTGTAAATTCTACACTTTTCTGTCATACTGCACGGCTATTATTGTCATGTGAAAGATGAGATGAAATTCCTTATGTGGCTCCACAGAGAAATAGGAGTCAAATTTTGCTTGAAAGGACTTTCTGAAAATTTAAATTATCCAAAATAAAGCAGGATGCTTCTTGAGGTGGTAAGCTCTTTGACACTGGAAGTATTTGTGCAGAGACATATCTAGATACTGAGCCTGAGATATCTGGTAGAGACTCCTTAAGGAACTCCTTAAAGAGGAATCAAAGGAGGGTCCATGCTAAATTCAAGTCAATAAATATTTGTGAAGTGCCTACTTTGTGCCAGACACTGTGTTATCTGCAAGAATATACATAAGAAAAAGACAGTCTCTGCCCACAAGGAGTTTATAACCTAATGGGGAAAGACAATACATAAAAGGAAACTGGAAAGAGTGAGGGGAATTCTAGGGGTTACCTGGCACTAGGGCATCCTTTTCCATGGAGCTGAGACCAAGCAGAGCAGACACAAAGTGGAATGGCCCACAAAGTCCAGGTTCTGCCCTCTATAAAGGAAAGCTTTGGGTGGAGTTTAGTGCTCTACCCTCTAGACCCCCAATCAGAGGGGAGAGGAGGCTAGGGAGTTGGAAAGGTGTTGAATATGTCCAAGGCTGAGTTAAACAACTTGATGAGGAGATTTCTGGTGATCAGGGGCAACCTGTTCCTGGAGTTGAGACCAAGCAGAGTTTCTCAAAAGGAAATGACTTATGCCAGGTCCCTAAGACTCTTGCCATCCTCCTCTGGAACTCCTTTCTCACTTTAATTCTGATTCTCCTACTGGCCTATTTCACAGAATCAGAAAACCTCAAAAGGATTAGGGACCTAAAGAGTGATCTGGTCCAATTCATACCAGAATTTTAGTCCCTTTTACATTATCTCCAACAAGTGATCATCTAGTCTTTACCAGAACACTTCCAATAATGGGAAACTATTTCCCAAAGCATTCTCATTCCCCTGTCCAATCAAACAACTTTTATTTGTTAGGAAAGTTTTCTTTACATTGGATTAAAATCATACTCTAATATTTCCAAACATTATTCCTAATTTGACCTTTGGAACCCAAGCAGAACAAGAATAATCTCTCTTTGATAAGTCGTTCTTTCAAATACTTTAGAATATTAAGAGTTTTTTTCTAAGTCTCTTCTTAATGGTGAGTATCTTCAGTTCCTTTGATTGATCCTTCTACAGCATGGATTTACATTCTTTTATCATCCTGGTTTCCCTCCTCTGGATAATTTTCAGTTATCAGCATCTATCCTAATTTTTGACACTCAGAACTAGACATGATGTTCCAGATGAAGTGTGATAGTCAAAGAGCGATAGCATCACTACTTCTGTATATGTCAACATTATGACTCTCTTAATGCAATCTAAGTTTGCATAAACTTTTTGACTGCCATGTCACTCTGCCATATGACTCACATTTAATTTACAATCTCTTAAAACCTTTGAGTTTTTCATATGAATGGCTTTTTAAAGATACCGCCTCAATCCTGTACTTTCTCTCTAAAATCTACATTTATATAAGTTTACGTAAACGTCAAGTTTTAAGTATTTAAGTATTTTGTCATTGATTTTTTGAACCCAGATATAGGATTTTACATTTTTCACTTTTAAATTTCATCTTGTAAGATTTGACTAATTGCCTTAGCCCATTGAGAGCTTTTAGATCCTAGTTCTATCAAGCAGTATCCTAACCATCTCTTTTGGATCTCCGTCATGTACAATTTTGGTTAGTATAGAATTTTTGCTTTAATGAAAACAAAATGCTTAACATAAACAAATGATAAAACTATTTAATAGCAAAGACCTAGGGACAGCTTCTTCAGGCACTCTTCCAGAGATTGCTCCTCAAGTGGATATAAGTTAACCATCGTTTTTTTGATTCTAGTTTTTGTACCGGTTCTAAACACATCTAACAATACTATCATCTAGCCCAAGCTCTCTCCACAAGGATGACATGAGAGACTTTGTCAAATGTCTTTTTGAAATCCAAGTACATGGTATTCATAACATTTTCTATCAGTCCTGTCAAAAAAGGAAATAAAGAACATCTAGTATGATATGGTTTTGAAGAAATTATGCTAGTTCTTACAAATAAATATTTCCCTTTCTAAATGTTTATTAACTACTCCTTTAACTGTAACAACATATTATGGAATTTTAGCAGGAATAGAAGTCAAGAGTTTGAAGAATTTACCTTCTTTCTTTTTCAGAAAACTGGGACAACATTTCCACTGATGCAGAGAGTACTAAACCTTGGGAGGAACCTGGCCCTTCTCAGGTACCTGACTAACCCAGATACTGACTGTCATTAACTCCTTGTTTTCCATGGAATATCAATGGAATGTGAAAATTTGTTGATGATGGGTAGAAAGTGGAAGGGAATGTGAAGATACTTGCTTTGGGGCCATGGTAGAGAGAGTCCTGTGGAAATAAATCTGCAGTGCAATCTGGAAAAGAGTGAAGACATAGATGCCCTGGGCCTTTTCCTCAAAATGGAAGTTCTGGGAGGAACTAGCCAATTAAAGAAAAAGGTTGCAAGCCCAGTTATGAGAAGTAGTGCAAGGGTGGAGTGAGGGTAAAGAGATTTTTCAGGCACAGTAGAGAAAGTCCTATGGATATATATGAATCAGCAGAATAGTCTGGAGAGAATTAAAGGCCATTAAGGAGAAAAAGTCATTACATTTGGTAATTAAGAGATCATTAATAACTTCAGAGAGACTGATCTCAGTTGAGTGATGAGGTAGGAAGATAAATTGCAGAAATTTAAGAAAAAGAATGCTAGAGGAAGTAGAGGTACCAAGTATATAGGACTTTTTGATAACTTAGGTGAGAAACAGTTTAGGAGTTTAGCATGGAGTTTAACTGCCTTATTAGCTAATAGGACATAACTACCAGGGATGTAGCTAATAGGACATAGCTACTAGGGACATAGTTATCCGGGATGATAGGCTCTATGGTAAGTGACTTTCTCAAGAAATTTGGCAGAGAAAGGGAGGAGAGACCATGGGATAATGGCTAATAGTGATACTAGGAACTAGTGAGGAAATTTTCAGAATGAGGAAACTTAGGCATGTTTGTAGAAAGCTGGGAAGAATCCAGTAGATAGGGAAAGACTGAAGATTATATAGGGACAAAGAATATTAGGAGCGGGTATGTGGTGAAGTGGATAGAGTGACAGGCCTGAAGGCTGGAAGACTCATCTCAGGAGCCTCAGAATTGTATTAAGTATATAAATACAAGCAGAAAGAAAGACAGCACCCATCCTCAAGAAGCTTATATTCTAATGAGGGAAGGTAAGAAATAAAAGAAGACAGCTAAGTGGGCATAGTGGATAAAGTACTGTATCTACAGTCAGGAAGACTCATTTTCTTGAGTTCAAATTTGGCCTTAGACATTTATGACCCTGTGCAGGTCACTTAACCCCTTTTGCCTCAGTTTTCCCATCTGTAAAATGAGTTGAAGAAGGAAATGGCAAACCACTCCAGCATCTTTGCCAAGGAAACCCCAAATAGGGTCACGGAGAATCAGACACTATTAAACAACAACAAAAGAATGTTAAGTGGTGTGGGGAGGGGCAATCTACTGGAAAAGATGAAAGATGGGATCAAGTATACTTGAACACATATGAGAAGTACAAATATTAAGATTTTTCATTAAACTTTTGACAGCTTTCTCTTGCTTCTTGATTCTACCCCTGGCTTTAGCTTAGTCTTGTGTCAAACACAAATTTCTAAACCAACCTGAATATAATCTGGGAGGTGAAGAGGTAGGAGTGGAGGTCAGTATGGATTTTTTAAAATGCCTTCAAATTGTCATGATAGTGCAAGACTGTGTAAGGGAGTAGGTATAACTCCAATGCCATATTCACAGTGCTTACAACAGCTATGAATATGCTAGCACAGTTCAGAATCGCAAAATATAACAGACTCTCCACATGGAAGACAGAACTAAAACCTTTATTCAAACACAGAAAGCTGAATCCCAGCACCAGATTGGGAAAGCCAAATCCATCACAGCAACAAAGAAATCTATATAATAACAATGCAGGGAGCACCCCCCACCCCCACCAGCCTTTCCTCTGTTAGGATTCCCGCAAACCAGCTCCCTTAAACAAATCACAAACAAGCTCTCCTACTCATGCTTGCTGCTGTCTGTTCTCTCTTTCCCAGCTCTGACTGCTCTGACTCACTTTCTGCTTCACTTCTTCCTGCTCCACCTGTTCAGCAAACTCTTCCCACTATAGACTCCATGTGACTCAGACTTCCATGTGACCCAAGCAGGTCACATGGGTCTATTAATGGATGAGAAAGATCTTCCCATTTAATGACCATTTCAGAAGGTAACGAAGAATTCAGATCAGTTGTCACAACATCTCATGATTTTGTGGCATTTTATAATTTTGCTCATGAAATAGGTAGTATGAATATATTTATCCCCATATTTCAGGGGAGAACACTTAAGTTCAAAGAGATTAAATTTCTTGACCAAGATACAGGTTATATATCAAGGTTATTTATAAAACTAGTTATAGCTTTTTTATTGCAAGTAAGAAAAGATTTCATTTGGAGTGGTAGGAAAAGACAGATATAAAAGACAGATTGGCCAAATAAGCTTGACTGCTGGATCCCTTCTAGAATTCTTCACTTTCATCTTTTTAAAAGATTATTCATTTATTTTAAACATTCTTTTCTTTTAAAGTTTTGTGTTCCAGATTCTCTCCCCCTTTCTCTCCTGCCCCTCTTTCACCCACTGAGAAGGCAAATAATGATAGCAATTATACATGTGAAATTATGTAAAACATATTTCCACATTAGCTGTATTAAAAAAAAAGGCAAAAAAAGTGAGAAAATTATATTTCAGTTTGCTTTTGGAATTCATTAGTTCTCTCTCTGTGGAGATGGATATCATTTTTCTATCATAAATACTTTGGAATTATCTTGGATTATCCTCTTAATTGGAGTAGCCAAGTCCTTCCCTGTTGATCATCATTACAATATTGCTGTTACTGTTCACAACGATTTCCCAGTTCTCACTTCATTTTGTGTCAGTTCATATAGGTTTTGCCATGCTTGTCTAAAACCATTCCCCTCATCATTTCTTATAGTAAAATAGCATTTCATCAAATTCATATGCCACAACTTGTTCAGGCATTCCTTAACTGATGAGCAGCAGCCTCCCCCTCAATTTCCGATTTATTGCCACCACAAAGAGCTGCTATAAATTTTTTTTTTATATATAGGTCCTTTTCCTTTTTCTTTGATCTTTTTGGAGTACAGACTGAATAGTAGTATTACTGGATCAAGAGGTATGCACAATTTTGTAGCTATTTGGACATAATTCCAGATTGTTCTCCCCAACAGCTGGATCAGTTCACTACTCCACCAAAAGTTCATTCATACACCTATTTTCCTCATCCCTGCCATCATTTATCACTTCTGATAGATATGAGGTATCCTCACTTCCATGTTCACCCTCTATAATCTGTGCCTGTCTCCTCATAGTCCTTCTCCAGGGCAGCCAAATCTTCTTAGGCCTCAGAGAATTCTCCTTCCTCCATGCTTTCACCCATACACCAATGAAAAATGCCTGGTTGGCATACATAAGGTCAAATTTGTGATACAGAAAGGTCCATACTTTGGCAGTGGCTGTTGTGTTATTTAACATGCATACTGCCCACTGTCCTTTAGCCAGGTCTCTACCAGACATCATGGTTGGGGTACCTTAGAACCTATAGAGGGACCTAGTTCTCTAATGATCTTTCTACTCCACCACACTGTCTTTCCAAATTAGAAGTTCTCTTGATTGACTAAACCAGGAAATCCCAGCAATCCAGTCTTCTTGTCTTTCATTTTTGCTAGCCTGTGATTCAACTATCATCTCTTTCCCAAAGGACTGTCATTGCCATCCAGCTGCCAATAACTGCTCCAAGTACCCCACTGTGATATTGGCTTTGGCTGAAATGAGCTTCATTACATCCTAGAAGAAATCACTGGTTTTTCTTCCTTGTTTCTTCATTTCAGCTCCCTTAAACTGACTCACCATTTTATCTTTATTCCTGAGTCTAGAACATTGACATTTCCCTCTGTTGACACTTTTAATAGCACAATCCAGTGGAGGGGGAAGGGTTTCTCTCCAGTGATAGAAAAGAAGGTGTTCTGTCTAGAAGGGGGAAAAAATGATTGTAGGAGTCTGTACTGTAACTCATTTGAAATAGTAACCAGTGTAGTATGGTTTAAAAAAAAAAAGAATGCTAACTTTGGATTCAGAAGATCTGGGATCAAATTCTAGCTCTGCTACTTATTTCTGTGATGCTGAACACATTTCTTATCCTCTCTGGTCCTTAGTTTCCTCTTATTTAAAATGAGGGCATTGAATGACCTAGTCAAATAAACAAGCATTTATTAAGCTCTTACTATGTGAAAAGTACTAGGTTGAGTTCCAGCAAAAAAGACAAAAAATAGTCCCTGCTCTCGATGAACTTATGGTTTAAAGAGGGAGACAATATGTAAACCACTATGTACAAACAAGGCATACACAGAGAAATTAGATGCTATCTCAGAAGGAAGACACTTGCTTCTTTAGACAAGGTGGGATTTTGGCTTAAAGGCTCGAAGAAAGCTAGGAGAGCCATAAGTGTCTAAGGTCCCTTCTAGCTTTAAATCCTATGATCTCTAACTTCCTAACATTTCAGTCCCTTGTGACACAATCTCATCATCTGTAATTCAGGAATAATCATCTCAATTTTAACTACCATCTAGGGCTGTTGGGAAGTTCTAATAAGAAAAAAATGTGAATATATTCTGAAACCTATCAAATGTTGCTGAAAAAACCAATCTAACCATGCTTTATGTTGCACTTAGCCATCCACCACAACACCAGGACCTAGTGAGCATGCTAGGGCAGTTTACCATCTATCCTTCTGCCTTGCTATGGGAAGAACAATCAAATTGTGTTATCACAGCTCTGGAAAGTCCCCATTCAAAAGGTCTGTATCTCCCCCAACCACAATTCCTTTGCTAGGTCACTGCTCCCCTCTATGTTTGTCTCCCCTAATTAGAATGTAAACTCCTTTAGGGCAGGAATGTACTGCCTAATGTGGTGTCTGACAAAGAGTAGGTACTTAATGAATACTTGTTAATTGATTGGTTGATGAAGTTCTAAAATTTTTACCCTTCTGTAATTGAAAGAAGTATAAGGACCTCACCCAAAGATTTTATGTTGGAAGTATATAGGATCATAAATATAGAGACAGAGAGTGTATTGTTAATGTATTTTTGCACAATGAGAAGATTGTTCCCATCCATTAATAAGCCCATGTGACCTGCTTGAGTCACATGGAAGCCTGTGTCACATGAGTCTGTGGTGGGAGGAACTTGCTGAACAGATGGAGCAGGAAGGGTGGAGCAGAACTGAGAGAAAGTTGGACACAGAAATTAGAGCTGAGGGAGAGAGAGGAAGCAGGCAATGAGCTGTGAGTGTTCATTTGTGGGAAGACCTTAGCAGGGGGAAGGCTTGGGGACAGCGGTGCCCTCTGCATTGTTATTGTGTATCTATTTCTTTGTTGCCATGATGAATTTGGTCTTCTGGTGTTGGGATTCAGCTTTCTGATGTTTAAATAAATGTTTTGGTTCTGTCTTCCACATGGAGAATCTATTATATTCTGAGATTCAGAATTAATATTGTGTTGGCGCTACAGAGGGGAACTTAGGAGCCATCTCATTCAACCACCCCCTCAATATCTGTATTTTTTGCCTGTATTTCAGTCAGAAAAGGAAAAGCCCCAAACCATGAACTCAAAATTGAGAACTTACACCCAAGACCTCTGCGTTGAGTTTGAGTCTGAGACAAAAATGGAACATAAGTATTTGGGGACATGTGGGACAGAAAGCAAAATGTAGTCATTCTGAGGAAATGCTGCCCACCAGGTGATTAAACATATTCTTCTCACCCAAATCTGAAATTACATCTGTTATTGACATGAGACTATACCAAAAAAAAAAAAAAGGCAAAAATCATCAGGAATGATGCCAAGGTTTATTGTTGAAGGTATATGTGGTGTCTCTTTCATTCCTTTGTTCATTTATTTCAACACTAAGTATTCCAACATTTAATGTATGGAATGTTATGCTAGGTGCTAGAAGAGGTACAAAGTTTAAAGTAAACAGTCTCTGCCCTCATGAAGCTTCTAGTCTTATGGGTGATATAGACATAAACACAGATACATAATATTGTATGACAAATACATAGGATAAATTGAAATCCATAACATTAATTGAGATGCTTATTTCTCTCTGTCTCTCTGTCTCTGTCTCTCTTTGTCTGTCTCTTTGTCTCTATCTCTCTGTCTCTCTCTGTCTCTGTCTCTCTGTCTCTCTTTCTCCCAGAGACTCATCTCAATCCAAACCAGTGTTGACCCTATCTACTGACCCAGTACATGATCACCGATATGGTGTGATGAGGCCATGAGTACAGAGCATAATGCATAGATCACTGGTTCTGGTGTAACAGAACCTGGGTTCAAATCCTGTCTCTGATGCTTACTATCTGTGTGACCTTGGAACCAGTCATTTAACCTTATAGTTTCCTCATCTGTAAAATAAGGGGGTTGGACTAGGTGGTCTTTAAGGTCCCTTAAGCTCTAGATCTTAAATGAGGACTGCCATGAAGCCTTCAGGGTATGTAAATCTTGTCACTTGACAATCACTGTGTCAGGGAGGTCTTCCATTATACATGCATATATATGTGTGTGTATGTCTACCCACACCCATACATAAATATATGTGTATATATGTGCACACACACACACATACACATACATATAAATTGTTATTTTTAAGGCATCAAAAGGCACTATTAAAAAGTTAATATTTTCTGGGATGGGGTATGTCACCCAATTAATTTCACTTCAATATTTATTGAACGTTTTGTGGTTAGGCACTAGGGATTCAAAGACAAAAAAAGAGACAATTTTGCCATCAAAAAAATTAGCTTGAGGAGAGGAGGGAGGATCTTGGGATAGAGTGGAGACATGGAGCAGGGAGGTAAGGGTAAGTGATATGTACGTAGAGCAATATATTCAAAATATTCACGAGGCAAATACAAAGTAATTTTAGGGATAAAGGAAGAAGTGTAAGACCTGGGGAGAGGAGGAAAGTCCATCATTGGGGCAAGGTATGTGAACTGTGCTTTGAAAAAAGCTAGACTTTCTACAAGGTCAAGCTGAGGAGCGAGAGGATTCTAGGCATGGCAATGGGGAGGGGAGAGACTGTACAAAGAAACAGAATAGTTAGTAGGTGAGTATAAAATACAGTGTTTGAAGTTATATAATAATCTGGAAAGACAAACCAGAGCTAGACTGTGAAAGCCTTTAAATGACAGACAGAGGAGTCAGCAGTTTATCCTGGAGGAAATAGGGAGCCATTAAAACTTTCAGGGTAGTGCCATGACCAGATCTGTGATAGAAATATCAGTTTTCCAGTTATGTAGAGGCTAGGTTAGAGAGGACAGAAACTAAAATCAGGAAGAATAATCAGGGCACTATTGCAATAGAAGTTATAAGGGCCTAAAATAAGTGGATGGCCTTGTGAGCAGGGAGAGGGAAACAGATGTGAGAGAAGTTTCAGAGGCAAATTTGATAAGACTTGGCAATTTACTGGTGGGGGTGCTGAAGAATAAAAAATTTCAAGGTTGCTTCCTGGGTTATAAACCTGGATAAATATGATGAGATGGGCTGGTCCCAAAAGAGATGGGGGAGTTAGGAGGAGGGATTTATTTTGGTTGGAAGATAATGAATTCTGTTTTAGAAAATTGAGTTTGAGATTCCTATGTGCAGCTAGGTAATGTGCAGAAGGGAGTTGGAGATATAAATCAAAGTACAAGAAAAAATATTAGCAGTCACTGAATATTTCATTTCAAATTGCCTTATGAAATCAGCTAACCAGTAACTTAGTAGGCACACTGGGACTCAAGTTTTAAGGCAGGGAAGATAAAGTATAGACAAGAGCTCAATCTACCAGAAGACTAACCTGGGTAAGTCCTCCCCAGTGTGTGATCCATGAAAAGAACAGATAGAGGAAAAGATCACACTAACAGATTATTACAGTGAGGCAGGGGAAAGACATCACTGAAAAACTTTGTGGGCTTCACAATTTTGCTCAGAATAGGTCTGGCCCAAGTGGCAATCCATCCCATGTTTTCATGGGTATTTTTATATGTGTAACCTGGTATTCAAAATCCTTGAAGTTTGTCCCCAGTCTCTTTCTAGCCACATTTTATACTAACTTTTATGTACCAAAACTTAGATTAACTCCTTATTATGTATCTTTAAATCTTCCCTTCTCCTGAGTCCATCTCTCCTGCCTACAAACATGCTTATTTCTCCCCAATTTTAAAAAATGTTCTTCTCCTAATTCTAAAATATAACAATAAAGCATTTGGAATTATTTTGCCCAGAGGAAATTCATTGGTGAATTGGGAGACTGTACAATGTAAACCACACTCTGAGTTTAGCTCTGAAGGGAAATGAAACAGGCCATTCACCAGAGAGTCTTGTCTATGTTCCTGTGGCTGATAGTCCCTAACTTCTGGAAATAAGTGGAGAGGTATGGAAATGGTTGGAAATCATCCACAGGACAGGGGTATGATGGTGACTGTGTGGGGGTGGGATAGTCTGGGACTAAGTCCGGGTAGTCACCTTGTGTAGTTAGCTAGAAGGCAGACCAGAGGTTCACTATAGAGGGGAAGTCATCTTCCTACTGCCACTCCCATCCCTGGCCACATTGGTTGAGCATAGCTCCAGTTGCCACACCCTATTGCCACTTATTATAATAGCTAAAGGAGGAAGTCAAACTAATTAAGATCCAAGGAGATCCTTTCTAGAAATGAGGCTATCACTCAATACATTCTGTGAATAGAATTCATTCACTGCCCATTACAAGGTAGCACAGCTTTGTCTCCCACAAGGTCTTTGAGTTAGGTATGAAATCTTATAAAAAGGTCAGAGAAGTGAGTGAGGTAATCACTGAATGTCAAGTGAGCCATGAGACCTTTTCAAGGTACCCCTGGGTTACATAGAGCCTCAGGAACTTCCTTGAGAAGCTTAAAAATTGAAAGTACACTCATGGAGTCAGAGGCATCTCAAGATGTGCCCTTATAAGGGATTGAGGACTATTTACGGGGGAAGGAAGAGTGGCTGAATAGGGAGAAGTCTAGTTACCTACCTCATTCTTTTCACAAGTTCTGAGCCTCTCGTTTTCTTATAGAAAAAAACAACCTTATTACTAATAACTCTCAGGATCCCTGTCTGAACTCCAGAGAAAGAAAGCGACTCCTGAATGGATGAGGAGAAGGGAAAGGCAGAAGGTTCTTTATGGAGGATTAGGACTCCTTTAACCCTTTAAGGATACCAGAGAAAGGCTGACTTGTACTGTTTGAAGTATTAGGGTTCTGAGATCCTGTAGGAAGAAGTAGGCCTATTTGGTGCTATCCAGATATCAATCTTCCGCCTCTCACTCTCTTGCCCAGTGACTAAACTGTGAGCTTTTCTGGTCCTTCCCTTTGGAAAGATCACATGGTTTGGGAGTCAGGAGTTGGAATTTACTACTTGAATGATCTTGGGCTAGTGATTTTTCTCTCTCTGAGCCTGAGTTTCCTCATCTGTAAAACTAGGAGTGAAAAGATAGGGCTGTATCAGTGGTTCTCAGTGTCTTCCATGGACTCCTGAGGGTCCCTGAAATCTGTTCAGGGGTTTCACAAGGTCAAAACTATTTTTATAATATTAAGACATTATTTACCAATTAAAATACTCCTTTTTGTAATTACTACACATCTGTATAAGGTCAGACTTTCTTAATATACTTCAACCAAAACCATATATTACAACAGATTGAATGCAAAAGCAGATATGAGAATCTAGCTGTCTTCTATTAAACCAGACATTAAATCTATTTTTAAAAAAATAGTAAAACACTTCCACTCTTCTCTCTACATTTTTTTTTGCTGTAGAAAATATAGTTATTTTTTCATAAAGATGTGTTATGTTAACATGTAGTGGACTTATAGTTATTTCAAATAAATATTTTAGAATTCTATTAAATTTCTAATATGGTGAAGAACAATAGATGTAACCTACGTTAAAAATGTAGGTCAAAATTCTTGACCCATTGTGGTGGGTCAAGAATAATTTTTAAAAAGTGTAAATGGCACTTTCAGGGGCAGAGGTAAGATGGCAGTGTAGAGAAAGAACTCAGCTGAAATGTCCCTAAATTCCCCTCCAAACAACTTCAAAATACACCTCAAATCAAATTTTGGAGTGGCAGAGTCAACAAAAGGATAGGGTGAGATATTCTTTCAACCAAAGAAAGGTGCAAAAGTTGACCTCAAACTCACCTGGATGAAACACTAGTGGTGGGACCAGGTGGTGACAGAAGTAGCAGCAGTTTTGGGAGTTCTCAAGTCAAAGATGGTAAGGACAGTTAGTATTACAGGGGACCCATGTACTACCACTAGATGCAGGACAAGATACTATCTGGAAACTCCATCACCTATACACGCTTCTGGGTCATAGTTCAAGGTCATTGATAAAGAGAGAGTAGAAGACCTGACAGACAGTATCATTTTTGATCACAAGGGATCAGGAACCTGTGAAGAACAGCATCTCTTCTAATCCCAAGGGACCAGGGACCCTAAGGAACAATATCATTTCCAGTCCTAAGGGAGCAGGTGCCCTAAGGAGCAGTGATGACTGCAATCACAAGTTAACAGAGACACTTTTTGGTTAAGGTTTAGAGTGAAGACCAAGAGAACAGTGACCATACCTCTCCCCAGATCATACCACCTTGGAAGCACCAAAAATTTCCATCCTCCCAGAACTAGCTCTGAAAACAGCAGTGCAAATAAGTTTGAAGCTTGAGACAGTGCCCCTTATGTTCTCCATGCTGGGCATAGAGCCTAACATTAATATAAAGTTCCAAATCTAGAAATTGGGTGGAAAAATGCATAAACAGAAAAAAAAGAAGAAGAACGTGACCATAAAAATCTACTATGGTAACAGGGAAAAATCAAGACACAAACTCAGAAGGGAAAGAAATCAAACGAGTTACAAGCAGAGACTCAAGGAAAATATATAAATTGGACACAAGTCCAACAAGAATTCCTGGAGGAATTGAAAAATTATTTTAAAAATAAAATGAGTGGTAGAGGGAAAATTAAACAAAGAAATTAAAGCAAAGAAAAAATTATGAAAAGATAATTAATAACTTGGCAAAAGAGGCACAAAAAATTACTGAGGAAAATAGCACCTGAAAAAACAGAATTGTCCAAATGCAAAAAGAGATACAAAAACTCACTGAAGAAAAGAAATTCATTAAAATTTATTGTTCAAGTAGAAGCTAATGACTTTATAAGACACTAAGAAACAATAAAACAAAGTGACAAGAACGAAAGTATAGAAGAAAATGTAAAATATCTCACTGGAAAACCAACTGACCTTGAAAATAGATTGAAGGGAGGTAATTTAAGAATTATTGGGTTACCTGAAAACCATGATCAAAGAAAGGGTCTATAGACATCATATTGTAAAGGATAACTGCCCTGATATTCTAGAATCAAAGAGTTAAATAGAAATTGAAAAGAATCACCAATCACCTCCTGAAAGAGATCTCCAAAATGAAAACTCCCAGAAATATTATAGCAAGTACCCAGGACAAAAAGAAAATACTTCAAGCAGTGAAAAATAAATCATTCTTATATCATGGTGCCACAGGCAGGATCATAAAAGAGTTAGCAGCTTCCATGTTAAAGGGGTAAAGGGCTTAGGATGGTTGTTGTCCTTTGTTTTCAAAGAGGACCAAAATGATGCCACTTGTTGGGGTCAAAGTACAACGTGTCCAACTCTGCCTGAGCAGAACAATTTGATTTTACAAGTTTCTACCACAGGTCAGGCACACACAGTTTATATGAACATTTGGAGTGAAGATATCTCTAAATTTGCATATCTCACCTTTCTTTTGAGCTATTGCAATTCTGCTTTGCTCATAGAGCACAGTGCCTTCTTTGAAACATCATGTCATGATGAATGGTCATATACCAGTGTCTCCCATGTCTCACAATTGATTCCAAAGTTATTCAGAGAGACCTTGAGAGTGTTTTTGTATCACTTCTTCTGATCTCAGTGTGAACACTTGCCTTGCGTAAATTCTCTGTAAAATGATCTTTTAGGCAAAAACACTTTTGGCATTCAAACATGACCAGCCCATTGCAGTTTCACTCTCTGCAGTAGAGTTTGAATTCCTAGCAGTTCAGCTTGAGAAAGGACCTCAGTGTCTGGTACCTTATCTTGCCAGATGATCTTCAGAATTTTCCTAAGACAATTCAAATGGAAGAAATTCAGTTTCCTGACATGGTGCTGGTATACTGTCCAGCTTTCACAGGCACATGAGAATGAGGTTAGCACAATGACTCTGTAGACCTCTTCTCTCCCACACTTCCCTTTAGAGCCTCCCAAACACTAATCTAGCTCTGACATTGCATGCATCAATCTCATCATCTATGTGTATGACCCTGAAAAGTATACTGCCAAGGTAAGTGAACTTATCCACAGTTTTCAAAATTTCTCCATTTGTGATAACTGAAGGTTCCTTGTGTGGATGGTGTGGCTCTGGTTGAGGAAGGACCTCTGTTTTCTTGGTATTATCTGGCCAAAATTAGCACAAGTGGCAGAGAATTGATTCATGCTTTGTTCTATCTCAACCTCAGAGGCTGCATCGAGAGTGCAATCATCTGTCATAAAAAGTCATGCACAACTCTCCTCCCACTTTAGTCTTGGCTTGTAGCCTTTTCAAGTTAAATAGTTTGCTATCAGTGAGGTAGGTGACCTTGATGCAGTTTTCATCTTCCTTGAAGGTGTCTGATAACATCACAGAAAATATCATGTTAAAAAGCATGGGAGCAAACATATAGCACTGCTTCACTCCATTGGTGACTGGGAAAGCACAGGAGCATTATCCACCATCTAGAACTCAGGCAAGCATGCCATTGTGATAGTAACATTATATTATTTTATTTATATTTATTATTAATGAACTTCTCCAGGCAAAAAATTTTTCCAAAATTTTCCACAAGTTTTCATGATTGACAGTGTCAAAAGCTTTTGTTAGATCTATCAACATTGTGTACAGATCTATGTTCTGCTCCTGGTATTTCTCCTAGAGTTGTCAAGCAGTGAGCACCATATTGACCATTCCTTGGCCCTTTCTGAAGTCACACTGACTCTCAGGTAGATAACTATCTTCCAGAATCAGTCTTTTAAGGACTCTGTCAAAATTCTTGCTAGAAATTACTAAGAAAGAAACCCAAATGCAATTGTCACAGGGCAACCTATTTCCCTTTCCTTTATAGAGATGTATAATGGAAGCATCCTTGAACTCCTGAGGGATAACCTCCTCTTGCCATATAACTCAGAAAATTTCAGTTAGCTTTTGTATGAGCCGTGGACTGCCTGCCTAGATTAGAATTAGTACCAGGCACTTTCCCACACAAGAGGAGTTTGATGGAATTCAGAACCTCTTCTTCAGTTGGAAGTTTGGCTAGGGTGAAATTGACTTCAATCTGAGGTAAACAGTCAATGGCCTCAGCACTGATTGATGATGGTCTGTTGAGAACAATATGAAGTGTTCAGCCCTTCTCTCCAGGATCATGTCCTTATCACTGATCAATGTGGCTCTATCAGCACTGATTATTTGAGATGTAGGATAGGTCTTTGGTTCATAAATAGACTTCAGGGTATCATAAAAGTGCTTTGGATTGTTACTGTCTGCATAAAACTGAATTTTATCTGCTTTCTTACTGAGCTAAGAATCCTGCATCTCTCTAAGTTTCACTTGCACTTTACTTTTGATGGAATTAACCTTATTAGAGATGGATGAAGTATCCTTCTGGAAAACCCTTCGGATTTCTCATTTTTTTATTGGATAGGTTCTGAATATCCCAATCATTTTCATCAAATCAGTCTTGATGTTTGTGATCATTCTTGCCCAGATGAGTAAATGAGGTGCTGTACACCAAATCTCTTAAAGCTGCCCACTCTTTTTCTGCGCCATGGTTGGCAACTGTGTGTTGGCTCAGCTTCCCTCCACATATGCAATGAACTGTTCACACTCAGAGAAGTACTCTAATATGTTGAAATTAAGTCTTCTGGTAGTCATCTTGCATTATGACTGCTATTTTGTTGAATGTGAATGCTTAACTTCGAAAGGATAAGTCTATGATTGGTCCAGCATTCTGTGCCACACTGCTTTCATCACTCTCACATCCTCTCTCTTCTCCTTACAATGATATAGCTTATTAAATGCTAATGTTTGCTATGAGTATGCATCCATGAAGCTACATCGTGATTAGATAAATGGAGGACAGTGTTGGCAATGGGGTCATGAGACACACAAGTCTTCAGTAGTAACTGTTGCTGTTGTTTTTTCCAATTCTATTCCTCCCAAGGGTTTCTTGCCATGGTTAATAGAATATGCCTACTCTGGCATTAAAGTCACCAAGAATTATAAGCTTGTCTTCTTTTGGCACATTGATGATGAAGGTCTCAAAGTCTTCATAAAACTTTTCTTTGACTTCGTCAGAGTTTGTCATGATGGGATCATACTCACTGATGATGGTGGTATGGTGCTTTTCTGCAAGTGACAATCACATTGTCATGAATCTGTCCTTTACTCCTTTTGGTAAACATACAAGCCTGTTGACTTGATTAATTTTGATTACAAAACCTATACCAGCTTCATGGTACTCCCCATCACTACAGTCACACCAGAAAAACATATATCCAGCTCTGACTTTAGCGATTGACCTTCATTTGCCAGACTTGTTTCACTCAGGGCTGCTCTTTGGAAGTGATATCTGTTGAATTCTCTTTCAACAAGACCTGTTCATCTTTCAGGTCTTTTCAATTTTATCTTGTCCAGAAGTGTGCACATATGCTATGTATCAATGGCGAATAGAATCATCTTTGTAAAAGTTTTGTACATTTTGTGTGGGTGTGTGTGTCTTTCAGCCACAATGTAGGATTCCTGCCTATTGCAGTAAGCAGGCCATGGTAGGGTGAAGCAGACAATTTTTAGGATACCTTTTCTAGCTCCTTCTTCACACTAGGAGTTGAGCGCTGTGGTCCCTTAAAAAGGATTGCTCATCAGTTTGGAACTGTGCCTGAGGGGGTATATAAACATGCATATGCTTTGAGCCAGCAATACCACTTCTAGGGCTGTATCCCAAAGAGATCACAAAAATGGGAAAAGGACTCAAATGTACAAAAATATTTATAGTACCTCTTTTCATGGTGGCTAAGAACTAGAAATCAAGTAGCTGCCCAAAAATTGGGGAATGGCTGAACAAGTTGTGGTATGTGAATGTAATGGAATACTCTTGTGTTATAAGAAATGATGGAACAGGCGGACATCGGAAAAACTCTGGAAAGACTTATATGAATTGATGCTAAGTAAAGAGAACAGAACCAGGAGAACATACAAAGTAACAGCCACAGTGTGAAAGGATTGTTTTTGATAGACTTAGCCCTTCACAGCAATGCAAGAATCTAAAACATTTCCAAAGGACTTATGATGCAAAATGCCATCCATTTTCAGAGAAAGAACTATGGAGTTGGAACACAGAATGACTATTTTCTCTTTTATGTTTTGTTTTTCTCATAGTTTCTCCCATTCATTATAATTATTCTATGCAACATGACTAATGTGAAAATGTATTTAATAAGAATGTATGTGTAGAGGCCATATAAAATTGCATGCTGTCTTGGGGAGGCATGGTGGAGAAAGGGGGAGAAAATTTAAAAGTTATAGAAGTGAATGTTGAAAATTGAAAACAAATAAATTAATAAATTTGGAAAACAAACTACTCAGACAGTCAGGAGGCTGCCAAATCCCACGGCTGCTTCAGTCCACTGAGAAGATGACCCTATGACCTGGGGCATCTATGTGCAGAGTTGTGATTACAGATCCCAGTGTATCCACACCTGCTGTTTTGTCACGTCTGTTGCCATGGGACTTTGAGGTAGCTAAAAATGGTAAAATATTGTTGTTGATGTCTTTTGACTCAAACATAAATTGGATTTAAGTAGGACAAAGTCATGCCATTGGCCTCACTCTCTCTTACAGAGTCATTGGAGTACAATGGCAAGACAAAAATCAAGAGGATAGGTAATGGCTCAGGATGCAGTGGATAATCTTGGCATCTTTGATGTCTAACCAAGCTCTAATCACTCCACACCACCTGCTTCAACTGCATTCTTGGTCATTGGAACAAATTGTTCTCATCCACCTATTCTTCCAGGGGAAGATTTCACATACTTGGGGTAGATACCCCTTGGTCATCCTCAACCTGGTTTAGTCTTTCTGCTATAATGGTTTTCCAGGGCATGGCCACAGCTCATGCTACAGCTTCTTGGAGTCACATGTGAGAATTGAATGATTCAGGTAGACACCAAATGTGGAAAGCAGCTCCAAAAAGAGCTTGGAAGCCCTCAGACCAGAGGTACCAGTCGTCCCAGAAAACCCTATACCCTAGAGCTTGGAATATGATATTCTAGAAGGCAAAAGAACTGGGATTACAATCAAGGATAACCTACTCAGCAAAACTTAATGTAATCCTCCAGGGGGAAAACAAAAAGGACTTTCAAGCATTCCTGACAAAAAGACCAGAGTTGAATAGAAAATCTGACATCCAAACAGAAGACTCAAGAGAAATATAAAAATGTGAATAAACATAAAAGAGAAATCATAAGAGATTCAATAAGTTAAACTTTGCACTTCATATATGGGAAGATGATACATGTAATTTCTAAGAAGTTTAGTAATATTAAGGTAGTTAGAAGATTCTATATAGAAAGAAGGTGAAGGAGTGAGGGTGCTGTTAAAAAAAATGAATAGTCAAGAAAGAGGGATGTTTTGGGAGGAGGGAAGGCAGAGAAAGAATGGAGGAAATTGTTTCAAATAAAAGAGGTATGCAAGGAAGAGATTTTACAATAGAGGGAGGAAAATTGGGGCAACACTTGAACTTTAGTGACATCTAAATTGATTCACAGGGGGAATACACATACACACATACATCCATATATGGATATACATATATATAGATATATGTGTGTATAAATGTGTGTGTGCGTATGTGTGTGTGTGTGTGTGTATGTGTGTGTATGTATGATTCAGCTGAAGTTAAAAAGGCAGGAGTAGCAATCATGATCTCAGGCAAAGCAAAAATAGACCCAATTAAAAAGAATTTTAGTAACTATATCTTGCTAAAAGAAACCATATATGATGAGGTAATATCAACACTAAACATATATGCATCAAAAGCATAGCATCCAAATTCTTTTTTTAAATAAATTCAGGAGGAAATTGACAGTAAGGTTTTATTAGTGGGAGACCTCAACTTTCCCCTCTCAGAGCTAGATAAATCTAATCATAAAATGAATAAGAATGAAGTCAAAGAGATGAATAGAATATCAGAAAAGTTAGATATGAGAAAACTGAATGGGAATAGAAAAGAGTATATCTTTTTCTCAACTGTACATGACATTTTCACAAAAACTGACCATGAGATATAAATAAATCTCAACCAAAAAGCAGAAGTATTAAATGAAACTTTTCAGACAATAATGCAATAAAAATTACATTTAATAAAAGGTTATGAAAACATAGATTAAACATTAATTGGAAACTAAATAATGTAATCCTAAAGAATGAGTAGGTCAAAAAAATAATCATAGAAGCAACCAAAAATTTTATTAAAGAGAACGACAACAATGAGACAACATTTCAAAATTTGTGGGATACAGATAAAAGCAATACAGGGAAATTTTATATCTCTAAATACTTTTATTAATAAAAGAGAGAAAGTACACATCAATGAACTGGGCATGAAACAACAACAAAAATAAACTAGAAAAGAACAAATTAAAGTACCCAATTAAACAGCAAAAGGGAAATACTGAAAATTAAAGGAGAGATTAATAAAATTAAAAGTGAAAAAAATTAAACTAATCAATGAAACTAGGAGTTGATTTTATGAAAAAAACAATAAGACAAACAAACTATTGGTTAATTTGATTTTTTAAAAAGAAGAAAAAACCCAAATTACCAGTATCAATTATGAAAAGGATGAATGTATCATAAATGAAGATGAAATTAAGGCAATTAGTTTTTATTTATATTTTTATATAAATTCATATTTTTATATTTATTTATATTTTATTTTTATATAAGGCAATTATTTTGCCCAGTTATATGCCAGTAAAACTGATGATCTAAAAATAATAGATGAATATTTGCTAGATATAAATTGCCCAGATTAGCAGAAGAGGAAATGGAATACTTAAATAACCCTATTTTAGAAAAAGAAATTGAACAAGCCATTAATGAGCTCCCTAAGAAAAAATTCCCCAAACCAGATGGATTTACAAGTGAATTCTACCAAGCATTTAGGGAACAATTAATCCTCATACTATATAAACTATTTGAAAAAAATAAGTAAAGAAGGAGTCATACCACATTTCTTCTCTGACGCAAATATGACCTAAACTAAGGAGAACAAAAACAAAGAAGGAAAACTATAGATCAGTTTCCTTAATGAATATCAATGTATAAATTTTATATAAAATACTGCAATATATCACAAAGATCAAACACTGATCGGATGGGATTCATGCCAGGAATGCAGGAGTGCATTCCTAATGCAACATTAGGAAAACTATCAGCATAATTGACCGTATCAATAACAGAAACAACAAAATTCATGTGGTTATATCATTAGATGCACATAAAGCCTTTGACAAAATACAGTTCCCATTCCTATTATAACTAGAAAGCACAGAAATCAATGGAACCTTTCTTAAAGTAATAAATAATTATCTAAAACCAAGAACAAGCATTATCTGTAACAGGGATAAATTTGAAGCCTTACTAAAAGGTCAGGAGAGAAGCAAGGATGTTCATTATCTAGACTATTATTCAATACGGTGCTGGAAATGTTAGCTGTAGCAATGACAAAAAAAAAAAAAGAAGAAGAAATGGAAATAGAAATAGTCAATGAGGAAACAAAACTATCATGGTTGCAGATGTACATAGAGAACCCTAGAGAATCAATTTAAAAACTTGTTGAAACAATTAAGAACTTCAGCAAAATTGCAAGATATAAAATAAATCCAGAAAAATCACCAGCATTACCTTTACAATCCCTTAGTGTAGAATTCTGTGAGATAATAGACATCTCCCTCCTCATCTCTGCATCCCAGCTTCCCCAGCTTCCTTCATGACTAAGCTCAAATCCTTCAAGAGGCGTTTTCTGGTGCAGTCTCCATTCTGTACTAAATCCCTACACATATGACTAGTTCTTTCTTTCTGAGATTACTTCTGAATTTATCATTGTATGTTCTTTTCATATTGTTTCCTTTCCATTCCACTATAAGCTGGGGGCAAAGACCATGTTTTTACCTTTCACTGTATCCCCAGAGCTCAATGCAGTGCTTGGCACAATACCGAATAATTGTCTTGATAATGAACATCCTTGCTTCTCTCCTGACATTTTGGTAAGACTTCAAATTTATCCCTATTACAGATAATACTTGTTCTTGGTTTTAGATAATTATTAATAATAATTTAGATAATTAACTAATTCTTGTTGACTTGTCAAATTCTCTTCTGGGTTATGGGACAATCTGGCTGTGTGACCTAGGACAAGTCCCTTCCCAGGATTCGGTTTCTCTTTCTATGAAATGTCATAGCAAGACTTGGACTTCCCATGTCACAGTGTTATTTGTGATGAAACTCAAGTGAACTAATGTCTGTCAAGATCTTAATAATTTGAGATGTAAACTCATGTAGTACTTCAATATATGATCTACGTGGCTTCACCAATGTTGGTGTTACTTATACCTTTATATTTAAACTTATGTGAGTTTCTGGGACCAAATAGAGCTAGCAACAGATAGTACACTTGCTGGTGCTAAATTTCCTTTAACCTAGCCAGACTGGTCCTGTAATGACTCACACAATTCATGAATGGGCCAATATTCAAAGTAATCTTTACTGGTTGGGACTTGACAGAACTTGTATTCTGCAAACATAGCCCTCAAAAAATAAAGCAAAACAAAAAACCCTAGGTCAGCTCCACACCACATAAGACATTGGAATTAGGATTTACTACAATTATCTTTAGTCTGTCCAGGCCTTAGCCTGTCTGAGCAAATTGATCTCTCTTGACTCCCTGCCAGCCAGGCTTGCTGCATCTGAGACAGGGATCATAGGATGGAAAGTAAGAGGGATTACAAATCATATAGGCAAACTGTCTCTTTTTAGAGTGGAAGAAAATGAGGACCAGAAAAATAGTGATTTTTCTCAAGGTCACATAGATTTCAAGTACATTTCACCAGTCCCAAATCACAGCATCCTACCCATCCATTCTAGCTCTTTGCCCCAGGCATCTTATCATCTATAATTCCACAGCCCTGCTTTTCTCTACATGAAACAGCCTCCTCACAATGAACCTCTAGAAGCCATGCCTGTCAGTCCCTTGGGATGTCAGTGCACTCATCTTGTTAGCTCCCCACATGGAGCTGAAATGGCCTGATTAGTGAGTGCATTTTAAGCACATAGCCCGTCCCAGAACAGATCATGCTTCATATCCTATTCAGCCATCTCATCACATGGCTTTTTCTCTGTATGCACACACACACACACACACACACACACACACACACACACACACACACACACACACACACATGCACACTCTACCACCCTCTGCTTTCTACCTTTCACTCCGGGACCAGAAATAATATCATAATATCTAACATTTATAATGAGAGCTTTGAGGATTGCAAAGAACTTAACAAATGTTAACTCTTTTACAAATATTTGTAATTTACAATTTGTAAATTTGTAATTTTTTGCAATTTTTTACAAAATTTACAAATTTTACAAATTTACCAATTTTACAAATATTACAAAATTTACAAATATTAGCCGTAGAAAGTAAATACTATATTCCAGATGTCAAAATTGAAACAGACAATGGTTAAGCGACTTCACCAGGGTCACTCAGCTAACAAGTGTTTGATGCCAGATTTGAATTCTGGTCTTCTTGGTTCCATATCTAAATCTCTATCACCCAGCTACCTATAGTAATCCAGTTGATCACCCTATGACTTCACCATACCTAGACCAAAGCTCAGTTCCCTGATCACCACTTCTTTATATGTGCTGTCTTACTCAGATTCTAAACACCTCAAGAATAAGGACTGTCTCACATATCTTTCTAAACCTATCAGTTAATACAATTTCTGGCACATAGTAATTGCTTAATGAATAGTTTTTCATTCGATGGCTCTGGAGGAGAAGTGAGGCTGGTGACCTGCACAGCCCTCTCTCACTCAAAACAAAATCAACTACAAGTCATTTAATCATTTTTCTGATGTCATGGTCTTCTTCGAAAATGAAGGATGAGCAAAACCTGTGAGTAAGCTGAACTGCCTGAGTGGGGACCCAGCTAGCTGAGTAACTCAGTTCATCCTCTCCCTTCTGTCTCCCTCTCCCCTTCCTTCTCCTCTCCAAAGGAAGATAAATTTGGATGACCAGAGGCTGCACAGTTAACTTGGGGTTTATTGTCTAGATTTCTTTTTCTTTCCTTCCTTCCTTCCTTCCTTCCTTCCTTCCTTCCTTCCTTCCTTCCTTCCTTCCTTCCTTCCTTCCTTCCTTCTTTTCTTTTTTTCTTTGTTTCTTTGTTTCTTTCTTTCCTTCTTTCTCTCTCTCTCTTCTTTCTTTATCTCTTTCTCCTCCTCTCTCTCTTTCTTTCTTTCCAAAGCCTTAAACCCAGTGTGCTCTGAAGCCTATAGACTGGACAATAGGTCCCTGCCCAAGCTCCACTTAATGACTATTCTCTGGACCTTCCTGGCTTGGAGTGATTATCAATAGTAACTGTTTCTCTTTCTCTGCCACCTTGATTTACTTATTTTTTTCTTTTCCTCGTTAAAAGGGTCATTCCCTGACTACTTCTTAAAGAGGCTTTTTCACGGAATGGGCGTTACCTCTCTCTAAGTGAGTAACTGAAAAGGCCTTAGCCTAAAAGGCCAAGGACTCCCATTGAATCCTGGGCCATCTCCAGTCAGAGTTAGGACTCTCTTTTCATTGGTGGAAAGCAATATCTTGCACTTGCATGAAGGGCTGGGCAGAGTTGACAAGAGCAAGAAAGAAGAGGTATTCAATCTTTTCAGTTTCTTCAGGCTGTTCTGGCTTTCACTTTTGAGACAGAAGATGGACAATGCTAACTCCACTTCATATTGCAAAAGGGAAAAAGTCTCTGGGAAGAAGTCAACGTAAGAGGAGCCAGCAACCTCCCTATTCCCAGCTTGCTATACTACAGACCGGAATTTTCCCTCTTGGGACTCTCTCTCTCTCTCTTGATTGAGCTAATTTGTTCCCAGTGGGAGAGCTCCTTCATTCTGTATTGTCTAGTATTTATTATCATATGTATGCTTTCTCTGCTTTCTGTTTTGCTATCTACTTGGGTAAGTCTGTTTTTTTGAAGAAAAAACAACGTGACATAGGAACCTCTTTTTAAAACATCCCGCTCTTCTCTTTTGGTGATCCCTTTCAGGAATCATTCCTGGGTTCAACTCTTATTGTAAGCTGTCAACTAGTCCTTAACAAGGGGTTAATTGAAAGTGGTAGATAATTGTTAAAGGCATGCGATCTAGTCCATAAGGTTGTATACATTTGGAAAGGCGAGTGAAGAAAAAAAATTCAACACCACTGTCCTCCTAGCTCCCTACCTTCTTTTGACACTGTAGTACCCATAATAGGAATTCAGTGTCCTCCTGCATGGGGTAACCCATATTGGCCACAGTATTCCCACTACCTACTGGTGAGAATATTATTACATAAAACCTTGGCATGATAGAGCTGCTGAAAGGTTACAATCTATCTTAGTACTTAGACAAACATGTGACCAATAGTTGTAATTCCCACATTAAGGCAGATTTCAGCTCAGTATAAAAAAGAGTTTACTGACAATTATAGCTATAGAATAATGGAATAGGATGTCTTCAATACATCTAAGAAAAAACTCATTATCTCTTTCTGTTCCCTTCCAAATTTTCCTATTACTGGGCAAGGACACTACTGTCCTACCAGTCATCCAGGTTTGCAGTCTCAGTATCTTTCTCACCTCTTCACTCTCCCTAATCTCATATATCCATTCCAACCAAACTGGCCTATTCACTGTTCCTCACCCACGACACTCCATCTCTTTTCTCTAAAATTTTGCACTGGTCATCCTCCATGCTTAGAATGCATTTCCTTCTTACCTATGCCTCATAGAACCACCCATCTTCAACTATTTTGTATTTATTTATACTTATTATCTTGATGTTTATTCAGTATATACTTAGATATGTACCTATTGTCTCCCCTAGTAGCATGTAATCTCCTTGGGAGTCATTCTATGTATCTTCAGCACCTAGAACAGTGCCTGACACATAACATTGACCTAATTAGATGCCAAACCTTTGCTTTTCTAACCCTGCAGCTCCTTACACGTTCGTACTCTTCTCTCTGCCCACATTGCCACCATTCTAGTTCATTACCTCTCTGCTGGACAATTGTGATAGTTTTCTATTTTATCTCCCCTTTTCAAATTTTTGTCCTCGTTAATCCATCTTCCATATAACTATCAAACAATTTTCCTAAAGCACAGGTCTGATCATGCTACTTCCCTACTCAACAAACTCTAGTAACTCCCAATTGCCTCCAAGAACAAACATAAACTCTTCTCTTAGGCATTTAAAACTTTGCACAACTTGGCTCCAACCTTCATTTCCAAACTAATTATATACTATTCCCCTTCACACACTCTCAGCCTGATCTTTATGTTCCTTATACAAGACACTTCACTTCCTTCTTCAAATGTCATTGCATTAGCCCTCCCACTCATCCAGAATGAACTCCTCCCCTTCACCTCCACCTCTTGGAATCCCTAGTTCTATTTAACTTAAGAGCCATCTTCTACATGAACTCTTTTCTGATCTCAAACTTTTTTCTCAATCACTTTGTTTTCTCTGTTGACCTATGATGTATTTTGTTTATACTTTGTTCATATCTAAATATGGACATTTCTCTAAAAATAGAATGTAAGTTCCTCAAGGGGACTGATGATTTCATTTTTTGTATGTCCACTCCCTAACAGTGCCTGTTACACAAAAAGCACCTAAAAATAGTTGTAGATTGATTGAGTTTGTCTTCTGAGACAGTGAAGTTCCCACAACTGGAAGTACCCAAATAGAAACTAAATAATAAGGGTATTAGAAAGAGAATTCCTAAATAGTGTAGAAAGTTGAACCAAATAATTTTCAACATCCCTTTCCCCTCTAGGAGTTATGATCCTTTACGTATTTTTTCTCATTTTGTTCCCATTGTTGAAACCATATTTAAAGTTCTGGATGAATGAATATCTTTTCCAACTCTAGAACAGACTCTTTTCTTTCTTCACAATGTCCTGTGAAGGTACTGACAAGGATGCAGGAACCTCTGATGTTTTAACACAGAGTTATCATTACCCAGTTATCAGCTATGTCTCTGAACCCCAAACCTCAGGCAGTTCACAATCTGGTCCAAGGCTCAAGACTTTCCAAAAGATATATAAACACATACATGCATACACAGGCACATGCACAGACAGACAGACAACCACAGAGCAGAACAGAAACACAGGAAAAGCCACTGTGGTATTAGACTTCTTAGATCTGCACTGTTCTGATCCACTTTGGTTCACTTCAGCATTGATTAAGCATCTGCTATGTGTCAAGTATCCCAAGATGTTTCACCTGCTCTCTCATTCCATTCCTTTCTGCCATGTATACCTCTGACATAACAGTACAACTGGGCCAACTAAAAACCAGCCTATAAGGTTCCACCTGCTTTTTTGCCTATCTACAATCTCAGTTCAAGAAAAAGCTAGTGCCCTACTTAGGGATACTGCCAACAGCTACTGCCTTCCTACTCCATAGCTCAACTCCTTTTCCTCTCTGAATAGGGTAACACTTCTCCAGTTACAATTGCCAGTCTCCTGTTTGGCTGTTCTCTTCTGTCTTGACGGTAAAAGAAGTACATTATCTATTCTTCAACAACCCACAATTTTCCCCCTCAGATTGCCTTGTTGTTTACTAACAGCAGAATTTAATTCACACTTTGCTGATCTGCAAACCCAGTAATTAGCACAAAGCCCTAGGACTCATCCCAGTTTTTAACAATGAGTTAATAGGAACACAAGTGAGAAAGTCTCATCAGCCTTAATTACTTTTAGCCAACACTTCCCTGGCACTTACATAGAAAGGCCATACTCATTATCATCCTCACTAAAACACTGCTTTTGCACAAACCTTTTGGAGACCAGAGAGAAAGGACTTCACTGAAAAGCCCAAATAAACCAAACCACCAACCACCAGTGGGCAGGTAAGCCCAAGATCCCTGGAAACAGCAGCATCTATGCTCTTTCAGACTACCAGTCCCACCTCCATCCTGGCCACCCTGCTACCTAAATGACAATATCAACTTCCTGTAGTGGAAGGAACCACACAGGTAGGAAATGACAGAGCCAAGACAAGGTCTTCTAAATTTTTAGTTCAGTCTTCTTTGCACTATAATATTGCTTTCACTCAGCAAAATATGTCAAGGGCTAAAATGACTTCTAAAACAACTTAATTTCTTCAAAATTTCCCAGGAGAGATATGGTTCCCATGATGGTTCTCAATGGTAAAACCAGAGTGTTTTAGAGTAGTTACAGAAGGTTTTACCTAAGAGGAAGGAACTGAGTTAGGCCTTCAGGAGTGAGCAGGATTTAGACAAATTAAGGAGAGAAGAGAGGGAAATCCAGACTGACCTAACATTCCAAGCCCTACAGCACTATAAAACATGGTTACTGGAGTCCAGGGACCTGAATTCCAGTCCTAGTTCTTCTACTTGCTAATTGGGCAAGTCACTCTCTGAGCCTCAGTTTCCTGATGTGCAAAATAGGAACAATAATGCTTATATGCCTGAGGAAGGGGTTTTGTGAACTTTAAGGCTTAGTACATCTTCTAGTAGCCAGAGTCTAAGCTCTATTGCTTCCTTGCTGCCAAAGATCTGTAAGTGCTAACAATGTCTTCTAAATTTTGTTCCCTTTAAATGACATCCTATGGCAAATTCCAATCACCTTATCTCAAAATCATAATGTCTCACTTCATAATGAAAAAAGTATTAGAAACCACTAACATAGACTAGGAAGAAATGAAGGAACTGAATGAAAATGAAAGGGAGTCATGACCCATGGACAGAATCTGAGAGCAAGAAGAGACCCTCAATATCCATCTAGCCCACCTATACTTGAAAAGAATCTCTGCTATAATACACTCAACAAGTGGTCAATCCATCCTTTAAAGTCAAGAAGCCCACCATTCCTCTCTAGGAATTTTGGGATGAAACCACTGGATGCTCCCTTAAAATAGAAATCCAAGACTACAGCAGCCTGAAGTCAGAGATATTTAAGAAAGGAGTGGGGCAGGAGGAAGTCATATAATAAGACCTCAAGGGTACTGTCTGATAATGATGGTGATTAGTTGTGATGGTACAGGGATGAGGATGATGAGAATGATGATTGAGAATCAGCATAGCAGAGATGATCGAGCAGGAATTCTTAACCTTCTTGTGTGTATGTATAATGAACCCCTTTGGCAGCCTGATGAAGCCTATAAATCCTTCTTAGAGTTCATTTCAGGTAGAGATTAGTGAAAATTAAAATATGTTATTTTCTTATTCAAGTTAACAGACCCTCTGAAATCTATCATGGACTCCATGGACCCCAGGTTTAGAATCCCCAGCAATAGAGGGTTGGATTCAGGAGAACTCGAGTTAGAATTCTGCCTTGGACACTTGCTATCCTTATTTCTTCAGTGAAGATAATTATGACATCTACTTTACTGGGATGTCAAGTGACTGAGAATTTATGCAAAATATTTCACGAACTTTAAAGCAAAATGTGAGCTATGAGGAAAATTATGAGTCTTATTTCTAAAGGATCTGATAGCTTACAACGTACTTTCCAAACCATGACCCTGTGAAGCAGGGCGCACCAGTACCAAAAGGCTTTGTGCAATTTTCAGCTATGAAATTGAAGAACTGCACTTAGACTTTTGGAACACCCTGCATATACCAATATTTTCACTGAGGTTTATTTGTGCATGTTTGCACAACATCTGCATGTATATGTCACATTTGCATCTAAGGATATTTAATTGCATAAAAGAAGATGATATCCCTTTTTCATATGAGAAACTCAAATCTTGGAGGAATGAAGTTGGTTGACCATGATCACATGGCTAGTTAATAGCAGAGCAAAGATGTAAACCCATCTCTTCTGAGTCCAACACCATGGCTCTTTTCCATCAGTAGCACGCTTTCTTAATGTTAAGCAGCCACAGCAGAGACAAAGCCCATCAGCCACTGGGTGCTAATGAATCTTAAGGAGGAGAGAGAACACCCATGGCCAGTATGATGAAATCCGTAAATTAGTTAATTCTCTGTTTGAAAATTTTGTGCCATTCTAAGGGATAAGATCCCTTTTCCTGCCAGCAGTTTTGAAGGGAGGCCAATATCAGAAGCTACTGCTGGAGAGGAAACAGCTTAGGACTAAAAGAGGATGCCAATATCCTTTATCTAATGATCTCTAACTAACTATCCTCTAGCTAAAAGGAACCACGGTGGTGGGGAAAGGGTTCTTCCAGCAGAGCTTGTGATAGAGGCATGGATCAAGTCCAGGCTCAACAGTGCCTAAGAGAAGTCTTGAATGCAATATCACCAACAAATGTTTAATGACTACATACTGTGAGCAGCACATTTAATTGGCAGTCATGTATAAAGTACCTACTGTGTGCCCTGCGCTGGGGAGAAATAAAAGAACAACAAAAAAATATATCCTGTCCCTCCTGGAGTTCACCGTCTATCTAGACAGATGCCACATGACACATACACTCATATACATTCATAGGTAATAAGTACACAGTAACTAATGCATAACAGAATGAAAATAAGTGAATAACAAGGGGTATAAAGTGCTATGAGAGATCAGAGGAAGGAAAGATCATTTCTGACAGATGTGAGAAGCTTTCACAGAAAAGAGTATGCTTGAATTGTACTTTGAAAAACTGGTAGGATTTTAAAAGGAACAAATTGGGGATGGGAGCAAAGGCGTTCCTGGAAGAGGATACAGTGCAAGCAAAGGCATGATTGATCAATAAATACTTATTAAGCACCTACTACACGCCAGGCACTGTGCTATGCTTAGAGATAAATTGTATAGTTTGGCTGGAGCTTAAAACTGGACAGGATAATATTAGCTCACCTCTGAAGAGTACTTTAATATAAGCATATAATAATAGAAATGTAATGTAAGCTTTAATAGTTTAAAACTGTACTAGGACTTCGGGTACATCTGGTATTATTGACTCTATTTCATAGATGAGGAAACTGAGGCTCAGATAGGTTAAGCAACATGCCTAAGATCACATAGTTAGCAAACAAGATCAAATCAGCAATAATATATTTAGAGCTCTCTTTATATTTAATATCTAAAATAGATTCATGGAAATACACTATTATTGAAATTTTATTTTGCACATAATGTATTATTATAAATATATTATTTATTATTATTAAATATATAAGTTGTATAAATAATATGTTTAGCAAGGGACCTCAAAGGCTATCCAATCCAGCCTCCTCATTTAATAGGTGAGGTAGGCCACAACAGAGAAGATAGGCCTCTTACACAGAGTCATATAGGCAGCAAGTGTCAGAGATAGAGTTTGAACTGAGGTCCTTTGACTCCAGAGTCAATGATCTTTCAATGTGCCTTTGAATGTCCCATTCAAGGTACTAATGTACAAATACTGAAAAGAGATGGAGGAGGGAATGGCTGGAATCTTTCAATTTGAAAAGTAGTATACTGACTACACAGGACTGTCTTTCCTAAGGATGGCTCATAAACCGGACAAGGGTAAGCCTGGTGAAGCTTATCCTCAGCCCAGAAGGGTGTACCTAGGGGTCTAAAATACCTGTACCTGCCTGAACCTGTTTCCTCACAGAGTTGTGATACCAAAGGCCTCTATTTACAAACCGAAGCAACAAATATTCCCATGAGTTGGGATGGAAATTCATTTTCTTTTTCCCTCTAGGAATCCTAGCTACATTGCAATTTTCTCTGCCATTTCTTTGCTGAGAGGGAATTTGCATCTTAGCAGGCCTGGGAGACTCAAATCTGCCTTTCATAGGATTTTCCACCACCAGCTGTGATCCCAGCTCCTAGCCCTGACTTCCTTCCCTCCTTGAGCTCCAGGGTCTCTTGGTTCCAAAGGCACCATTGCCTGTGTAATAATAGCTACTCATTAGGAGGCAGTGAGACACAGTGATTCATCAGTACAGAATATCAACCATAATAAATAATAGAACAAAATTGTATACAATGATTCATTGTGTCAAAATATAGAAAGACCAGCTAATATTGGCAACAGAATTAGATGAAAGGTTTCACTTAACTTCAGATCAAGTATAAGGAGAGAAAGCTATAAAGAACTACAGGTGGGCATCACTTTTAAAAAGCCTAATATATTAAACCCAACATTTCTGGAACAATGAAGATTTGGAAGAGAAGAAGAAATATTTACAAAACAAAGAGAATCATTGCTTTATAAAAATAAATCTTCTAAGCAACAGTAATGACCTTGTGGTATTTCATCTTTATGAGAGTGATCTACACACACATATGGATGGTAGCCTTGATGAAAATTTGAGGAGGGAACAGACAGGCATTCATAAACAATTTTCTCTAATAGAACATATATTTACATACAGATAATTGAGTGAAAGGTACAGAAAATAGCATTCTACAGTGCTCATTGTTGCTGATTATTTTTTAAAGCATTTGATTTGGCAAAAAATCCAAATGTCTTAAAGATTCTCCTCTAATAAGGTATCTTCCATACATGCCAAGACCATGAAAGATTCCTTGAAGGACAAGATAGAAGGATGTTTGTTCAGCAGCCCTCTGATAATCAGCATCAAGACAGACATAAAACAGGGAAAGAGATGTATGCTTACCAAGGTATATGCCACTGTCATAGAGAATGTCCTATGCAGAGTAAAAATTGAGAAGAAATTCCCTAGAGATGGTAAGACTCTTCAGATGTTTCTGTTTATGGGTGATGTGTTGATGGCATCAAGCACTAGAATAATATAGGGTCTCCATACTTGAGAAATTGAACCAACGATACATCCCAGAAAAATTAAATGGATGAAAAGTGCCTGCTGTCTAGTACTTGACATGAAGTTAAGTGGGTAGTGCATGGTGAGTCTATCACCATATATAATTGGGATAGGCACTGAAGATGGACTCAGGCCCAGAATTAGAAAGAGGTAAGATAGTGGACTCAAATGCATTTGGGAAACTGTGCAGTGTTTTTCATGACCCCAAGAGGCCTCCCTTCACAAAAAAACTTAAGAAAACACATGCACACACACACACACACACACACACACACATTGTTCTAGTGATCTCAAAATGTCACAATTTATATAAAATCAAAATTGTTGGTGACCCAAGGGTCAAAAGACATACACACGATGTGCACAGCTACAATATGCAAATAGGACAGTAAGGAATATCACTCAGTAAATATGTGTTCAGAAACAATATTTGACCCAGTCATGTAGAGAAATCACAAGCTTGGGCAGATGGACAGCCTGGGGGATATACTGATGCTACAAAAATATAAATGGGAAAGGGGGACCACATATAAGGACCACATATATAACCACATATAAGGGTCCCTGTAGGTCACATACTGAGTTAGAAAACCACATATTAACATTCTCTATATTCTACTTGTATTTATATTTATTTTGATAAATATTTCACAATTACATTTTAATCTGGTTCAGGATGCAACTGGGAAGGTGTGGGCCTATGTTGGATACCTTTGCTCCAATGTTTAGCCTGGTGCCTGGCACATAGTGGTGGTTTAATAAATGTTTACTGATTTTTTTCCTAAATCTTTTTATATTTTATGGGTACCATTATGTCACTCACCGCTCAAAGGATGGCTTCCATCATGATGGATATATTCTCTTTGGAGGAGCTGTGGGAAAACAGACAAAAATTGAAAATGATAAAGAAGGCATAAATGGGTTATGACTTATAGTGACAGAGGAAATCCCTACATCCATGAGCTCATAGATCTATCAAAGTATAAGTGAAAAAGGTACTAGATTTGGAACCCAGATGACATGGGCTGAAATCCTAGGTATATGACCTTGAGCAAAATATCTAGCACTTAATATCTAGCACTAACCTACCTCTTCTATGAAACAAAGGAGTTTGATCATATGATCTCTACAGTCTCTTTTAGCTCCAAATGTTGTGATTCTATGATTCTGTTTTATGATCTATGATCCTACAATACTTTTGTATGTGTATTATGGCACTAAGCAACAGACTAAAGAATCAATAGTTTATTCTAGAGGCCATAGGAAGACACAGAAGGTTTTTGGGCAGAGGAGTGACATGGTTGGACTTCTGCCATAGGACCATTATTTTGATGGTGAATATGAAGTATGAACTTTCCCCTAGAGGCAAGGAGACCAATTAGGAAACAATTACTCAGGAGAGATGATGGGGACCTGAAGCCCTTAGCTTGTATATGGGGAGAAAATATATACATAAATAGTTATTAAAATAGATAAAACAACAACAAGAATTTACTAAGTGCCAACTTTTGCCACTGCACTAGTTGCTAGGGATACAAAGACAAAAGTGAAATAATCCTGCCCTCAAGGACCTTACATTCTAATCAGGATATACTATATGCACAGTTACATAAACATAGATATAACAACAAGTATTTATTAAGTGCTCGCTATGTGCGAAGCACTATGCCAATTTCTGGAGATACAAAGAAAGGCAAAGCATTTCCTACCCTCAAGGAATTTACAACCTAATTTACAAACCTAATGGAGACAACCCATAAGCAATAAAGTAAAAACATGCTAAATTGGAGATATTCTCAGAGGAAAGCACTTTCCATTAGGTTAGGATGAGGAAAGGCTTCATGTAGAAGGTCAGATTTTAAATGTCTTAAAGAAAGCCAGAGAAGCTAGGAGAAAGAGTCAAGGAGGGAGTGTGCTTCAGGCGTGTCAGACAGCCATGACGGGAAATGGGTTTCCAGCTTACAAAATGCCTCACATGTCCATTATCTTATCTAATGCTCATAGCAACCCTATGGACAAGAACACAAGATTCAGGGAAGTGAAATGAACTGCCTGGGGTCACAGGTGTACTTAGTAGCAGATCCAAAACCCAAGCCCAAGTCTTCTGACTCCAAGACTAGTACTGTTTCAGCTATCCTGTCTGCTTCACATTCCTGTACATTATCTCATTTAATTCTCAAAATCCTATGAGGCTGGCAGAGCATGTATTATCATCCCCACCTTACAGATGAGGAAATTGACAGGGATACAGGCACATCTGCATAAGGACATGACAATGTTGACAGCTTTGTAATAGGTTATTAAAGGCAACCAAGGATGGATCAGTGTGACATCAAGGAGTATAAGCATGCTTCTTAAGCCCTCCTGGTGCTAATTACAAAGATAGCATATGGGCTCAGAGACCATGGGGTGGTTGTGATGCAAAATGGGGAAGGGAACATTAAGGGGGAGAACTAGCAAGGCAGGGAATGGTACTTCAGACCTTCAGAGATGGAGAAAGGCCCTTAGAGGTCATCTAGTATCACTCCTTTAATTCCATCTATGAGGAAACTGAGACTCAATGAGATTGTCACACAGTCATGAATCTTAGAGATTGAAGTAATATTAAAGACCATCTAGTTGACATACAAATACCCCCCCTTGGTAGAAGAGAAAACTGATGCTCAGAAAAGGCAAATAATCTAGTCACAGCTGATGAGTGACTCCAAACCCATTGCTTTTTCATAACCACCAAAGCAGCCCTGAAAACATCTTTAAATTCATGAATGCCTACTTTGTATTATTATTAGCTATAGAGCAATTTGAATTCCCTGTGTTCTTCATTCATTCTTTTGTTTATTCAACAAATACTGACCGAGTCACTTTTATGAGCAAAAACCTATGGTAGAGAATGTAGGAGGAGTCAAAGGAATATGTGATTGGGTTCCTGCCTTCACAAAACTCAGTCTAGGAGAGAAGGCAAAACTCATGCAACAAACAATTAGAAAAGAATTCACAGGTATTCTGAAGTGCTAAGGGTTTCAGGTCCTTATTACCTCTCTCTTAGACAATTGTTTCTTAATTGGTCTCCTTGCTTCTAGGGAGAGAAAATTCATACTTCATATTCACTGTCAAAATGATGGTCCTAAGGCATTAGTCCAACCATATTAATCTTCTGCTCAAAAACTTTCTATGGATCCCTATGACCTCTAGAATAAACCATAAATCTCTTGGTCTGGCACTTAAGGCTCCTTACAATTTTTCTCCAAACTACTTTCTCAGTTAACTTCACAGTATTTCTATAAAAGGCACTCTATATTTCAGCCAAATTGAACAATTAGCTATTTCCATATCTACTCATGCCATCTCCTCTCTCTGAGTGTACATATAGGCTGTCCTCCTGACTGACTGATCTACTTCCACATGTCTACTTCACAATAAGTATTATCTATCTTATTTTACAGCTCGGTTCATATGTTATCTACTCCATGAAGCCTGTTACTGATATCTCTCTCTCTAATCCCATCCCACGAGTGGTTAGACCTTTGGCTGTTTACATGTTTGTGCTGGCCAAGCCCTGCTTGGTCATTGTTTGGATCCTGATTGGCTCAGAATGAATGTAAATAGCAATTATTTCTATTTAGGCCAGAAACCCTAAGGATCTTCCCATCCCAGATCTATTTTTTTTAAAAGGCCATTCTTTGCCTCCTTTCTTATTAAGCCTTAATCAGTGAATAGGTGTTGTCTCAGTCAAGCTGAGTCCTGTTAAAGACCTTAGCTTTAAAAGGCCAAGATTCCCCACTACATCTAGGGCCATCTCGATTTGTCCTAATCTATATCTGGCCACTGGACCCAGATGGCTCTGAAGGAAAAAGTGAGACTAGTAAATTTGCACAACCCTCCCTTCTTCAAATCCAATTCACTTACATGTCATGGCATCACTTCCATGTCATGGTCCTCTTCCCAGAATGAAGGACGAACAGCAGCAAACAACCCTTTCACTCCACAGTTCCTTCAGAGGACCCTGACCTCAGTCCAGAGTAAGACTACTGCTTTGTCACTTGGGGACAGATACCACAGAACTTAATTACTTTCCCCCAATTAAGGAACAAGGTGGGAGGAGGGCTGTGGGACTATGTTTCAGACAGGATCAGTGTTGTAATAATGACTATTAGTCTTTGTATCCCCAGCTCCTAGTGCAGTGTCAAGTAGGGAGTAGGTGTTCAATTAATGTGTGTTGAATGAATGAATGGAGTGAGTGAATTCTGGGTAAAATTCAATAAAATGATAGAAAATTCATTTGGAAATATAATCTCTCTGGACTTGGAGGAATGAAATGAATACCTTTTAAAAATATTTTTCTTAAATCATGAAAGTCTTGGATTGAACTGACTGAAAAGATTGGAAATGAAGAAAGAGGAAGGCATTGGATTGGATCTTAATTGATTCAGGGGAAATATAGCCTTCAGGAGATTGGGTTTTTCTGCTTGTAGAATTAATATCTCAACAACTTTCCATCTATGGACTTCCTAATAAGGCTGTCAGACACTAAATTAGTGATTACTTTGATATTTTGATAGAATCATGCATGACTTCATCTGTATGTTCCCTTCACTCCTATAAATCTCAGTTTCCTCATATGCAAAATGGGGGCAATAACACTTGTACTATTTATCTCACAGGCTTATTGCGGTGAAATGCTTTGGAAGGCTTAGATCACGATATAAGTGTAAGTGGGGAATTATCGCTACTGTTTTTTTTAATTTTATTTAAAAATTTGGGGACAAAAGGAGCTCTGATACTCACTAGTTTTTTTGACCACAAGCTAATTGTTTCATCTTTGAATCTCAGTGTTCTCATCTATAAAATGAGAATTTTATTCATGTGAGAAAGCACTTTGTCACTCTTAAAATATGAGCTCTATAAATATGAGCTATTATTATTATTATTTCCTTTACCAATACAGATCATGAATCCTTTCATAGTGTATGTACCACTTTTGAAGATTTTTTTTATGAATCTTCAAAAAGAAATTATCCAACGTACTAGGCCACTTCTTCTTGTTCATGTGGTACCCTAGAATTATCAACACCATCTATACTCTCTCATTCTTGCTTCATTGATTGGACCAATTATTTATTTTTTGCCTATTTATAGGTCAATGCTTTGAAAAAATCCATGATTTTATTAGTGTGGGTCCCCTTCACCAACAGAGCTATAAAACTCAGATTAGTAGATATTGTTCCTGAGTTTCTGTGCCATAACACCCCTTACTCCCTCAAAAATCTTCTGTTGACCATACTTCTTTGGATGAGTTTCCTTCCACATTTAGCTAATCTGGCCTTCAGTTGACAGAGTCCTAACCATTCAGGCCTTTTCATCCTCCACAACGTTTGTCCATGTCCTCTTGTAAATTCTTCACAGGGTGTCTACCAAAAATGGTATATGTTTTCTTCTAGATCTCTCAATATCATATGAGTACTAATTTCATAAAGATTTTATAGATAAAGGAAAGTAGGCATAAAGGTAGAAAGTGAGATTTTCTTAGTCACTTTTTTCAGGCTAGTAATAATGTCTGTGAAGCATCTAGTATTCTACTTGATTTCAGATAATGTGAACATTGATCTCTCTTTGGCCTCAAAATTGTGTTGCCTCTATCATGGACCTCTTCTTTGGGTATCTAGTAAATATTCTGTTTTTGCAATTTTACTTCATTTATCTTTCACTTCATTAAGAGACTGTTAGAGTTTAAATGTTGTGTCTCTATGGTCAATAATGGAGAAAATAGTGTGTATAGAAATTTTAACAGAATTTTTTTTCTCTTGTTTGTTTTTTTTTCCCATTTATATTCTTAAGAGCTCTTGGGATGGTTTGACCAAATTGGGTCCCTTGCCAAGTTTTCTCTAAATATGTTTTTCCTTCCACTATTATTTTTCAATATTTTATGGGGCAATACCGTTCATTTTCTTTCATCATCCTTTTCTCTAAGATTTTCTGAACAAGTTTACATTCTAAAATGGTTTTACCTTAGATGCTCTATCTCTTCTTCACTTGGGAAACAGATCAAATGTTCCCTATGAACGTTCTTTCTGTGCATTTTTGTTCTCATTATAGAAATTGATTTAGGTTGGTGAAATATCCTTAGAAATAGTTTTGCTCTTTGTCAATGTCAGTTCCTTTATTAATTACTCATTTATTTGACATCAGTTGCTTGTTTAAATAGATGAGGTTGAAGCTGTTTTAACTATGTACCATTTTTTCCTCATTTTTGTGATTTCTTATACTTGGATATTGACTTTAATCTTTAATCTAACAAATTGATGTACACTGACAGTTGTTTTGAAATTACTTACATATTGGTAACCAGTCATTTACTGTCTGTTGAGGTATATTCAATTTCATTTTTAGAACGTTTTTTAGTCTTTATGTCCAACAACTTTCTACTTTCTCCTTAACAGTGAACTCTGCCACAAAATGATTTACAGGCATGAGGTTTCTGTTTAATCTGCAAGCCTTTTATTTCTTGTTCTTGAGACATTTTTTATGGTGCAATGTAGTGTAATTCTTACTCATTTTAATCAATTTCATTCTATACCACTTTCTTTTGCTCTCTGCTTTTAACCAGACACTCCAGCACCTGCCCTAGCTCCCTATACTCCTATTTGCTGAGAGTTGATCATGTCTAGGTACCCGTCTTCCCACACCTGACCAAACATAATACACTCCAGCCATCTTATTTCCCACCTACCTCTTACTCTATGAAAAATAATCAAATAATCAAATCAACATTGCCATTGCTTCTGGGAAGAGCATGTCAGTCAAATGCCATATATATATATATATATATATATATATGTATGTGTGTATGTATGTATATCAATTCACCACCCTTGTTAATCCCCAAACCAAAATGTCCTTCTCTGACCATCACTTTTCTACATATGTTGCCTTCCTTTGTTTGAATTTAAACTCCCCAAGGGTAGGGGAGTTCTTAAGTCTATCCCAGCATGTTCCCAAAGACCAACTTTCCTCAGGAACAAAGTGAATATAACCTGCTTTTTCTGGATAAGGAAACCAAGGAAACAAAAATGTCAAATGATGTATATGAACAGAAATGAGGGGTGTTAGCCTAATTCCTATATCTACTGGTCCTGTATCCACTGGTCTTCATTCTCTTTCCCACCATCTAATTTCTTTGAAGTCCAGTTTAATTTAAAGCCTTGTTCCTTCCCCTCTCCATAAGCTCCCATTCCTGGTTAATATAAATCATGCTCAGCACTGCAGACAGTCAAGAAATAGGCCAGCTCAGCTTTGCTGTTCTCCTGCAGCTCCAACAATTGATACAAAACCCTGAATCACTGATAGTTTTGTAGGTAAATCCTAGGAGAAAACCTAACTCTCTATTTACCTGAGAGAGGCCATATTTAAAGAGCTGATTTCAGTTAGAATTATGCCAAAGAATCATGGGAAAATGGTTGATATCACCATTAATGTATAGGAGTATTTTGCTTAGGACGTGGTCACTTTCTGAATTTTATTTTTGTATTTAATTAAATTAATCTTTCAAGTCTTAAAATTTCAAAGAAGCTGTGAAAGTGAGTTTAAACACACCCACACACACACCCACACACTTTCTGGAGGTCAATTACTCACCTGATCAGCCAGTCACTTAATGACCACTTTGACTAATAGAGACTAAAGTTTCAGTAATGATTGGTAATTGATTCTCTCAGCTGGGCTATTAGAAGTACCCATGTGCATAACCGTAAGTGGTTTGTATGTTTTTGTGCTTTCAAGGGACAATACCCCTTTTATACTCTACTTATAAATTTAAGGAAAAGTATGCAGTTTTCAAGAAACGCTCCTTCATGAAAGCTGCTGTATAACCCCTGAAAATGGACAATATAGGCTACATATGGTCTCAAAAAAAACCTCCTTTCCAATTACAGTTTGACTTTAGGACCATCTCTGACAAGTTATATAAAATAAAATATGTATATAGTACCAGGCACACCAAGATGCTGAGTAGGTCTAACTATTAGAGCCTCTGCCTCCAAAGGTAGCTGCTATCCTGTATCTGTAGCTTGGTTCCTTTGTCTAGTCACTGACAGTTTCATGCCCAGCACTTTTTCGAGAATTCTTCTGTTTCTACCCTTTGTTGCCCACTGGATTCTTTCTTTGCAGGGTTCCTTAAGCTTCTGGTTCCTGATCTTCCCCCTCCCTGCCTGACTGCTGATGCTTTAGGTTCTCCTGGTTCTGGCTCCATTACCTGTGCCAACTTACTACCTATTGTCCAAGACTGGCAAGGCCTCATGAACTTATTGGGCAGTATGGTGTTAAAATTGTTGGATTGCAAAGGGATACCCATCAATTAGGGAATGGCTAAACAAGCTGCGGCATATGATTGTGATGGAATGTTATTTTGCTATAAAAAATGACAAGCAGGATGATTTCAGAAAGACCTGGAAAGACTTACATGAACCAATCCAAAGTGAAGTGATCAGAACCATGAGAACATTGTACAAAGCAACAGCAATATTGAAGAACTGGGAATGACTTAGCTATTCTCAGCAATACAGTGATCCAAGACAATCCCAAAGGACTCATGATGAAACATGCTATCTTTCTACAGACAAGGAACTGATGTTGTCTGACTACAAACAGAAGCATACTATTTTCCACCTTTTTTTAAATTCAAATCTTCTCACACAAAATGAATAATACAGAAATGTTTTCCATGATTACAACATGTATAACCTATATCAGATTGCTTACCATCTCAGGAAGGGGAAAAATAGGGCAGGGAGGGACAAAGGGATAGAATTTAGAACTCAAAACCTTTTTAAAAAAGTTTTAAAATTGTTTTAACATGTATTTGGGGAAAATGTTATTAAAAAAGAAAAAGAAAATTCTAATATTATGGTATAACAAAAAAAGTGTTGTATGTGGCCTCAGGAGATACGTGGTTTCTACAGCATTGACTCCCCAGTGGTAAAAACTGTCTTAACTTTTGGATTTGTATTCTCAGTGCCTAGGACACTACTTGGCACATAGTAAGAATTTAATAAGTGTTTGTTGAATTATTGCAACAGGCATCTGATTACTTATTGCAATTAGAGACTCATTTCTATCCTTCTATCCCCAGTGTTGGGCACATAGTAGGCAGTTAATAAATGCTTGTTGTAACCAATCAATTACAAGGGCTGCACATCATCAAGGACCTCACATTCTACTAAGTTCAAATTATGCCTTTCATATTTACTTGTCATGTGATCCCAGGCAAATTATTTGATCTCTCTGAGCTGCATTTTTGGAAAAATGGGGATAATGAATGATATCTGTAGCACCTATGTGACAGGGCTGTTGGAAGATTCTATAAAAGTGCTTTGCATATGTGAAAGCAAAGCACCCTATATGGGTGAGTTACTGTTATTGGAAGAAACATCTCCATCAGGGTCCTACATCTACACCAGAGGAGTTCTGGTGTACACCAACCAGCACAAGCCAATGTGACTGCTGAAATGATAAAGTCCCTCAGAACCAATTAATTCCAATGAAATGGAAATTACCTCAGTGGAGAATTTTAGTATGGATGTGCTTTTTATAAGTGAACAAAATGAATGGATTGTGCCTATGCCTAACTCCTTGCATAAAGGATGTGGGGAAATTAAATGCACTCTGACCATGGAACAAGGCAAAATGTTCTTGGAAGTGAACATTAAGATTTTTAACAAAGAAGCATAGAACTTTATATAGCTGGAAGAGACTTTAGAAATTCATAGGTTGACATTACCCCCTGGGGGGTGCTGGAATGATCCAGGAGGGGCAGTAGTAGCCTTGGGTGGGAATTGGAGGGAATTGAATTTTTAAAAAAGGGATTGGTGGAGGCATAAGAAGAGAAGAAAATTTTGCAAAACCATTCCTACATACTTCATCTGTTGTGTAACAGAGTTAAAGTCATAGTGATTACATTATTTTCCAAATAAACACACAAAATGCAAGTTATAATCAAGTCCATCAAGAGGTCTTAACAGGCAAATGTTGGCAGGCGAGCTTGTCGCACTTTGTCAGGAAGTCCAGCATGCATCAGCAGGAATATATGTGTGTAATGACTGGCTTACAATATGATATTATATGGTTACATGATGCAATACTGCAACATCAAAATTTCAATGCAGGAGAAAGCCCACAAATCTACAATAAATTGCTAAATTTAAGATGCATCATTTTAAAAAGATTATGTTTTGAAATGACACACATTTCAAAAGAAAAGTTAAAGGATTAAAGAAAGGATTAAAGATTTCCATGGCAGTGCTGAGTGTTTTTTTAAAGTGTACAGTAGGTCAAATAAGTTTGGAAACTTCTAGTTTACCCCAATCTCATAACTTTACAGATGAGGAAACTGAGGTTCAGAGAGGTTCAGACTTGATCATGGACAAACATCTGGGAGGTTGGGATGAGGGGGTAGCAATTAAACCCACATCTTCTGACTCCAAGCCCAGGAATCTTTCTACTACACCACACTGTTTCTGATGTTGGAACTATTTTTTTCACCAGTCAGAATGCACCTCTGAAATCAAAATGAAGAGTCAAAGGAAACAGAGGATTCTACCTAGTATTTTTATTTACAAAAATTTTCAGAAATGCACCTAATGCTAGTTTAAGCTGGGACCATTATTCTCAGGCAATTTTCAAGTTAGTGTTCTTTGTGTGGGCCCACTCCCCCACCCCCATCTTTCTTCCCTGTCATATAATCACCATTCTTGACCCAGGACCCCTTTTCCAGGAAGGCAGAGCAAAGAGACAAAAAAGGAAAGAGGCAATGGGAAGCTTGAGAAATCTTTTAATGAATTGCATACCACTGACCCCATTACAGTGAGCAGAGTTGTGATCTGTTTTCTATGATTCTCATCAGAGTCTGACCAACCAGTTATGGTTGCAGCAGAGGGTTCCTCACCCATAACTCTAGCTGGGGAGACTCCAAGCTCATCTTCTTTTGATAAAGGTATCACAAGCTGTTTCCTGAGAAGCCACTTAGTTCAAATCACAAATCTAAGAAGGCATCACTGGAACTTGGAGTGGACCCTTATTTCACTCAAATATTCAGTAAGATGCTTTTTGTGAGGATAAGCAATGAAGGAAGAGGGAGTTAAATGATAAGCAGAAGTACCTTTCTGCATCAAGGGCTCTGGACCTGGGATGTATGAATATTTTAAAAAATATATTTTGATAACTAGATTTCAATATAATTGATTTCCTTCATGATGCTTTGTGTATTTTATTTTATTCATTTAAAACTACTTCATGAGGAAACCATACACTATCAAAGGGGTCCACAACACACACACAAATGCTAAGAACTCCTCCATGAGATTGTCATGAAAGACCAACAGTATAGGATCATAGATCTAGAAGGACCTCAGAGGCCATCTAGTCCACCCCTGTTATTTTACAGATCAGTAAACTATGGTCCATGTGAGTTAAGCAACTTACCCAAGGTCTCTAGGGAATAAACATCATGGGTGAGATTTGAACCAATGCCCTCAGACTTCAGAGCCCATACATTTTCCATTGTACCATGTTACATCCCTTCAGGACCTTGGTCCAAATTTCTAGAGCTAACAATAATAATGCTATATTCATGGAACCTCAAACTCAATCCCATATAAACTGAGCTCATCACTACCCTCATAATTCAACACCTCCTCCTGACTTCCATCCTTCTCTTGATGGTACCATCATGGTCCTAGTCACTTAGGTTTGTATCTCCAGGTCATCTTTGGAGCCTACCTTTAATCTCTCATCTTGCTCATTTGGTCAGTTGACAAACTCACAGAATCTCAGAATTGGAGGGGATGTCACAAGGAAGTCATCTGATTCAATCAGAATTTGAAGTATCCTTAAAAAAAAAGCAGTTGTTTAACTTCTGGTTGATAGCCTACAGTGGTGGGGTACCCCTTACAACTCAAGGCATCCCATTCTACTTTAAGAAATCTCAGGAATGTTTTTCTTTTTCTATGGAACAAAAATCTATCATCTTGTTACTTGTATTTATCAATCCTTATTGAATATCTGTCCTCTGGAACAAAGTAGAAAAAAAAGTTTAACCCTTCTGTATTTAAAAGAGTTTAAATAAATGTAGTTACCAGATTTTCTCTCTCTACCCCAGGTGTTCTCACTGTTTCCACATCCTTGGTATTAGGAGAAGAATTCAAGCTTTTTCAAGTATATACAGGTTTACAGCATTAGTGACCCTCTCTACCTCTCACTCTTATTTACATCCAAATAGTTAACAAATTTTATCCTTTCTCCACAACATCTCACAAATATGTCAGTGTATCAGTAAGCACCCCATCACACACAGGAGGGCCTACTATCACAGGTACTTAGATCTGCATTTTTAAAAGGAAAGGCAACTTTCGAGGGGTCAACACTCACTTTAATCAAGCACAAGTAACATTCACTTAGTTCAGGAGAAAAAGCACCCTGAACTTCAGAAAAAATACAGAGAAATCAAGTCAACAGACAGAGCTTCCAAACTTCTGATATAAGCAGTACATATATCATAAATCAACAGACAGGCTCAGCTGTCTGACCATAGTCACCAGAGAGGGAAGCACAAACACCTGGGTTTTCAAAGTCAGGGGGTCTGCTTAGTGGCTTCCCAGAGTCTCATCTGGCACACAAAGTTTCTTCCAAAAACTAAGCCCCCAAGTAAAGCCTCACCTCACAGTACTTAAACACTTTTTAGAGTCTGAGGGCATCACAATCCTTGAGAACCAGTACCTCATTAACAAAAGATGTGGGCCTTCTGACAAATCTTCCCAGGCCCATTAATGAGTGAGGAAGATCTTCCCATTAAGATGTGTGTCATATATACAGATATAGTGTGTGTGTATATATATGTGTGTATAAAAGTGTATATATGTAATACATATATGTGTGTATATATATATATATACATATATATATATGTATATACATCTTTGTGTCTAATAGTAGCCATCTCTAGTTCTCTAGTGGGGGGAAGAGAAGAAAAAAGAAGTTTGCATGATAGCTTTATGATATATTTTAAAAGAATATAAAATTTTACATAATATATTTGCGGTTTCATGTACAATCATTTTTTATTATAATATAGTATAGAAATTCTTGCTTTATCCCACAAATTAAAAAAATATATTTTTTAATTTTAAAAAATTAAAATTAAAATTTGTCTTTACATATATAACTGGGTAATAATAAAATATTATTATTTAAAAAGATCAGTTGGAGGTAATCTCAGAGGGAAAGCATTAAAATTAAGGAGGAGTGGGAAAAGAAAGCTTCTTTCAGAATGAGGACTGTAGCTGACACTTGAAGGAAACCAGAGAACCTAGAGGAGAAGATGAGGAGGAGAGAATTCCAGGTCTAGAGGATAGCCAGTGAAAATGCTTCAAGTCAGGAGAGGAAGGATTATATGGGGGGAACAACAAGGAGGTCAATGTCATTGAATCATAAAATATTTGGAGGGGAGTAAGGTGTAAGAAGGTTGGAAAAGTAGGAATATTACAGGTCGTGTAGGGCTCTAAAAGCAAAACAGAGAGTTTTGTATAAGCTCCCGGAGATGATAGGGAGCCACTGAAGTTTATGGAATGAGGGAGGTGATGTGATCAGACTTAGATTTTAGGAAGGTGGGTTTTACAGCTGAGTGGAGGATGGATTGGAGTGAGGAAAGACTTTTGGCAGGAAGAGGAGCCAATAGGCTAGTGTAATATTCCAGGTGTGAGGTGATATGGGCCTGCACTGGGTTGGTGGCAGTGTCAGAGGAGAGAAAGAGGCATATACAAAAAATGTACAAAGGTAGAAATGATAGGACTTGATAGATGACTGGCTATGGGAGATGGGATAGAGTGAGGAGTTGAGGGTGACACATAGGTTGGTAGCCTGGGTGACTGAGAGAATGGCTGCACCCTTGACCAGCGACAGTAAGAGGGGAGGTTTTGGTGGGGAAAGATAATGAGTTCTATTTTGAATATATTATGTTTAAAGTGTTTATAGAATGTCCAGTTTGAGAAGTGGAGATGTGAGGTTGGAGGTCAGGAGACAGATTAGGGCTAGACAAGTAGATTTGAGAATTATCTGCATAGAAATGATCATCCAAGCCATGAGAGCTATTGAGATCATCAAGTGAAGTACTAGAGAGGAAGAAGAAAAGATCCAGGGCAAAGCTTTTGGAGATCCCCACAATTAGTAGGCATGACCTAGATGAAGATCCAGCAAAGGAGAACCAGGAGAGAGTAGTGTCACAAAAACCTACAGAGAAAAGAATATCAAGGAAAAGATGGTGACTAACAGCATCAGAGGCTGCAGGGAGATCAGGAAGGAGGAGGATAGGGAAAGGGTCATTGGATGTGCTAATGAAGAGATTTTTAAATTAATTTTGGAGAGATCCATTGTGGTTGAATCATGAGGTCAGAAGCCAGACTACAGAGATGAGAAGAGAGTGAGAGGAGACCAAGTGGAGTCACCTCTTAAAGACAACTTTCTCCAAGCAAAAGGGAGGAGAGATAGCTAGCAGGGATGGATAGATCCCATAAGGGGTTTTGTGAGGATGGGGGAGCCATGGACATGTTTGTAGGCAGTGGATAGGTAGACAGTAGACAGGGAGCAATTGAAAATTAGTGAGACAGTAGGGGTGATAGAAGAGGAAATCTTCTGGATAAGACAGGATGGAATGGGATTATATGGAGTTTACCTTGGCAAGGACAAGGGCCACCTGTTGCTATGAGATGGGTAAAGGAGAAAATAATGACAATGCATCTAAGTGAAGTGAAATGAGGAGCAGGGGAAAAGAGGGAATCCTCTTCAAATTGCCTTAATTTTTTCAGGGAAATATGAAGCAAGGTTCTCAAATGAGAGGTGGAGAGGCAAAGAAATGTGGGAGGTTTGAGGAGAGATGAAAAGGTTTGGAAAAACCTCTGTGTCTAGTGGGATCATGAATCAATTAGAAAAGTACCAAAGGATTGCCTTACCACAACAGAGGCTAGTTGAGATTATGTAACATAATCTGAGTAATCCCAAACTGGATTTGGAAGGGCAAAATCTTCTATAGGATGAGGGAGCAAGGAAGAGCTTTTGTACTAAACAGAAGAGTTTGCATTTCATTCTAGAGCTGATAGAGAGGCTCTGGGATTTTCTGAGCAATTTCTCAAATCACTGAGATAATGCTGGACTTGAAGTTCTTTGGATTTTGAAGCAAAAGGAAATCCCATGTTTTGGCCATCTTTCTACCCCGCTCAGAGACTGAGGCATGGAGGGCAGGGGATCCCTGCATAGTTGGTTGAATGAATGAATGGATGGGTGGGTGGGTGGGTGGGTGGATGAGAATATTTGGTTCTAAGGAAAGACAAAATACTTATAGGGCAATTTGGAATAAATGAGGCAAGAGCAATTAAGCCAATTAGTCAAGGCAGACTTGTAAAAAAAAATTGCCAACCTGGAGGAATGAATGCAGTGACTCACATGATATATTGAATTGACATCTTGGATCTAATGGCTATAATTGCCAGTCCCCGAGCCAGACGCCTTATTTCTGAGGATAAACACAATACAGACTTACAGACTTCACTCCAGATGGTATGAACACAGAAGCCGGGGAGGTTGACAGGAACTCTGAAGGGAGAGAAAGCAAGGGTGCTCAAAACTCATCACAAAGCTAATATTTGAAGAAACATCTAAGAACCACTCAGATGCATCAGAAAATTATTCCCTTTCTGATTCTGGCTAGAACACTCACAGATCTGCAGTGAATTCTCTCCATAGTTTTTCTCCATTTTATAATCTCAGAGGCACCCAGGGAGAAAGCAAAACTGGACTGAATATCAAGAATCCTAAGATAGAGTCCTGACTCTACCACTAACTGAAGACCTTGCCTGACTGAAAGCAAAGGGATGGACCAGATGATCTCTTGAGTGACCTTGTAACTCTCAGAAATGTCAACAGACGGCCATATGCCCTTGATAAAGTAAGGAGCTTTTACTCTTATGAGACCCAGTTGCCTCATCTTTTAAATGGAAATAAAAATGCCTGCCCTACCACCATCAACAGTCATTGGATCATAGATTTAGACCTGGAAGAGAGAGGACTTCTGGTCCAACTCTGTCACTTTGCACATCAGGAAACTGAGCCCTAGAGAGGTTAAGTGACTTGTTTAAGGTCATAGGAGAGGCATTTATTTTGAATATCTCCTGTATTTACTTCTGTGTGAAGACTGAGAAGGCAGCATTGTATAATGAATAGAGCAATGGAGTTAGGAAGACCTCGGTCCAAGCCCTACCTCATATACTTAGTAGCTGAATGACTCTAAGTAAGTCACTTCATCACTCCGTGCCTCAATCCTTCATCTGTAAAATGAAGGGGTTTGAATCTATGGCTTCCAGCACCAAATCTCTGATTCAATGATCCTGTTTTATAAGCTTTTTCAAAACAGGAACTAAACAACTTTTTTGTCTTTGCATCCCCAGTCAGTCAGTAGTCAGCCAATAAATGTATAAGTGCCTACTATGTGCTAGGCATTGTGCTAAATCACTAGGGATATAAAGAAAAGCAAAAAACAGTCTCTCTTCTCAAGGAGCTCACGGTCCAATGAGGGATATAGACTGCAAAGGACTATGTACAAAGAAGCTATACACAGAATAAACTGGAGATAGTTAACAAAGGGAGGATGCTAGAATTAAGGGAGATCAGGAGAGGTTTCCTCTAGAAGGTGGGATTTTAGCTGGAACTTGAAAGAAGTCAAGGAGGCCAGGAGATGGAGATGAGAAGTGAGAGAATTTCATCCCTGATGGGGGCCAGCCATGGTAAGAGTTGGGAAATGGAGTGTCTTTCCTTACGAACAACAGTCATTGATTCACAGAGCAGAGGGGTGGGGTGCAAGGTATAAGAAGATTGGAGAAGCAGAGCACATAGTGGATGAGTTGATTCACTGACATTGATTTTTGACTGCCCTATTTAACTCATAGTAAAGTATTATAGAAAATTACAAGATTATAAACTTGAATACTTACTTCAGTATTTTAAGGGTCTGTCATTTCCAGCTGTGAAAATCAATCCCAACACAGCAAAATCATTTCCAGGACTGTATCCCAAAGAGATCATAAAAATGAGAAAGGGATCCACATGTACAAAAATATTTATAGCAGCTCTCTTTGTGGTGGCCAAGAACTGGAAATTGAGGGGCTGCCCATCAATTGGGGAATGATCGAACAAGTTGTGGTATATGAATGTAATGGAATACTATTGTGCTATAAGAAATGATGAATAGGAGGACTTCAGAGAGGCGTGGAAGGACTTACATAAACTGATGATGAGTGAAATGAGCAGAACCAGCACTATACTGTACACAGTAACAGTCATAGTGTGCAAGGACTGTTTCTGATAGACTTAGCCCTTCCAGCAATGCAAGGACCTAAAACAGTCCCAAAGGATTCTTAAGGCAAAATGCCAGCCACACCCAGAGAAAGAACTATGGAATAAGAATGCAGAATAAGGCAGACTATTTTTTCTTGTGTTATGTTTTGTTTTTTCTCATGCTTTCTCCCATTCATTTTAATTCTTCTATGCAACATGACTAATGTGAAAATGTGTTTAATAAGAATATATGTGAAGCACCCATATAAGATTTCATGCCTTCTCAGGCATGTAGGGGAGAGGGAGGGGGAGAAAATTAAAGACTTATGGAAGTGATTACTGAAAACTGAAAACAAATTAATTTAAAAAAAAGAAAATCAATCCCCAAATCTCTAAACTGTAGTAGATAGTTTTCATGACTCACTGGGATGGAACAAACTTGTCTAAAAGGGGCTGACCCTCTGGTGTTTGGGTAACTCAGCCAGGCTGGTCCTTTAAACACACACACACATACACATACACAATCAGTCCCTGACCCTTACTTGAAGCATTTCCAGCTTGGTAGGCTCTATGAGAACTTATGACCCACTGAGCCTTCAAGAACTCTGAGTCAGTACCATACTGTGATGAGACATTGGAATAATTATCATGAAAGGTTAGGGAGGGGAGAGAGAAAGACAGAGTAAAAGAGATAAAGACAGAGAGGAAAGCAGAAGGACACGACAGAGAGGGACAGAGACAGAGAGCAACAGAAAAGCAGAGAGGCAGAGACAGAAAGTCAGTGATAGAGAAAGACAAAGCGACAAAGAAATACAGAGAGAGAAACAAAGAGAGAGACAGGGAGAGACAGAAAGAAAAACAGAAATACAGGCAGAGACAATAGAGATTGAGAGAGAGAGAGACAGAAATAGAGAGAGACAAGGAGAGAGACAGAGACACTCACAGAAACTATCTAATCTTCTCCCAATGTCCCTTTTATTTCTGGAGAAACAAACACACAGGCAGAATGCCATCTAATAAAACGCCCTGCTTGGCTAGATGACAACAACATCCTTCTCATCTGAAGAGACGCTCACATTCAAGGGTCAGATAAGATGCCGGGCTTTTGCATCCTAGCAGCAGAAAGTACAGCTGGGGTGCAGTCGTATAAACAGAAGCACCCAGGAAATATTCTCTCCTTTCGTCTGCAGCCCTTACTGTGTGGTGCGGCAACTATCAGTTGACAGGGCTTTGTTAGCACTGGACTAAGTAGAGGTCTAAGGTTTTCACATGGACTCTTCATACTCTTTGGAACTGGGAAGGCTTATAGAGATCATGCAGTCAAGGAAATAGCAAACCACTCTAGTGTCTTTGCCAGGAGAGCTCCAAAGGGGGTCATGAAGATTTGGTCATGACTGAAGACAAATGAGCAACAGCAGTCAAGTCTCTATGTTGTACAGAGGAAGAAACTGAGGCCCAGAGACAGCGAGGCATAATCTGCTCCTAGAAAGGACCTTAGAGGTCATTTAGTCCAACCCCTTCATTTCAGAAGGTCCTGGAACCGAGCCAGCACAAATGCCTTGCTTGAGGTCACATGGTAAGTAGCAGAGTCAGTATTTGAGCCCAGGTCTTCTGACTTCAACTAACAACAATAGTTAGCTTTTATATAGGGCTTCACAGTTTGCAAAGTACTTTACCTATCCTTTGATCCTCATAACAAACCTGCCCCATTTTACAGATGAGGAAATTGAGGCTATGGTGGTTAAGTGACTTGTCCAGGGTTACACACTTTATAGTACATTTCCCAAACAGGATCAAGTCTTCCTAACATTAAGCTATGAGGTCCTTGAGGACAAGGATGGTCATTTGCCTTCCTGTGCTATGAGTATCCTGTAAGAGAGTTCCTTGACAAGGTTAAGCCTTTGTTGAAGTTAGCTTATTAGGAGGGAAGGGTTGGACACTGGTGATGTTTCCTTTATTAGATGTGAATTCCTTTCACCCTGGACACTCTCCTTGCTGTTTTACCAGTTCATAAAATCCTTAGACTTTAGTTTTAAAGTCAGAGCAGAGACAGTTGTCTCTGTCTCAGAGGTAAGATGACCAGAGATGACAGCTGGGAAGAGAGAGAGAGAGAGACAGAAAGAGAGAGAGAGAGAGAGAGAGAGAGAGAGAGAGAGAGAGAGAGAGAGAGAGAGAGAGAGAGAGAGAGAGAATATCCTTATCTGAGGGAAAAGATATAGAACTATAGTGCTACTATAAGAAGCCCTGTAGTGGATGAGGCATTCTTAACCTAGGATCTATGAACTTGGTTTTATTGTTGTTGTTTTTACTATTTTAATAACTTTGTTTCAAAATAATTGTTTTCCTTTGTGAACTTTCTAGCTACCATAAGTATTTTCTTCTGGGATGGAAGGGAAGGTAACAAAAAAGTCAGAAAGACTGTATGTCTCTGGGGGAGGAGGCCTACGAGAGAGTGATTTTGACAATTTATGATTTGGGATATGAGTCCTTTGCTCTTTGTAGGTTTTGTTGGGTGAAATAAAGTCTAATCTATATTCAATATATTATCAGCCTAAATGCCTCCATCAAAGCTAAAGACAATCTTTCCTTTTGTTCTGGAGGTCTAGACCTAAGCCAAATTCTGATGTTCCTAAGCCAGATAAACTTATTTTGTCTGAAGCCTCTCTATCGTTACATGAATATGATCTGTGTAGACAACAACTTTGGATCTTGGACTTAAGATATGACCTGGGAATATATGTGAAGGCATGGTGATTGTTGAGATAGCAGGAGAGGAAGATAATCCTACATTAGTAGTATTTGAAAATTCATAAATGACTTTCATATATGTTATTTCATTATGTTGTTATTCAGTTGAATCCAACTCTTCATGACCCGATTTGGGGTTTTCTTGGCAAAGATATGGGAGCAGTTTGCCATTTCTTTCTCCAGCTCATTTGACAGATGAAGAAACTGAGACAAACAGGGTTAAGTGACTTGCCCAGGATCTCACAGCTAGTACTTGTCTAAGACCAGATATGAACTCATGAAGGTAAGTCTTTCTGACTGGACCTGGTACTCTATCCTGCCCCAACCTTCATAATAGCCTGGTGATATAGGCAGAGCAAATGGTACTATGATGTCCACTTTACAGACGAGGAAACTGACTTTAAAGAACTGGAGAGACAGGCCTGACATTATATACCCAGTAAATGTGGGAGCTGGGATAGAATGCAGATATTCTGATTTCTGGAACAATAGACTTCTACAACATAGATCTTCTGCTGGGAGTAAAAACAGACTGATTTCCCAACACTCCCCCAAAGGACCTTCTCTGTAGTTTCTTCTCCACCCTCCATCTGCCTGCCATTTAAACAATGGGGAGTAAGGGGAAGGGAGGAAAAGAAATAATAGGAAGGAAGGAGAGGGGAGGGTCAAGACAGATGGGGAGGGGGCTCTGGTTGGGAGTATTCTGACACAGGAATAAAATTAAAATCTTCAGTGACCTACAGTGCCCTTTACTCCCACCCCTTCTCATCCCACCATGTTCCTCTCCACTTTCCCCATTAACTCAGTGCTAGTTCTATCCTTAGCCACAGTTTCTAAGCCTTACCATCCCACAGAATACCAAGGTGTCAATTTGTAAGGAGAGAAATTTTTTAGAGGAATAGAATTAGGAAACAACAAAAAAAGCCCATTAAAATAGAAGTGTTTTCAAGGGGAAAAAATGTGCTTCATTCTGTATATTGTTTTTCTGCTTTATTATTATAGCTTAATGGTTAAGCCCTAGGAACTGTATCTGGCCAACATTCCATGTATATCCTTCAATGTCCTGGGTGCTTCTAAGAACCTAGTGTTGGTCTAGGTCAAAGTCCCTTGGTCTACCATTCAAAGCTCTCCATTATTTGGTCACAATGAGAGTCCCTTCACAACATGGCTTTTATAATTTATATTTATAAATTTACAAAGAGCTTTCCATACACACTAAATCATCATGACAGCTTTGTGAAATGGGTCAGGCAAGTGTTATAATTCATATTTTACAAGTAAGGCAACTGAAGTTCAGAGGGGTCAAGTGATTTTTCCAAGATCACACACATAATAAACAGCAAAGGACAGACTGGAACTCAAGTCTTCCTGACTCCAAACCCAGTGCTCTATCTACTGTTCCACCCAGCCACCTCTCTGTAGAGGTATCACAGTGTAGTTGAAAAGCTGAAGACTCGAAATCAAAAGACCATGATCAGTGTCCAAAGTGGGACTCGAACCCCAGTGTTCCTAGCTCCAAGACTAGCATACCAGCCTTTTCTACCATGGTACCCTGAATAAAAAGCTCTTGCACCTCTGAGGAGTACTATCTAGGCTATATCTACATATAGATATAGACTATGTTCTATGTAGGTTATATAGCCCATATAGAACATATCATTAGAAATAAACAAAAACCAACCCCACCAGTTCAAAGTATTGGAGGGGAGCACATGTTACCCAATTGAAGAGAGCAACACAAAGTATCAAATCCAGACTCATCTTCCACTGATTTCTACCAGGATCACAATATTCCAGAGCCCCACTCTCCCTTTGGTCAGCAGGAGTGAGTGACTCCTGACTCCCACCTTATTGTGGGCTACTGCTGGGTTATTTTGCCTGCTCTGATAGACAGGTGATATTTCAAACTAGCTAAGGCTGGGAGGCACATCTGTCAGGACAACAGCAATTATATTCTCTGCCCTTTCTTCAATGCCCACTACTCCCCCCCAACACAATCTTCCTTGTGAACCTGCCATGATTAAAAAAAAATCACTTCAATCCATTTCTACAGCCCACAGTTTGTGCAAAAGAAAAGTATCAGGAAAGATGAAGCAAATAGAAATCTTTGTGGATCTATTACTTGTCTGGGTCACAATCCCTTCTTCCCATTCTATTTCCCTCTGATTCTGATATACAGGATAAATTTGAAACAATACCAGGTATTGTAAGCCTCTGCTTGTGCTGTTATGGAGTAAGTCTGAAGTGAACAGAGGAACAGCTTAGAAACAAGCAGAGAAAGTAGCTAATAAAGCTACGAGCTTGGCTAAGATACTGTGCCCAATGAGGATTTTTTCAAGCCCAGGGTCAAGCAATTCAGTTTAGCAGTGGAAAGAATCTATTGATTTTGCTCTTGCTTAGTCATATTTCAGTGGTGGCATCCCCCTCTTTATGACCCTTTTTGGGGTTTTCTTGGCAAAGAGACTGGAGTGATTGGCCATTTCCTTCTCCAGCTCATTTTACAAACAAGGAAACTAAGGCAAGGTAAAGTGACTTGTTCAGGGTCCTATTGCTATTAAGCGTCTGAGACCAGATATCAACTAATGAAGATAAGTTTTCCTGACTAGGGGCCTTGTACTCTAGCCACTGTGCCACCTAGCTGCCCCTATTTCTTTTGACTCCTTTCTAATTAAGCAGTCATTTTAAAGATCTGGATGTGTCATTGTGAGCACATCAGTGGGGGCCCAAGAGTCATGATTAATGGAGTATATTCCCCAATAAGAGTAGTACTCTTAGGACCCTCAGAGGGTTTAAATACAACCATGTGGTGGTAGTCCTTCCCTAGAATCTAAGTCTACTAGTGTTAGGGTTAGGATGGATGAGCCATCCCAGAGAGTGTATACCTATCCTCTATGAAAGAGATAAAACCATACACTTCGGGTAAAGACACATACCCAATATATGATAAAATAACAGTTATTCTTTCACTAACCTCATCTATGCAGAGCACAACCTCATAAACCACATCATTGTGGGTGGCCATTATTCTAAAGGTGGCAGCTAGGTGGGGCAATGGATAGAGAGCTGAGCCTAGAGTCAGGAAGACCTGAGTTCAAGTCTGATCTGAGATACTAGCTGTGTGAACCTGTAACCTCTGTCTGTCTCAATTACCTCAACTGTACAATGGGGATAATAATAACAACTCCCTGTGTTGTTGTGAGGATCAAATAAGACAACATTTATAGAATGCTTAGTGCAGTAGTAGGTGCAGTGTAGTAGGTATGTATAAATGCTTGTTTCCTTACTTACTTTGGATGACCAGATAAGCTAAGGTCACGAGGTGATAGGGTAATTGTTTTCAGAAGCTTGTCATTAGAAGCAACAGGGTATGGTGAAAATCCCATTGGACTTAAAGCCAAGATATCTGGGTTTAAAATCTAGTTCTGACACTTGCTAGCTATGCAGTCCTGAACAGATCACTCACCTGGGTGAATCCCAGTTTCCTCATCTGTCAAGTTGGATGCAAATATTTTTACCATCAGTCTCACAAGATTGTTGTAAGAAAAATACTTCGTATATATTTAAGCACTTATAGAAATGTTACTGTTTTTATTATTATAGGAAACTGCAAAGGCAATGGACAGAAAGACCTGAAAGGAAAGTATTCATCCTCACCAAAGGGGGGATGAGGGAAGTGTTTCAGGAAACTACAGTTTCCACAGCTCCCAAGTGCCCTGAAAACTTTTGATCTGAGGATTTTAATAAACTTGGCCTCTTTGGTTTCTTTGTAAATGAAAAGAATACAATTATGATCTCTCTCTCTCTCTCTCTGTCTCTCTGTCTCTCTTTCTCTGTCTTTCTCCCTCCCTCCCCCATCTGTCTCTCTGTCTCATTGCGTCTCTCTCTGTCTGTCTCTGTGTCTCTGTCTGTCTGTCTTATCCATATGTTATTTCTTTAGTTAAGAAATGGTTTAAAACCTTAAGAAATAATGACACCTAGGACAGGTCTCTTCCAGCTCCAACACTACGATTCTGCTCCAAGTATGTGAATGAAAGAACCTAACTATCTTTTCTTTGTTGGCTTTGATACTGGAACATAAGAACAGGGCATCTTTCTCCAGTCCTGGAACTCCATTAGCAATTACTGTGTGTGCTGCTTGGTATCACAGAATATGAAAGAAAGAAGAGATCTTAAAAATGACCTCTACCAATTCCTTTGGCATGTGGATAAGGGCTAGGGAGAGGAAGTAGGTTGCCTCTATCCATACTGTATGCTGTTTTGCATCTGCTCAAAAAACTTCAATAACCTTTATTTTGGGCCGAGTTTACTCAAGCCGGTACAGTGATTCCAGCTCAGAATTAGAATGCAGTGAGACGCTTGTGGACCATAAGATTAAATTTACTAATAATAAATGGTAAAAAAATAGGATATAATTCCTGGAGTTAAAAAGCAATTCAGATAAAATGGCTATTCCTGTCAGCTTCTACATAAACCATGGCAACTAGCCATACTCAGTCCTAAGGGTGTTTCTACAGAGCAGAGGGAATTCCATTGAAACCTCTCATGCCAACCCATCAATAGGCTGGAATTTTCATGCCTCAGGTGGCAAGGGAGCGGAATGCCACCCCACCCTCTATTCCCTAAAGAACCAGCCCTGTCTACATAAAACGAGTACCACTCCTACAACAATGCCTGCTGCCTATGGGGTAAAAATTTCAAATTCATGGAGACTGGTGCAGCATTCCAGGACTGGAGTTTGGCAAATGTCCCGATTTTTTTTAAGAGAGAAAGAAAGAAGCAAAATCTTCAAATTCAATTCAAACTCATACAGGTCAAAGAGTTTGACTAATTCATAGCAAATTTCTATAAAACATTATTTTTAAAATGGTCAGTAAACCTGTAGAAAGTAAACAGTGATTAAAAGAACAAGTCAAGAACAACTGGTTATGTCAGAATAGTTTCCTTTTATTGTTTTGTTTTGTTTTTTACAGGGTACCCAGACTGGTAGATCAGGGAATGGTGTAGTATCATTTACTTGGATTTTAGCAAAACATCTGGCAAAGTTTCCCATCTCATCCATAATGAGATGGGGAACCAGACAATAGGATAACTTGGTATATTTGTGACTGGTTGAATGACCATGGTTAACCTGGAAGAATTTCTCCAATTGAGGGTCCCAGGATCTGTGCCTGACCCTCCCTGTTCAGTTTAATATTTTTCTCAGTGACTTGGATGAAGCCATAGGTGGCATATTTATCCAATTTTCAGCTAACATAAACTGAGGAGGGATAGTCAATATACTAGAAGACAAAATATGGACCTAAAAAGGTCTCAACAGGCTAGAAGTCTAGATTGAATCTAATAAGATGAAATTTAACTATTAAAGCTATTAACTTATTAAGCTATTAAAGCTTGAAACTACACTGACTTTTGGAAAACCCTGCATAAAACTTTACATTTATCACTCTTAAGTTTCAGCTTGTTAGATGAAATTTAATTTAAGCTTTAATACCTCAAAATGCAGTAAGACTTGTAGAACATCCTGTATTTGAATTTTTTTTTTTAAATCAAGTACACAAGTACAAGATAGGGGCAATATGACCAGACAGCAGTTCTCAATATGAGTCAACAGTAAGATATGGAAGCTAAAAATACTGATATGAAGTTAGACTGCATTGAAAGACAAATTTCTTCCAGGAACTAGGAGGTGTGAGTCCAGTTATGTTCTAAGACCATGTGCAGAGCATTTTGTACCTCTGAGAACAAATATTGCTAAATTGAAGCATGTCTAGAGCTGGTGCCCAGGATGGCAAGGACTCTAAAAGTCATGCAATACAAGGACCAGTTGAAGCAAGTGAAATTGTTAAGCTGGAGAAGAGAAGCCATGATAACTATCTTTAAATATTTGTAAGATCATAGATTCAAAGCTAGAACATCCAAGAGGATATCAAGTCCTCATTTGATGTATGAGGAAGGAGGCACAGGGATATCAAATTACCTGGCTCAGGTACCACAATGTCCGAGGCAAGATTCAAAGTCAGGTCTTCCCAATTCCGGATGCAGAGCTCTCTTCACAATACCAGATTGCCTCCAGGTTAATCAATAATTATATTAAGCACTTACTATGCATCAGGGCAGTATGATCTCATTGGCATCAATGTCCTCTGCAATGATGCAGATCACAGCGCATGCATGTCTGTCCATCCTGTGTGCCTCTTGTCTATGTTCTGCCATAAATTCATCCCAGGGGATTCCCCTGATATACTAAAGATCTTCTTCAATTTTCCAGTTTTCCTTGATATCATGAAGTTGTCAGTGGAAGTGATGGACTGTTCAAATATTTGTCACTCCTTCAAGCCACATGAGTGGCCCATCTGTTTTATCATACTTGTTTAGCGACCTTCTTTACGTTAATTCATTGTTGTTCCTTATTTGTCATATGTTGCAACCTGCTCACACTCACCATGTACCTCTCCCTTACTCTCTGAGTGACATTCAACTTTCATCTTTTGGTGGCTTTTGGTTCAATGACTTTCAGATGTACAACACTACTGGTGGAATTTAAAGTATAGACCTTCACTTCAAGAAGGTTAGTCATTAAAAGAACACTGAGAGCTCCCATCCATGATCCAACCTACTTTACTCCTCCTGTTCAATTCTGAGACAAACTATTTTCAGAGTCCATTTAATTTGTGTGTGTGTATAAATGTTATACTTTATACATCTAACTACAAGTCAGAGAGTCTTGAAAGTAATCACCCTGCATCCAACTTGCTTTTTCTGGTGCTAGAACTTCATACACACATGCACACACATGTTTGCACGTGTGTATATGTATGTATGTTGTGAGTGTATATATACATATGTGAATACATGTATGTACTTTCTCTGTGCATGTACATATATACATACACATATATACACTTATAGTCCTACTAATCTTAATATAAGTCCTTTGTGGTTGCATCTGATTTTATGCAATGAGTCCAAATCATCCCATTCTTCTTAAATTGATTAAGGACTTGTTAGCCTAGACCAGGGCTGGGGAACCTGTGGCCTCAAGGACACACATGACCCTAGGTCCTCAAATGCGGCCCTTGGACTGAATCCAACCTTCACAGAACAAAGATCACAGTCAAAGGGCTGCACTTGAGGACCTAGAGGACCACATGTGGCCTTGAGGCCGCAGGTTCCCTACTCCTAGCCTAGACCCTTGGAGTACTTTGGGACCCTGCCAGGAGACTTTGCTAATTTCCAGGACCTAATAAAATCAGTACAAGCTCATCTGCAAAGAGCAACATCTAGAAGACTTTACCCTCTCTAATAAACCTCTCTTCCACTGGGACTCTGCACTGAATCTCCTCCCTGACAGTGAATCTCCTCCTTCAGCAAGCACACATCTCCATGTTTTGTGCCTTAGCTGATGTTTATGTTCATAGGACCAGGCTTAGCAAGAGGAAGGATGAATAAAAACTTGGAGATATCTGTAAGTCCAAGGGACTGGTGGGGGATGGGATTCACCCTGGACCCTTAAGAGGACCCCAAGATCCCTAAACCAAGTCTCTGGTATTTGCCTGAGGCATTGACTCATCTCAGTAACCCTTTCAACTGACCTTTCATTGTGCTCCAGGCCCAAACCTCCAAATCTCTGTTTCTTCTAATCTGGACCAGACGTTCATTGTCTGGATCGCCCCAGACCACTTCCCACTCTTAATTCCATCTAGACGCCTTCTTGATTACCTCCCAGTCACCCACTCCCATACAAATCTTCCCACAGATCTTTTCCCTAAAGGGAGGATGCTTAAAATCTTAGCTGGTGTTTTAATAAACCTGGTGTCTTTGAATAAAAGAAGGCAGGACCTGTGTCTTTTGCCCTTAAATTTGGGGGTTCCCAGCACTCCTAGACTGCAACAGGATCTTTACTAGCTTTGATGTTTGCTTGGGAGATACCTTGTTGTGAGAAAGACTTTAAGGCATCATTTTTCTGTACCAATCTGGTTTTTTTTTTGTTGTTGTTAATAGTTAACAAATAAGAAACACAGTGGAATCTTGTAATCTCTATGTATTTCAATTAATTATGTGATGGCAAAGGCATGGTCTACAGTACAATATTGCTTACAAAAGGCTACTCATTCTCATTTATCGTGGATGAAAAGGCTGCTCATTCTCATTTATTATGGATGAACTCAGCCTGATATATAGAATTCTCACAAAAATTTTGAATAGATAGGAAAACTGACTTAAGGGTTGGTAGTTTTTGAGGTTTTCTTGGTTCCATTTGTGGTGTATTAAAAATGGGCTTTGATGATGGATAGAGTTACCTGGACTGGTGGTTAACTCAGTTAAAATGCGTTCACAACAGTAAAGGCTCTTAGAAGACTGAATTGTTAGCTCAGTCTAGGGAATTATTGGTGAGAGTGAAGGAGAAGATTTCTCTTTCTTTCCCCAAACCCGTTAGTCATGACTTTAGGCAGTAGAGCTATTTAGGCAGGAGGAGACACCCTATCCAGCACCTGTAGAGTCAGTTTGAAAGAATTCATGGAACAATTGAAGGAATGTAAATACACAGTCCGGGCAAATATGGATGCAGATATGCATTGGCTTAAAGTACAAGCAGCTTCTGGGAGTGTGGCTAAAAAAGAGCAAAAAAGGAGAGTTCACTTAATAAAAAGCTAGCCTGAGGAGTTAAGAATTGAGATGCAGAGAAGCTTAGACCCTGGTAATCCAACTGAGCATCCCACCCAGCAGAGATGCGAGGGGAACCTTTGTGAGGACTCCATAGAGGGGAAAGCACTTCTAGGACTGATAATATCAAAGGAATGAATGAGTGGCCTCGGTTTCATGTATTTTCCATATGTGTGCCTCACTACCATTCTACACTCAATTTGTTTCCTAAAGATATTACGTGTTTTTGTAGGATGTTCCCTGGGTTTATTTTTTGGGGAAGGGGATATTTTACAAATACTATTCTAATTATGCAGTCTTATTAAATGTCTTTGCAAAGATCTAATTGTGTATCCTGGAGGACTGTTAATCAAAAGCACAATGGTGGGAGCTCATGAGCTAGGAACTCAGACCCATAGGGTATCCCTTGAATCTCAAGGTAGCACCTACTTTCTACAAATTTAGTCTTTGGGTGAGATTACAAGTGTGTGTGTGCGTGCGTGCGTGTGTGTCTGCATATGTGTGTGCATGTGTCTGCGTGTGTGTGTGTTGTCTGAGGAGAATTGCAGAAGAGGTGCTATACTATAATCATAGAATTCTAAGATTTTGAGAGTCTATGATAACATGATTCCAAGCTGGCATTTTGTGCTCCATCCTAAGATTCACAGAACTACATGGATTGCATGTTCCACATCCTGAGGAGAATTCTTTTGATTAATCAGGTTATAAGATAGCCTTATCTGTTTGAATGACAGAAACCCCAGGTCTTTTTCATTCTAAAATCTTACGATCCCCATGATGTCAAAGCAGGTGGGATGCTATTAGTTTCTGCTCCTCTTAACAAGTTAATTTTTCCAGCTGCAGCTTCCTCAGATAATTACACAAAAGCTATTAGATCATCCTACCCGTGGGCACAGGGTTAGTGTGGGACTCTTCCCCAGGCATCTGTCTGAATTATTTGGCAGGTATTAGACTTCAGCAAAATGTTAAACTTGCTTTTTGGACTCCGTTGTTTCTTTTCCTCTGCCTCTCATTGATTCAAAACATACGACATATATTTAAGTGACCACAATGTGTACAGCATGGCATCATCATTCCAAGTTGAAAGGATTGTAAAGACCATCTCCTCATTTTACTAAGTGCTATGGATCAGCATAATGAGAACAATAGTTCCTTACAGTTCTTGAATTCTAGGATTCTGGGAAACAGAGGCCCAGGGAGATGAAGAGACAAGCCCAAGGACATGCAGGTGATTAAAAGCAGAGCTAGGATATAAAACCAAGATTCAGATATGAAAGAAGGAAGCAGGGTATCATTTCATAGGAGGGGAGCTATGAAGATGGTCTCTGAAGTCAAACTGGAATGACTATATCATCCAGGTAGAAAAAAGGAAAGGTTGGGCTATTTGAAAGACTGGACAACAATGGTGTCAAAAGTGCTAATGCTCAGAAGGAGGTTAGGCTAGTAAAGAATGTTAAGAAAACAAAAATGGAACACTGAACATCATGGAAGCTGTGGTAGAAGATGGGTTAGAGATAATGTTGAAAGAGATGCCACAGCCCTGGAAGTGAGCAAACATCATTCTAATTTTCAAAAGATACAAGAGGGCAGAAGTATCAAGCTAGAAGAGAGCGTTTTACTTCAATTCCTAGCAAAATTCTAGAATATATTATTAAAGTATAGTTGGGAAAGGAAGAGTTAATTCACAGAAAGTTATCATCATGGTTACTTTTTGAGAATGTAGTAGAATAAAGTCATTGCACACACCAAAGAGCTAGGCAGTGATGCCTTTGTGACACTGGTTTTGTGACAGCTGTGTCCTTTGCAATGTCTTCTATTCCCTTTTCTATTCTGATTGTTATGCTCATACTGGGACTCTGACACAGAGGAAGAAAATGTAGAAAAGAAGACAAGGTGATGGAATGGGATAAAGTATTGGACTTCTAGTCAGGAGGCCTTGAGTTCAAGACCTGTCTCAGACACTTATTAATTGTGTGACCCTAGGCAAGTCACTTAATCCTGTTTGCCTCAGTTTCCTCATCTATAAAAAGATCTGGAGAAGGAAACCACTCTGGTGTCTTTGCCAATAAAACCCCAAATGGGGTCATGAACAGTTGGACATGACTGAAAAAGGACTGAACAGCGGCAGCAAAGCACTTTGTGAACCTTAAGATGTTACACAAGTGCTAGCCATAAACGTTGCTGTTTTTGCTATCCATGAAATATGATTTGAATATCAGCTAGGCATTTTTTTGTCTGAATATATCAGGAGAAGATGGATAGATGTTAGATCTACATAAATGAAACCAGAATAGGCTTGGGAAAGGAAAGTATCTGCTGGAGGGAAAGACTTCAAAGTTGTCATTCAGTTCCATTTGCCGCTTATCACAGGAGAAAGCTGAAAGATCCCACAAAGAGTTGCAGCACAAAAACCTCCATCCACCCACTGACCCCCATGGAAAAAGAAGGTAGTGCAGGGTCTGAGAAGTTTCCTATTTGCTCTGTAAGTCCCATAAGTGATTTGTCCACGGGGGAAGCGGAAAGGATTGTTTCATTCATTATATGTGTGTATACCCGAGCTCCGGGGTATTTGCTGCTGTGCCAGCTTTGCTGCTGGCACACAGAAGGGACTTGAGCAATACTTGCTGATTGATTAATCGCCTCCACAGTATGTGGTGGGGGAGGGAAGGTAATAATATCACTTCTGCATCTCAAAATCTACAAAAGTTTATTTAAGCTAGAAAGGGGGTGAAGAGGGGAGTGAATCTTTGAAACGTATTGAAACTAAAAAATGAAGACCAAAAGGACACAAAATACACACTTATGAAAAATGCCAAAACTATAAAATTGGGTATGGTCTAACAATTTAGAAAGACTGAGTGGTGTTTAGGACTTTGTATATAATCACTTCTTAATAATTATTTGCTGAATGAAATTTTCTCTCATTCCTGCTTCAAAAGCCCAGTGGTTAGTTATTACCATCTTCAAACACAATTCATTTTAATGATGGCTTCTGAATCAGTTGTGGATGTGATGGGAGAGGAAGTAGGTAGAGGGCGATGGAGTTCAACAACTATATCATGATATAGTAGGAGTGTATGGAGTATTAAGGGAAGACCATCATCCACCTTGTGTGTCCATCTGTTACCCAACTCTTACCAATGACTCCAAGAAGCTATAGCATGTGCAGTGGCCACACCCCAATAAACCATCATAGTATATGAGCTAAACCAGGTTGAGGGGAACCAAGAGGCCTCAAACCCATTGGTGATGGAAGGAGATGCCTTCTCCAAGCATGGGAAAACTTCTCCTGGTGGAATGGGAGGATGAGAACAATTTGTTCCAAAGGTCATGAAAGTGGTTGAAGCAGGTGCTGTGGAGCACTTATAGCTTGGTTAAACATGGAAAATGCCAAGGTCATCTTCTACATCCCCACTGGATTTCAATGATTGGAAGAGAGAGTGAGGCTGATGACTTTTTGTAACTCTATTTCACTTAAATCTCCTTCACTTGCAAGTCAAGACAGTACCTTGTGATGTCATCAGCGCTCTTCAAAAACAAAGGACAAAACAACACGATATAGTGAAGCCAGAATTCACACACCATTTCTGCCATTGTGTGGATTTAGGCAAAATGTCAGTAGCTCAAAACCCAGGCCAATGTACAGGACTTTCCCAGGAACATAAAAGCACAGGGAAGTATACAGACATATAAGGAAACCCTAGATTCTCTCCCAATAAGACTCTCTTGTTTATCATCCTGTCTAAAAATAATCATTTCAAGGGCTATAATCAGAGAAGCAGCTGGTGGCACAGTGGATAGAGCACTGGGCCTGGAATCAGAAAGACCTGAGTTCCAATCCAGCCTCAGACACTTATTGCTATGTGACCCTAGGCAAGGTACTTAACCTCTGCTTCAGTTTCCTCATTTGGACAAAATAGAATTAATAACAGCGCCTGCCTAGAAAGGTTATTGTGAGGATCAAATGAGACAATACTCATAAAATGTTTGTAAAAGTGTTTAGTACAGGGCCTAGCACGTAGTAGGCATTATATAAATGCTTATTCCTTTCCCGTCCCGTAGTACAAAGACCAGTTTAAGAAACCGGCAAAGACATTTAATTTTTCCCTGTACACTGAAGACTGCGTGAAGAATTGGAGAAAAGCTGCTGTTGCATTAGTTTTATTGGCAGCAACTGCTGTCTTGATGACCCCATAGCTCAACTGCCCTGCCTCTCTGATTGTGGTGATCCTTTGTTTTCTTCCTTTTTCCTTCTTCTTCTCCATCTCCTTATTGTTATTGTTCAGTTGTTTTCAGTTGTATCTGACTCTCTGTGACCCCATTTGGGGTTTTCTTAGCAAAGATACTGGAGTTGTTTGCCACTTACTTCTCCAGCCCATTTTACAGATGAGAAAACTAAGGCAAACCAGGTTAAGGGACTTGTCCAGGGTCATACAGCTATTAAGTATTTGAGGCCAGCTTTGAACTCAGGTCTTCCTGACTCTGGCTTGTGCCTATCCACTGTGCCACCTAGTTTGTTTATTTATTTGTTTTTGTTTCCCCAGCCATACCTCAAGTCTCGGGAGTGAAATGCTTTGTTCAGATAATATTAAACCTTTTCGGTTCTTTCTCTAGCAACATGGTACAAATATAGACTCTAAAATACACACATTTGGCTTCTCCTTTCTCCATACTCTCCCTAAATACATTTTCCTTGGAGAGAAGAACTCTAACATCAGGCAAGCCAAACCTCACTATTCAGATGCCTCTAAAAAAATACATGTAATCTAGATATCAGAGGATAATCGTAGGACCATAGATTGAGAGCTAGAAAGGTCATCTTGGCAAATCTCATTTAACAGATGAAGAAACTGAGAACCCAAGAGGTTAAGGGTCACACAGCTAGAAGGAGTAGGAGGCAGGACTTGAATCCAAGTCTTCCAGACTCCAAGTCCGGTGTTCTATCTATTGGTTACCTAGCTATCTAGTCAAATTTTGGTAATGCTTGGATTTGGTCAGGAAATGGCTGGCATGTTAAGTCAGGGATTTTCAAGTTTTCTCATTTTACAATTTTACCAAAAAATTCATAGATCAAACAATAGTTATATTGATCATTTTCTGATTCATGGTTGTCATCGTATCCCCAGCACTTAGCACAATATCTAGAACATAGTAGTTCTTAATAAATGGTTGCTGATTGACCACTTGACTCTGCTATTGATGTTGATTGCACTTGGAAACAATTGCCCAGATAAAGAGCAAAGATCCCTTCATGAGCTCTAAGCACCAGTCACACTGGATTATTCACCACCTCATTCTGCCCTTTCCTGCTCTTTGCCTTTAATCAAGGCATCTCTAATACCTAAAGTAATATTTTTGTCCAGGGCAAAGTTGACATGTTAGTAATTAAGCAAATTCCAGGGGAATAAGGGAATTGGGTAATTTCTGCCTAGATGAGGCAAAGTCTGAGATGGGGAAACAGAAAGAGTAAACCAAAAAGCCAGACTGGGTTAATATCATGGTGGTATCTGTGGAGCAAGGGCTCAAGGGGCTGAGATGATCAGGATGATGAATTGCTGAGCAGAGATGTAGGGTTTGTCCTCTGGAGCTTTCTATAATTCTGGCACCCATGTCTTCTTGGGGCTGAACTCATTTCCAGTCTACTAAATATTATAGACAACCCCAAAGTACAAACCACTTAACTTCTCAATACCGCCGGGCAATTCCATAAAACTTATAAGTTTCAAGCAAATGCCAATGTGTATTGACAGGAGTTCCACACCATTAGCTTCTGACACCAATGAAATCACAGGTCTCATAAAAGAAAAGTTTATGTGAAGCTATTATACCTGAATCCAGTTCCTTTCTATAACTCCACTCTGGGCAGTTTTTGTCAGCTGGTATAGATGAAAGAGCACTGGATTTGAAGTCAGAGTTCATGAGTTTGTATCCCAGTTCTGTTACATACACCTGTCTGACCTTAGGTAAATCACTTAACTTCACTAGGTCTCAGTTTCCAAGATACTTCCAACCATTCCATCTCAATTTAAATCAGCATCTCCCATTGGAAAATTGGACTCTGCCTCTGAAGCCACTATGGGCTTTGATAGGCCAGCTTTGGCTTCATCTTGCTTAATTCCAGGTCTCCACAGAATTTCCAAAACATTTCCAGCTTTATCATGCTAACTTTTGCTTTTTAACTCTCTTTTATGTATTATATCCCCCTAGTAGAATATAGATTCCTTGAGGATAGAAACTGGGTTTTTTTTGCTTACATTTATATATCCAGCAGATAGCACAGTACCTGTCAAATAGTAAGTACTTAATTATATATCTATCCATCTATCTATCAGCCTATTCATTCATCCATCCATCCATCCATCCATCCACCCATCCACCCATCCATCCATCCATCCATCCATCCATCCATCCATCCATCCATCCATCCATCCATCCATCCATCCATCCATCTATCTATCTATCTATCTATCTATCTATCTATCTATCTATCTGTCTATCTGTCTATCTGTCTATCTGTCTATCTGTCTGTCTGTCTGTCTGTCTGTCTGTCTGTCTATCTATCTATCAATCTATCCATCCATCCATCCATCTATGTATCTATCTATCTATTTATCTATCCGTCTATCTATAAAATGAAGGGTTAGAACAGATCTCCTTTAATGGTCTTTCCAACACAAATATATTACCTCTGTGAATCAATGTATGCTTCACTAAACAATATCTTTTTTGTATACATCCACAATTTGGACAATAGAGTTCAGAACTGGGTTGGGTCCTTATAACAAAGATAGGAGCAGCATGGGATAGATATTAAGTGAGAAGAGTACTCCCAGTCAAGAGGCTACCAACCTAGCTGATAGGGAAGAGGCCTATGATCCTTTCTATCAGTTTCTAGAAAAGTCTCCCTGTCCAGAAGTTGCCAGATAATAGTCTGACCTGGTCCGCTACACTTAAGAACTCTCTGCGGGTAGTAAGGCAGTTAGGATGTAACTTTGGCTATTTGCATAGATTGCTACAATTCAGGCTGAAGAGCTTCTAAGTTTTCCAAGGAGTTATTGACTGTAGGAATTGCAGCATATGGGCTGAGTGAGGAAAAAACCATGAATAGAAACCGTAGCTCACACATGAAGCTTACTCTTAGTGGACAATTGTACTATTATAATAGAATGCCAGTATAAGTGGGTTTTGATGAGTCAGCCAACTGATCCCTAGTATTATGGGGAAAACTCAGAAGTATGGTCTAGCCTGAGGACTCTTGCAATTCACAAAGCGTTATCAACATACATTCTCTCACTTGATCTTTCAGTGTAAGCTGCCCTGTGATATGGACAGGATAAGTATGACAACTGAGACCTTTCAGGACCAAGGTACCTTCATTATGTGTGCCATCTCCCCCATTAGAATGTAAATGCCTTAAGGGCTGGCACTGTCATTCCTTCTGTGTTTGTATCCTAGCATTGTGTTTGGCATATAGTAAGCATCTAATAAATGCTTTTTCCTTCCTTCATACAAAACTAGGTCTTCAGATAAATCCAGTGCTAGGAACTGAGGGAAAGACTCCTCTACGTATGTGTTTAATCCCTAGTCAGTCATTTAGTTAGGAAAGCAATTAGTAAGTTTTATGATGTGCTAAATTCTATGGATATAAAATATAGTAAGGTCAAAAAAAAATCCCTGCCACCAAGAAGCTCATATCCTAACAGGGGGTGGGGAGGGAGACTACATGTAAATAACAAAGAACGTATAAGATACATACAGAGTAGATGGAAGGTTATCTCAGAAAAGAAGGCATTAGCAGGCTTTCTACAGAAAGTAAGACTTTCAATATTAGAGTTAGGGTTAACCCAACCAGTTATGACTTTTCTTTCAAATATCTTCACTCTCTCCCTCTCTGTGAACTCTTCCCCTACTACCTACAAACATGCTTAAGTTTTGACTACGCTAAGAAGATTTTCCTTTAATCCTGGGACACTTACCCCTCTCCTCACCCTCCCTACCTAACCCCCACCAAGCTATCCCATCTCTCTGCTCCCCTTCCCTGACAAACTCATCCTCAACTCCCCATTCACTCCTCAATCCTTCAGACTGGCTACTTTCCTCATCCCCAGTACTAAAACTGCTCTTCTCACTGCCATTAATGATTTTTTTTATCATCATATATTATGGTTTATTCCCCCAGTTCCCTCATCCTTCAGAGGTCAATAGTCTTTCTACTCTACTAGGTCACTTCCTCATTATCTCTTCCTTCTGTAATTTCTCTTCCTCTTTTGCTTCTACAATGCTCTACCCTTATAGTAACTCTTCACTCTTTCTTGATCTCCTTCAATGGCTTTGTAATTATCCCTTGCTTTCCCCTCCTCTATACTCTCTCCTTTTATAATCCCATCAGCTTGCATAGCTTCCAGTATTACCTCAATGCAAAAATGTTTCCAAATCTATACCTCCAGTTCTGACTTTTCTCTTGAGTAAGAATCCTCTGTTTCCGATAGTCTAAAAGATAGCTTCATTTGGATGTTTCATTCCACAACTGAATCTATGATCTTCTACTCAAACTTGTTATTCTTTCTAATTCTCTCCATAGCATCCCTCTGTAAGATTTGTCCCCTTCTCCCATTGGAAAGTTCCTTTTGGAGGTTTTATTTTGTGCAGAGGCCTGACCTAGCCTTCATCCCTCTCTCAGCTGTGTTTCTGGCTTTCAAATTGGAGAACCATCCCATGAGCTGACTCCTTTCAGCTCTGTTTTTCCTTCCTTCCTCACTTTTCAGTTCACTTTTGTGTGTTGTATTCCCCCATTAGAAAATAAGCTCCTTGGGAACTGGTTCATTTTGTTTCAATTTGAATCCCCTAGTGCCACTAGCACAGAGTAAGGCATTAACAAATGCTTCTTTTGAATCATTTCTATTTTATTGTCTTAGGAAAATTCTGAAGATCATTTGGCCAGATGAGGTACCAGTACTGAAGTCCTTTCTCAAGCTGAACTGGCAAACATTCAAACTCTACTGCAGAGAGTGCAACTCCAATGGGCTGGTCACGTTGTTCACATGGCAAATGTATGTTTGCCTGAAACACTATTTTACGAAGAATTTACACAAGGTAAATGCTCACATAGAGGGCAGAAGAAGCGATACAAGGACATTCTCAAGGTCTCTCTGAAGACCATTAGTATTAATTGTGAAACATGGGAGACATTGGCATAGGGTTGTCCAGCATGACATGCCCACATCAAAGAAGACAATGTGTTTTATGAGCAAAACAGAATTGCAGTAGTTCAAAAGAAACATGAGATGTACAAATTTAGAAACATCTCCCAAATGGTCATATTGATTATTTGTGCCTAACCTGTGATAGACCTTCAGAGCTCATTTTGATCTAATTAGCCACAGTTGGACATACTACATATTGACCCTGACATTGTGGTGTCGTTTTGGTCTTCCTTAAACATGAAGGACAAACAACAACCTTCTTTCCTTTGCTCCTTCATTCCTTCCCACTCTTTCCTTCCTTCCTTCCTTCCTTAGTTTTCTTATGACACCACCATCCTCCCAAGCCCCCAGGCTAGAAGTCTCCCTTCTTGCTGCTTCAGTTCATTCTCTAGACGACTGCCATAATAATCGTCCCAGTATATCATCTTAATTATAATCCTCTCTTGCTCAAGAACCTTCTCTGGCTCCCTATTGCCATATGAAAAAGAAAATTAAAGTCTCTTAGCCTGGCATGATCTGTCTCTATCCTACCTTTCTAGTCACCTCATTTACTCCCTTTCATGTACTCACCACCACAACCAAAATGTCATCACTTCATATTCTCCTCCTGCTTACTTGCACCTCTATCCCTTTGCTATTATCCATCTAACTTTGCTTGCCTCAAGTTTAAAAGAGACTCCCACCTCCCCCATCTCATCCTTTTGAATTCCTCCCCTGTCTTCAAGGTTAAACTCAGATGTTATCCCCTCCCTGTTCCTAAATCTCTCCCCCAACTCCCACCTGCTGAAAGTGATCTCTCTTTCCCCAAATTTCTCACAGTACTTTGGCCTTTCCTTTCTACTGATTTCATTGAAGCCTGTGTTGCAGTTATTGGTACACATCTGAGACCATCTGTGACCTTTGGGAGGAGGGACTGTATCTAATTTCACCTTTATACCTTCACGTCTGGAAGAGGCTTTAACATATGTTAAATGTGTTGGATGAGCTCAATATTGCTGTCTCTTTAAGAAAGGTAAAGATTTGTATGAAGAGAGACTAGCGTGATCTTCTTGAGGGCAGAGGCTTATTTCTATAACCTTTAGCCTTTGAGAGAGGCTGAATCACCCAGTGGGAAGAACACAGGCCCTGGCATCAGAATCAGGCTATATAGAGCTGAAACGTGGTCATTAAGTCCAACTCCCCCATTTAAAAGATGAGGAAACCGAGGCTCAGGAAGGCTAGGTGACTTGCCCAGGGTCACACACCTCCTAAGTGTCTGAAGGAGGACTTGAATTCAGGTCTCCCTGACTCTAAGTTCAATGTAGTCCTCACTGCGCTATGCTCCCTCATGCAGCTGGGTTTGAGACTCAGTTCTGCTACATTCTCCTCTGAGTAAGCCATTTTATCTCTCCTTTATGTCATTTGCAAGGTAGGACAATGATGTTTTAACTACTGAGTATTGTGAGGAAAGTGCTTTGTGGGCTATGTAGCACCATGAAAAGGTGAATGATTAAAGATAAGCCCTGGCAAGCGTATACTGGGGAGCCAGGGTGCCATGCATATATTTACTGGGAGTTAGATAAATGCAGAGTAATACAGAGCCTCTGAACCAGGGTGCTGGCCCAAGGGAAAAAGAATAAAACCTGTGAGTTTGTTCCTGGACTTTACTCTTAATACATTCACAACACACATTCTTCTGATTCTGGTAGATGGGTTCTTTTTCCAGTGGCACACCTTGGGAATTTGACTGCAGTAGGTCTGGGCCCACTGAGAAAGTATATATTAAATTTGCTCAGTGCAGATCCCACTTTGGGCACAGATTCTCTCAAGTGCATGTTCTCTCTTGAGCTTCTAGTGACTTCATTCAAACTCTAATATAAAGGACCATGAAAGGCAGTCTAATGATGACATTTAATTACAAAGAGCAAAGTGCTGGGTTTCTCTGTTACATGGAAGATACAGAAGAAAGGGTTGTTAGTCCCTATAGGAAATTGCCATGTGGAGTTGTTGCTCCAAAGCTCATTTCAAAGGCGAAGACTGTAACAACATTACTGTCAGATGGATTCTCTGTTTTCAGTAACCTCAATTTTACTCCTTTCATTTTACTGGGATGTTGATTAACATACCCTGACTGCGGGATAGCTAGGTGGTGCAGTGGATAGAGTACCAGCCCTGGACTGAGGAAGAGCTAAGTTCAAATCTGGCCTCAGACACTTATTAGCTGTGCAAGTCATTTAACCTCAATTATCTCCAAAAACAAAAATTCCCTGACTTCATTGGAATGGACAATTGTCAGAAACAAGTGACCTTCCTCCTATAGATAGAGGTAGGTGAGTGCTATGGAAAGACCCCAAAGACATAGATACTGGCTTGGTCATTTGCAACAAATTCTTTGTGTTAGTAATATGGCCAGCAACAGAATGAAGATATAAAATCCTTAAGGGAAAGTATTGTTTCATTTTTTGCTTTGGGCCATCAGCATCAAGTCCTACCTACTCCAGCATGTTGTCATGGAACTGACTCAGTTTCCAAAGCTTTTACCAGTAGAGTACAGAAGGTCAAGTTATTTGCCTAAGACCACATAGCTAGTAAGTATCACAGACAGGATTTGAACTCAGGTACTCCTACTCCAGAGCTAGTGTCCTTTCTATTATATAACTGTGGAACATGGAAATAGGAGGTTAAAAGATTTTAGGTGAAGTACAATTAGGAAATTTAGCATTATAAGAAGAGATAGGCAGGTCTGGATTGGAGACTGACAACTGGAGGCAAGGCTTGGAAACAGACTTGAGTTTTCTCTGCTATTTAGAGGCTGATAGACTTAAAGCTAGAAGAAACATTAGAGCAGATCTACTCCAACTCCCTCATTTTTCTGAGGAGAAAGTTGACATCCAAAGAGATAAAGTAACTTCTCCAAAGTCCCATAGGTAGCAACCAGCAAAGCTGGGATTTGAGTCCAAGTAGTCTGACTTTTAATCCAAAGCATTTGCCTTTGAGTATTCTAGTCCTTAGTGAGATTTTTAGGGACTTCCTCTGCGTTAACTTAGAGCACCTAGGTTGCATGGTGCAGAGTGGCCAGTCCTGAAGTCACAAAGACTCATCTTTGTGAGTTCAAACTTGGCCTCAGATATTCACTAGCTGGGCAAGTCACTTAACCCTGTTTGCCTCAGTTTCTTCCTAAGAAAAATAAGTTGGAGAAGAAAATGGCAAAACCACTCCAGTATCTTTGCCAGGAAGACTCCAAATGGAGCCACGAAGAGTGGGACATGATTGAAACAACTGAACAACACTCAACTTCCTGGGGCTTCAACACTAATAGGCACAGTCCTAAAGTCCAGCTGACACCTCTGTCTGAATGCACCTATCGCATGCCAATCTCCTTTCTCTTTCCCTGACCCACTGAGAAATTCCAGTTAGTGAGAAGGGATTAACCATTCAAACTGCATTAGTGGGTCAGCTACTAAATATGACAGCCTTCCTAAGTAGTATAACAACCCACTTTAAAGCCCATATGGCTTCTTAAATAGGGAAGGAGATTTGTAAGGAAAAGGACACTGTCCAGGTATCAGGAGACTTCTGGTCCTGACAGTAATTTGCCGTGTGGTCAGCTCCTCTCCTTTGGCCTCAGTTTTCTCTTCCATAAAATCAAAGATGGTCTTGGAGGTCCCTTGCAGTTCTTACAGTCTACGATTAATCTGAATCATTGTCATTTTTAGAGTAGGGGAGGATGATGATGAAAGCCATGCTTTTATGTAGAGGGCTGAGGGAGAAGTCTGGCAGCATGTACTGAAGGAGGTGTAGGGGGTGCAAACTGGAGACAGGGAAACAGTCAAGAGATTATTGTGACAATCAGGGATGACATAACGAGGGTTGGGACTGGAACAGGGGCGATGGCAGAGCTTGGATGACTAAAGTGGAAACACAGCAGATCAGCAGCGTGATGATGTGCAGAGAGGACTGGAAATTAGGAAAAGTCTTCCCTATGTCAGACCTCAATTCTTAAAAGCCCATTTAAATAACATCCAGCTTATTTTATGTATTTTGGAGGCATTTCTATGATTTTGTGAGTATAAACTTGGTAAGGAATTTTCCCTTCCAATGAAGGTCCATCCCTCCTCTACAACTTAGTTTCAGAGAGCCTTAAATCAAATTAATCACAATCAAATAAAATATCAGAGGGATTCAGGATCAAAAGTCAGTGGTTTTCAGAGGCAAGACTTGGATCTAGATCTTCTTGATTCCAAGGCCAGCTCTTTAACCACTGCACCACACTGCCTCTCATCGTTCTTTAATACTTGGAAAGAGCTGCATTTCCCAGATAGCAGCCTCTAAACGCCTTCCTATACTGTGTGACTTATTGTCCATGTTTTCTCATAAGGCCTCCAAGAAATTTAGCTCTTTCATTATAATTGAAGAGTACCAGTGAAGCTGGGCTGTCCATCTAATGTATCTATTGTTTCACAATTTAAAAAAATTATACCATATTAGGAAAGAAAAGTTACGAAGTGTTTTCTTCTCCCACACTAATAATAATAACTAGCATTTATGCAAAAATTAATGTAAAAAAACCTAATTTTAGGTTGACAAATTGCTTTACAAATGTTATCTCATTTTATCCCTATAACAATCCTGGGAATTGCATGCTATTATTATATCCATTTTATAGACGAAAAACTGAGGCAGGCATAGGTTAAGTGACTTGCCCAGAGTCACACAGTTAGTAAGTGTCTGAGGCTGAATTTAAATTCAGGTCTTCCTGAGTCCAGGTTTAATGCTTTAATCCACTGCACATCTCCATATCATATGCTAGCCCAAGGAATATGTATTTTATCTAACCTTCTGTAAAATGAAAGCAATAGACTAGATGATCTCTTAAATCCCTTCCTACTCTAACATTCCATTATTTTTGGATGCTCTGTCAGGAGAGAGCTTCCCAAACAACCCAAAGGCCATATTCTATAATGAGTCCCTGGTGACTTCTCTTCAGTCCAGTGCACAGAGGTCCCAGTGTGGGGAGTGAGAATTCTTCAAAATACAATTGTTTTCCTCAATGGTCCATCCTTTCTTCTTCCTCTGACATCTATATTTCTCTCAATTTACATTGAATTCTGCTTTATGATTCTTGGTTCATTTCCCTATTCCCTTCCCTCCTCAGATGAGTCATAAGATGAAATGAGGCATTTTGCAGTAACCGATGGTAGAAGCTGAATTATTCAAACTCCTCCAGACTCTGAAATTACTTTAAAATGTTGATGTTCTTCATTAAACATCAGAATAGGCAGAGGGTTGCAAGTATTTATCTTAATTTGTGGAACACATCTCCATTCCAGCCTCCATATGAGGACAACATTACCATATTAATGTCTTGAAACTAAAACCAAATCCCATTCCCCTTGGGTTAAACAATATGAGCTGTCTTTCCCTCTGATTGATTAGATGGTACCAGTTTTCATATTGTAATTGCTTGTTGTGGTATAAAAATGGAGCCCTCGAATTGGGTGGGAAGGAGGCTGCTGTTGACTTGGTTCTGCATTTCTCTGCTTTTCTCCAGAATGTATTCAGAAGGTATTGCCACTTCTTACATTGGTTCACATCAGGATTGCAAAATTAGTCAGCACTGCTGTCTATAATAGCTTAGGAGGATAAGACGGTGTATGCTTTCTTACTTGCTCACAGAATCACAAAATTTCAGAATCAGAAGCAACCCCTGTCTTCCAAGCTATGTGACTATAGGACAGGCATTTCCTCTTTCTGATCCTCAGATTCCACATCTGTAAGATGAGGAGCTAGTACAAGATGGCCTCTACTATCCCTTCCATCTTTAAATCTAGCATGGCTCTAAAGTTCTGAAGGTCTTTATCCCAACTACTAGCTAGACTGACAAGTCAAGTCCTCAGAGGCTAGGCTAGCTACATTTTCCCACTTCAGGATACTAGGATATCTCTGAGAGGTTGGGATGTCTTCCTAATGCCATCAACTTGAGTCTCCATTCTGGTTAATTATCTCCAGTATCAGTCACCAGTGACTACTGTCCTAGTTTTATTTAACCAATTTATATCAATTAGCTTTTCAAAAGTGTTTTTTTACTGAGATGATGTAACAAAAATAGAAATAAAAATTTCCATCAACTTCTGGGAGCAAATTGTCCCTTACACAACCACAGGCTCTGGAGACAGTTAAAAGCACACTTAAAGCATTTTCTACATAGCATTCCTCCCAGCAAGCTCATTTCTGAATGTGGTAGAGCTAAGAGATGAGCAGCTATTCTGCCTTCCTGGAAGCCTCTGATCCACTTCTGTGCTGGGTCAAGGTGGTCATTAGGAATTTGCCCCTCACTGGGCTCCTCTGTCCACAAAATCTGACATGAAGTCCAGCTCCTAGAACTCTGGCAGCTTGCTCACTTGACCTTTCAATGTTCAGAAAGGTATAATCTTGTCCAATACTCCTTTACCTAAGAGCAGGAAAGAAATGAGCAGTAGAGAGAAGGAACAGAAAGGTCACACCCTCACATCTGACCTGTGGCTCAGATGGGGAGACAAAGGTCTGAAGCCTTTCTCCCCCATTAGAAGCTTACAGCACTCCTCACCTGAATGTAGTCAGGGAAAAAGGAAAGCTAAATCATTGCGTGAGTCATTTTTAAATACAAAATTTTACCTTTTTTTCTCAATTAACAAAAGCTGATTTTATTTCCTTCCCACCCTACCACCCACTTTTGAAAAATGAAACAAAACCCTTGTGACAAATATTCAAATTTAAGCAAAATAAATTCCTGTATTGACTGCATTCAAAAAACATATATCTCATTCTGCATCTTGAGGTCATCACTTCTTTGTCAGAAAGTGGGCAGTATGCTTCTGGAATCAATGGTTGATCATTGCAGTGATCAGAGTCCTTAAGGCCATCAAAGTTATTTTTATTGTATTGTTATGTTATAAGTTCTCCTAGTTCTGCTCACTTCACTCTGTGTCAGTTCATAGAAGTCTTCTCAGATTTTGTTGAAACCATCCTTTTCTTCATTTCCTATGACACAATGGTATTTTTCCATTATATTCATAAACCGTGATTGGTCCATCCATTCTCCAACTGATGGCTGATTCTTTGCTACTATGAAAATAACTGCTACAAATATTTTGGTATATATGGATTTTTTTTCCTTTTTCTTTGATCTTTTCGGAGTACAGGCTAGTAGTGGCACCAATGAGCATGAGTGTTTTTGTAAGCATTCTCAATTCTGGCAGCCACTCTAAAGATTTTCACATACTAACTAGAATGAAAACAATATCTGGGCATGCTCTGCAGTGCACCATATCAGAGCTCCTTGGACATACTCATAAAGACTGTCTTCTCATTGATGAATCCCAGTTCTCAGTTATCCTTCAGTACCATGACCCTGTAATCTGAGCCCCACCTGTGCCTGACTAAAAATCTCAACAAAAAGTCATACTGCTAACTAGTAACAGAACCAGAACTATAACTCAGGTCGTCTGATTTCCAAACCATCCTTCTTTCTACTACACTATACTCCTTCCATAGGATATTGGAACTTTGCTTACCACAATCCTATAAGGCAGTGTTACATAAGGGAAAGAATAGACTTAGAGCCGGGGAAACCTGTGTTCAGCTCAAATTCTGACTTTGACACTTACTTGCAGGGATGTGCTGGAGCCAGCTTGAACCAGCTAGCAAGAGCCTAGTCTTAATTTTTCAGCGTAAGCATATGCATCTCCAAAATTGGCACATACTACAAACTGTCTTGCTGATTGTCTAGTCCTAAGAGAGTAATGGAGAAAATGTTAATATTACTGATTAAACTTAAAAATGTGGCTTTTTTTTTTTCAGAGAGTCAATTGTTAAACATTTATCAGAAAACCTCTTCTTACTAGCCATGGCAGATATCTTCACTTCTACAGGTCTCAGTGTTTCCACCTATATTTCAAGTAGTAAATGAGATCAATCATATGAAAGTACCTTATAAATTACAAATTATTCTATAAATGTAAATGAATATTTTTGTTTAATTTTTCATACATTTATATACTTTGTTGGTGTTTGTAATTATTGTTCAGTCGTTTTCTACTCTTCATGACTCCATTTAGGTTTTCTTGGTGAAGATACTGGAGTGGTTTGACATTTCTTTTTCCAGCTCATTTTACAGAGGAGACAAATACTGTCTTGCCTAAGGTCACATAGCCATTAAGTGTCTGAGGTCAGATTTGAACTCAGGAAGTCTTCCTCACTCTAGGCCCAGGATTCTACATATTATGGCACCGCCTAGTGGCCAAGAGCAAACTATCCATATAGGATCATGGCACAGGGGAATCACAGGATCGTTTTGGTTCATAGCTAGAAGGGATCTTGGAGGCCATTACGTTCTACTCCCTCATTGTATAGATGGGAAAACTAAGTCCCAGGGAAATCAAGTTATTTGTACAATATCAAAAGGGCAGTAAGTATCCACAGGAAAATTGAAACCCAGTGCCTCTGATCTCAGAGACAAACCTCTTTCCAGTATACCAGGGGTCATACACATTTTTGTTATTAGCCAGCTAATACACATAAAGTGACCAGATGTATCACATTCTCTTACAAAACCTCTCATTTGCAAAGTCGTCTGCTCTCTTCTCTCCATTTTTAGTGTCATCACAGAATGTTAGACCTGAATGAGCCTTAGAAATTACCTCCATCAACTCTCTGATTTTACAAAGAAGGCAGAGAGGAAGGGGACTTATCCAAGGTTACACAGGAAGGAAGTAGTCTAGCCAAGCTGAGACTAGAATCAAGGTCTTCTGACTTCAAGTTCGCTATCCTTGCCATTATGTAGTACATCCTAAGGGTCACTGCTTTCTAATTTCCTAATCTAATTATTTTTTTCCTCTACAAAATGTTCAGTTGCAGATACCTTAAAAATAAATACCATAAGAACATTCTACTGTTTCTGGAACTCCAGGGCAAATCCATCAATTGGAATCAAGGGCATCACTTTGAAATAAACATCTGAGAAAGAGCAGTTTTTCAGGCTCTCTGAAGAATTAGGTACTGCACTTATCTTTTCCTAATTCTTCATCTACTTCTTGGCATTGGGAACTTTCAAAGCCCAGAAGCCCTAACTTCTGACCTTCTCTGCTCTTCATCTTCCCACAAATGTAACCCCCAGTTCCGGGGCCAATTGTTTCTATCTCTTCTCCATCATCACAGTTTGTCTTCTTCTGCCCCCTCAGGATATTAGACACTCCAGCCAGCCACATTTTTCTCTTTTAATTGTGCCAATGGTCTCTATCCCCATCTTTGCTCTCTATTCCTTTCTTGGAATAATTCTGGCAGAAACCTTTGTAGTCTCTTTTTGAATGTTTCTTCCTTGGATGTGAATTTGTCTCTGTTTTCACCACCTATTTATTCTTTCACACTTGGGGTGGGGAACCTAGATTTTCAGAAAATTAAAATGGTTTTTATCCTTATTTCAGAGGAATTTAGACAATTCCAGCTTACTGTGTCCCATCAATATTAGTACTAATGTCTTATATCCTAGCCTGAAGTCAGAGAGTCCTATGCATCATTTCCCAAGCCCACACTGTTGTTTCCATTTCCCCTGCTCACTGCCTCAGTCCAAGGCTTGTTACCCCTCTCTCAGACTATCATTGTGCACTCTTCAACTATCTTCTTGCCCCCTTCCTTTCCCACCACTCTGCAGTCTATCCTTCATCCTACAGCTCCCAGATTGATTGTCCTAAAAGACACATAAGCACTTCCCAGTCCCCAAACCTTTCATGCATTCCTACTTTCTACTGAATAAAGTTCAGATTCCTTAGCTTGATATTAAAGCCATTCTTCAATCTGACTTCAGTCTGTTTTTTCCATCTTTTCTCACACCAAACTCAAGAAAAGCTGAACTACTCACAGCCCCCTCCTATGCCTTATACACATTAGGTATTTAATAAATTTTTATTGAATAGGATTGAATGTCCCCCACTCCCATGCCTCTGTGCCTATGTTCACTAAGTTCTTACTTCCCAGAATATCCTTCCTTCTACATGTCCAATTCTCACCCATCTTTTAGAGGCTTAACTCAAATGCCACTGGATTCATGAAACCGGATACACTGGCCCTACCTCCTGCGACAAGAAGTGAGCGCCCTCTCTTCTAAACCTTAAAGCACTTTGGTTATTTTTTTCCTTTCTGTACTTTTAAATTGTGCCTTATGTTACAGTTGTTGGTGAAGAAATACACACATGCACATAGATACACACACACAAATCTTCAGAATTGGAAGGAATCTCATTGGCCGTTTAGTCAAACATGTACCCCATCACTTAGCCTTTTAAAAATTAGATTTTTAGTAAAACCTACAGCAAAAAAAAAAAAAAATGCCTGTTTTTTCCTAGATCTGTGATTTCATTAGCATAGGGAACAGGTTGTCACTTTCTCTGCAACTTAGTCTTAAAGAATTGCCCAGAGCATTTAAGGATTAAGTGACTTGTCCAGGGTCACACAGTCAGTAAGTGTCAGGTAGCACTTGAATCCAGGTCATCCTAAGCTTCAAAGTCAACTTTTTATCCACTGTGCCATACTGGCTCTCTCAGGGAAGGGACCCATCTCCTGCTCCTCTTGTATTCCACACAACTCTTCTTTCAGGGCCCTTCTTACAAAATAAATGCTACTTCTTATTGCTAGACTATAACACAGCTCATCAATAATAACAATAACACTCTCTCTTTTATGTTTGAATATTATTCTATCCACCCAGCATCTGTGCGCTATCTACATATATGTACAACCTTGACTGACTTTCTTCTCTGGTGACTCTTCATGGCTCATAGGTGATCCTATATTCTCAAAGGCTAATCTGGTGGAAAGAAAGTCCCAGAAGGGCCAACCAGTTTAGAAACAGTTGTCCCAATAATAGGAATAGTGAGCATCTTATAATGCTTTCCATTTTAGAAAATACATGTGATCATTTGAGCCTCACATTTGAGTCCTCTGGGGTAGATGCTACAGGTATTATTATCCCTATTTTTAAAATGAAGAAACTGGGATTCAGACTGGTTGAAGCACCTATATGTTATCATACAGTATCAAATGAGCAATTTGATCCCATCTTGTCAATTTTACGTCTAGCAGTCTTTAAACTGTATGTCTAAGGACCAACATAGTTAAGTATATGCCCAGAAGATTGAGAGCCAGCTCATGATTTGTTCAGTCTCATCAACTCATGCATATAGTCTACAACTGTGTGGATGAGTTGTGATATTCATTAGGGAGGGAGAACCCACACTGATGAAATCACAAACCCTAACTCCTACCCTGGGAGTTGTAAGAGATACAAAGATAAATTAGATTCAGTCCCTGCCCTAAAGGCACTTACATTCTAGTTAGAAACAAGGATACAAACATAGGAAAAAATTTTGTAGTGGGGATTATAAAGTGTTATTCTCTCTGGCATATATATAGCAATGCTTCAGGAATGCTTACTCACTCCAGTTCCATCTTCCTACCCAAAATGGTAAAGCAAGCAAATTCTGGTTATCTGAATGATCCTTATGAGGGGGCCACAGAGCCACCAAGAGACCCAAAGGAACAATTTGGGGTTAAGCTGAGAGTGGGACCTGGGATGAGGACAACCCATGTGAAATACTGATATGAGCAGATGCTAAAGTAGAAAGATCAAACTGTGGTATTTTCTGATTCAGGTGCTTCCCATATGAACAGAGACCATGCCCCCGCCATCCCTATACACCTTAGTAGTGAGTCTTTAAGAACTGCTATGGCCAAAAAACCCCAACCCATTGACTGCTAGCCAACCCTCTGGGAATCGGCCTTCCTACACTTAGCTAGTAATATCTCTTGGATGACAGATGCAATCCATTATCTGACCCATATATGAAGCCTTTCTAACTTGGTAGGATCTGCCCAAGAACCCAGACTCACTTCCATGCTATGAAGAGACATCAGAGAAATTACAGTAATATGAAAAACAGTAACTTTTAAAAAGTCATATGCAGTTCAGTTTAGGAACTAGAACCTTGCTGGAAGCTATAGAGACATGGATGCTAAACATAGCTGTATCATTGACTTGCTGTGTGACCTTGGATAAGTCTCTTCCCTCTCTCTGGGTTTCTCTCCCCAACCCTACACAAACTGACAAGCTTGGTCTCTATGATCTCTGGAATCTCATTTAGCTCTAATTTTCTCTAATTCACTCACAGATTCACAGTGTCCAAACTGGAAGGGTCCTGAGAGATTCCTTTAGTCTTCTTAAATGAAGCCTGAGAGTTTGCTATGAGGGTCCTGTCAGTAAAAACAAGTCTGGCTGCAAAAGACTCTTTTTAGTAAGCTTTTCAATAGAAATGGCTTGAAAATGATATTGTAGTTTTCCTATTTCAGTAAAGGATCATAGAATTAATAATTGGGAAGAAACTTAGAGGTTACCCAGGGTAAATGAGGAAAATTCTTTTTCTTTTCTTTTCCTTTTCCTTCTGTGTGTGTGTGTGTGTGTGTGTGTGTGTGTGTGTGTATGTCTGTTGATATGCAGGGGTGAGATTGAAAAGAGACTTCTAACAAATTGTATGACATAGGTGGCTCACTGCTCTATGTAGCAGTAAGACCAGCCAAGCCTATATCATCACACAAGTCATTACGAAGATTTTGGAATACCTTTCCCCTGCTTCTTGCCTGACTTATTTAAAGGTACTAGATAATGCATTTTCAGGGTGACTAACCAGGTGGATGCAAAGATGGATGTATCTCTTGTGACCCACCACCACTACACACTGGACAGAGCTGCCTTACAACTAGGGGATTTGAAAAAGAACATTCCTTTTCATTTTGACTTCTCTCTTAAGTATTTAACAGTGAAAATAATAGTGGATCCAGAGGATCCAGATTTGAATTCTAGCTTTTCTATTTACTATCTGTGTGACCTTGAGCATATCAGCTCTCCTCTAGACCTCAATTTCCTCATCTGTAAAATGATGAACACCTCCAGATAGATCAGACAAGAAGCAGGGAAAGGGCATTCAAAAGTCTCCAAAATGACCTGCATGATATTGACTTGGCTCACCCCTGCACACACACACACACACACACACACACACACACACACACACAAAGTTTTTTTCCCCATTTACTCTATCTGGTTTAAGGTCCACTACTACATTTTTTCTTTAATTGTGAAAATCTTTATCTTTAAAAGTAATTTGCATAATAAAATGCAAATGCTCCTGGTGCTATTGCAGAAAATCTGGGCTCCCCACCAAATATGATTCCTGACATCTGCTCGGACCTATGCTAAAGCAGAGAAAGCCCTTTGGCAGGGTCAGTGCTGAAGAACAGCGCTTGAAACTCTCAAACCAGCCCTGCCTGGGAGGGAGTCCCCGCAGGGTGTGAGAACATTCAGAAACCAATGTAAAAGATTCAGAGGAGTGATGGGGAATGAATGATGCAATGACAGGGGTCTGGGGCCCTGAGCATCCCCCCCCCCTACTTCTATCTTTGTTGTCAATACCCTGAAGGAAGAGGAGGTCAGAAATTCAGAGGAGCTCATGATACAGCGGGAAAGAGTTGCCCATTAGAGTCACAGGATCTAGGTTCAAATGCCAGCTGTGTGAGTGTGGTCAGGTTACTGCATTACTTGGGACTCAGTTGTCTCTTCTGTACAATGAGAAGGTTGGACTAAATGACTTTCAGGATTTTTTTTAGGTCTAAATTTATGATCTATAATAATATAACAAAATATATAATATAACAACATAATGCAATTAACATAACATAATAAAATGTAATGTAATATAATTAATATAATATAATATAATTAATATATAAACAATCTATAGCTATGCTCTAAAGACTATTAGGGAATGTGGGTGTTCCCTGAGTATTCTTAACACATTCTTGGCACATAGTAGGCACTTGATAAATAAAATAATAGCAGATATTTACCTAGTGCTTATTACCTGCTAAGTGTTTTACAATACTAATTTACAACTTACAATTATCTCATTTGATTCTCACAACAACCCTGGCAGATACATGCTATTATTATCCTTATTTTATAGATGGAGAAACTGAGGCAAATAGAGGTTAAGCAACTTGCCCAGATAGTAAGTATCTGAGGCCACATTTGAATTCAGGTCTTCCTGACTTCAGGTCTGGTACTCTGTCTACTGTACCACCCAGCTGACCCTAGTTAAGTGGAGTCAGAGGCTGAGAGCTGTACTTTTTCATAATTTGGCAACAGAGCACACAAAAATTTCAGCTGGAGGGCTGAGACTCTGAAATTCACCAGTGGAGTTCACTCCCCTATCCCTAAAGAGGAGTGTCTCTCTCCAGGATATGATACCTGGTAAGTGCAACACAATGAGCATTGGCTGGCACTATGAACTTATCCAAATCATTCAGTTTCTCAATTTCATCATGCCTCTAAAATTCAAAATGGACATCATAATCTACAAGGACATGGGCACAGGACAGGCATCTGATGCAGGGACAGAAAGACAGAAAGATGAGCACATACCAAGAAGAAATTTCATCAGTCTCATCATTCTGCTGAGATCCAGCCAAGTGATCCATACACATAGCTTTTTAAGTGAGGGAAGGGGTGATTTCTTGGCACTGAGCACATACACTAAAAGGAGACAATCCAATCCGTAGAAAATCCATGTTCTCCCTCTCCTTCCAACTCCTTAGACCAGCTCTTTAATAAGCACAAACTTCATTTTTAAGCACAGTGAAGCAGGGGGAGGTGTATGATTGATGGTGCAGTAGCAAAGAAGAAGCAGAACCAGGTTACCTTGGTGGGTTTCTGTGGTAACCAGCTGTACTCTGTGGAACAGCCTGGGCTCACTGAAGAGTGGAACAAGGTGGGAATTCATGAAAACTGTGACCCAAAGGTATGTATTCCAGGCAGCTACCAAACCTAAGCCAGTGGTGCAGGTCTCACTGTGTGCCTCTGCCCCCTCCCCCACTTCCTTCCCCTGCTCCTCAGCATTTGCATCCTTGTGAATTCTGACTGCAATGAACATCAAAGAAAAAGAAACTAAAGGAAGGGAAACCTTAGCATTGTGATGTAAAGAACAGAGCCCTGGTATTGGTGTCAGAAGACCTGGGTTCAAGTACTAATTCTACTGCTTACTTTGGTCTGCAGAGATGGGCAGGTGACTAGTCCTCTGAGCTTTGATTTTCTTATATGTAAAATCGAGCTAATAATATCTGCCTTAGCTGTTGTTTTTTGTGAGGATCAGATGAAATAATAATTAAAGAGAAAAAAATCACCAAAAAGTTGTGGGGAGAAGGAACCTTGAAGGAACTGAGGATGTTTAGCTTGGAGAAGATTTTTTTTAATAGTTGTCCAGAAGTATTTTAATGGTATCATACATAGCAGGGGTTGGAGCATGGGTGGGAACAGACCCGTGGTGATCATCCCAGGCAGCGGGATGCAATTAGAGATGTGTGAAAGTAGAATGAAAGACTCCCAGGGGTAGTGAGCTCTGCATCACTGGAGACCTTTAAGGAGATGGATGCCCACTTGGTAGGGGTCATCTAGAGAGGGCTCCTGTTCATATGTGAGAATGATGTGCTAATAAATACTTTAGACCTGCTACCCCCACCCACACTCATGTACATACAACACTCTTTTACATTATTAACATTTTCTGTATCACTTCCTTAAGTTCAGAAAATCAACAAAACAATAAATTATGTTCTGATTTGTAGCATTTGCTGATTTCCAAGGTGTAAATAAATGATCATGCTGAAAATTTAACAATCGGGTCTTCCAAAGTGGTATGAACAGGCTCCAATACCCCTGGTATTGGATCTCTGAGGTCCCTTTCATTTCTGAGATTTTTGTGATACAGTAAAATAAATGTGAATTATTATTAATCTAGACGGATCAGACTACTACCTCCAGCCTTCTGGGACAGTATATAAGCTTTTTGTTTGCCTCTGAGCTTCAGGTCTTTTTTACTATTAGCTGGCCCAGATAGTTTCTGTCCCTAAATCCAGCTGCCTGGTGCGTAGGAGCATTGAACCGTGTCCTCATTTGCCATATGCCCGAGACTTCTCTGCTTCTGGAAATGAAGTCAGTGAGCAAAACTGACCTGTGCCTCCTCTCTTGAAACAGAAGAATGACTAAAGAACAGCCTTTAAGAAAGTTCCTTATGTGCTCAGGAATGTCAGAAGGACCATTTGGGGACAAAAGCTTAGAATATTAAATTTAGAATTGGAAGGAACCTTGAAGATCATCTAACCTTATTCTCTCATTTTTATAAATGATGAAACTGACTGTTTAGAACTGTTTTTGCCCATCTCTCTCTCTGAATCTTTTAGAGGTTATGACTAGGATTAGGTCTGCCTGTCTTTATTTATAGATCATATGATCATATCTTAGGGACCCAAGAGGTCATCTAGTCTAATCCTCTTGTTTTACATATGAAGTAATGGAAACTGAGAGAGGTTAAGTGACTTGCCCAAGCAGAATTAGGATTTGAACTCAGGTCCTCAGACTCCAAATCCAATAATTATTCTTATATACCACACTTTCTGTCCAAAAAATTTGAAATTTCTAATCACAAATACATAAAAAGGGATATCATTTCACACATTCCAATTCCACTAGGGGAAAGACCACTTCCCAGACACTGCACACTTGTGCCATTTTACTTGGACACATTGCAGATTTGATCTCCCAGCAATTATCTGCAACTCATCGCTACTTCATTTTGCCTTCAAAGCTTCAATTTCTTCTCAGTTGAAGCGGTCCTGTTCTGAACCTGTTATTTATTTCAGCCTCTTCTTCCTCAAAAAGAGCATTATTGTTCTTTTGTGAGTCTGCCAAACATGATTAATCATAATTTCAGCTCTTTTGTCAGTCAACCCCACAGCAACATCTGACCAGAATACAAAAGGACCTCCTCAGGTAGTTGTCAAGACCATTTTCCCCCAATTTCTAAGCACAGTAAATTTCTCAGCAAAAAAGTTGTTGAACTTGCTTTGTGTTGGAATCACAGATCTTGATCTAGAAGAGAGCTCGGAGTCCATCTAGTCCAAAGTCTTCATTATGCAAATGAAGAAACTAAAGTCTAGGGAACTTATATAATACAGGCAACAAGTATCAAAGATAAGATTAGAACCCAGGTCTTCTGGCTCCAGAGCCATTGTTCTTTGCAACGTACCACACTTCTTTCTTAAGCTTTATGGGAAAATCAAACTATATTTAGGACAGTTAAAATCTAATTAAGGCAAATCCATATAATGAATTAAAGGAAAATGGCAGGCAGAATGGGGCAGAGGAAAGAGCACAATATCTAGAGGTAGCTGCATGACCTCAGGTAAGTCACTTTACTTCCCTCTTGGGCAAAATGACCTCTAAGGCTCTTCTCAGTCTTAACATTTTTTTATACCTTATGTCCCCTCTGGCTCTGACATTCTGTGTTCTAAGTTCCTTTAGAGTTCTGATATCTTATGGTCTCCCTTCTTTCTAACATTCTATATTCTAAAAGTCTTTATTCTAAGGTACTTTCAGTTGAAGGAGTCTATGATATACTGTGATGAATGATAATATAGCTATTGCTAAGTAACTGTAAAAACCATAAAATACAAGAGATGCCTCAAACATCAAATAAGTGGGGCAGATGTAGCACTCCATAGGGGTGTGCTGGTAAATGTTTAACAACTAGTTCTCTGAAAATAAAAATGCATGTCATACTTCAAAGTTTAATCTTCAATAATATTTGGATTATCATTTTCTTGAGTCTAGACCATCAACAAAACAATAAGTCAAGTCTCAGTTTGTAATATTTGTGGATTTCCAAAATGTAAATGATCACACTGGGCGAGGGAGGTGGAGAAGAACACTGTGATATGGTTAGATATGAAATTAAGGAAGATCAATTTGACAGTGAGTAGACAATAGATTGCAGTGGGGAGAGAGAGAGATGAGACAGAAAGATCAAACAGTAGGCTATTGCGATAGCCTAGGTATTGAGGGCCTGCAAAAGTGTCAGAGGAGAGGAGGAAGCATATACAAGAGATAGTACCAACACAGAAATGACAAGAAGAATCATTTCCCCACAAGTCTTCTTGTCCAGTTCTGAAGTGATAATCTTGTACAATAGTGAGTGCCCGGACACTGGAATTTTTTAAAGAAAGGTTGGATGATGGCCCCCTCTATGTTTAGCTAGGCGGGTCTTTGGACAACAGACACAAAGGATCCCCAGGTCTGCACTCAAAGGCCTTTCTTTTTGCTGGGCTCTATTAGAGTTTTTGCTTAACTGGAATCATCTTTGAAAACCCAGCATCATCACCAGGCCATGATGGAGCATAATAGGAGGATTATAATAGAAGTTATGTGGGGATTGGGACTGGACTGGTGATTCCATTGGTATTGGAGGCTACTGGGTGAGGAAACACCCTCTATTAATGCAGGTTAACACTTTTTCTGTGACATTGCCTTAGAGGGTTTCCTGAAACAAAGGGAGGTCAAGGGACTTGCTCAAGTCACACAGACAGTATGTGTCAGAGGCAGGACTTAACTCAAGTCTTCTTGACTCCAAGACTGGCACTCTATCCTTTGTACCATGCATAATCATTACCATAATCAATAATAATATTTATTTTGCATTTTGTGACCAAATCCTTTCACAGCTATATCTTGCTTGCCATAATTGTTTGCATCTTGTCTTTCCCGTTGGACTTTGATCTCCCATAGGGCAGAGATGGTTTTTGCCTTTGTTTGTAACCCCAGTGCTTAGCACAATACCTGGCACATAGTAGGTGCTTAACAGATTCTTGTTGATTTGATTTGACTTAGGTGACCCTGTGCAAAAGGCCTTCATTCTCTGCCTTCCCCTCTTCCGGAGTTAGAGTTTCTAGGCCAAGGGATCAAAGTAACCTTATGAAAGAACTCTAGAATCAGAAGACTCAGGATCAATTTCTGCCTCATACATGTGATATTAGGCAATCGGTTGATCAACCAATCACTAAGTACTATTAATCTACTGCTGTGTACCAGGTACTGTGCTAAGTGTTTGGGAAACAAAGATAAAAGTGAACCTCTGTTATCCTCAAGTAGATAAAATCCTAGGTGGGGCAGCAGTTAAAGCATAGGAGTCTGAAATCAGAAAGACCTGAATTCAAGTCCAGTCTCACATTCACTAGCTCTGCGACTGGGCAAGTCACTTAGTTACTATTTGTCTCAGTTTTCTCAACTATAAAAGGGCAATTCAAATAGCACTTATCTCTCCATGCTGTTGTGAGGCTAAAACAAGATAATATTTGTAAAGCACTTAGCATAGTGCCTGGCATGTAGCATGCACTGTAGAAATGTTGGTTATTATTGTTAATAATAATTATAATTTTATATATATATATATACACACACACATATGAATGTAAGTTAATTTGAGGAAGGAGTAAACATAGCACTTTAAAACATGTAAGATGTTTTATGGACATTGTCACGTTTGACTCTCACAATAGTTCTGTGGGACATGTACCCCAGGTATTATCATTCCCATTTTATAGGTGAAGAAAATGAAACTCAGAGAGGTTGTAACTTGCCCATTAAACAGTAAGAAGCAAAATCTTAACCTATGTTTTTCTGACTTCAAGACTAGCATGCAATCTATCACATTCACTGAAAATCATTTGGAGATTACAACCCATTTGCAAATTGGTAGAGAGCATATTCTTCCAGGGTAGAAATGAATTTTTGTGCTAATTAAAAAGCCATTTTTGAGTTGAAATCAAAAGATAAAAAATCATTTATGTTAACAAAACAATATCACTTTTTAAAAAACACTCAATCACAGTGACTTTTAAATTAACATCAGGTTTGCTTTTAATTAACTTGATAGGTATTTTTAACTCAATGTTGTGCAGCTCAATTTTTTAAAAGCTTTAAAATTAAATGTATTGCTTTCAAAATCCTAAATTAAGCTTTGCTCAGCACTGGATCTAAGCCCATTGACAATTTTAATTTACAAACAGTCTGGTTTCCATAGAATGAGCATTTATCATTTCACGGGAATTTTTTTTTACATGAAAATGCTTTGTAACCATAAATGCACATTTTAATGTAGCATGCTATCATTATTTTTATAGCTTGAATATACATTCTATTCCAATGCTTCATCACAAAATGTTGATGGACTTAAGTCTTTCATTCTATCTTCTCACTAGAATCTCAGATTTGGAAGGAATTTTGACAGCCATCTAGTTCAACTCCCTGTCCAGCTGTTAAAGACTGTTCTACAAGAAACACCAGAAATGGCTATCCATCCTCTGCTTAAACAACTCCAGTGGCAGAGAACTCACCATTGAACACGACAGTTCATTTCATTGTTGGACAACAATAACTGTCATAATTATTAATTATATTAAGCCTAAATCTGCCTCTCTGAAACTTCTACCCATTATTCAGTACAGTGGAACTATTATCTCCTTTTTTCTGAACTCTATGCTCTTATTAATGCCACCCACACTCCTGTCTATACCTCACAGTATTATGTTTAAGAAGAGTGTACTAGAGAAAGAATGAATAGTAATGATAACTTCCATTGTATCAGACCAAGGTAAGGCTCTGCATGAAAAGAAAGAAGGGGGCAAGATCATTTGCAGGACAGTGTGACTGTGGGCCCTAGATGTGGCTTAGGAATGCAGAGGAGAGCCCAAGACTGTACTCTGAGATAAACCTCAGAAAATAACAGTAAAAAGGACATGAGGCTTGGGGCATCATTCCCCATGCCTTGGAAGTACAACTTGATTACACTAAAGTTGCTAAAAACAAAACAGAACAAAAATGAATAAATAAAATATGAGTATACACACACACACACACACACACACACACACACACACACACACACACACACACACACACACATATATATCAGTAAGCAAAGGAGAAAGAACTCAAGATAGTTACTACAGGGATAGAGAATATCTCAGTTCGTAGTCAGAGGAAGATAATGGAGCTAAAAAAGTCTCTTCGTTTTCAATGAGAAACATCAAATGGTCCCAAGGGAGCAAAGAAAAGCTGGATAGCATTGATAACAGTGTGTAGTATTTATTATATAGGTTTTCTGGAAAAGGAGATTTATTGTTTTATATTGAATCCTCTCTTATGGTCTGCTGCATGCATAGCAATGTTTTCTTCTCTCATTTTGTATTTTTGTATTTAAGTTTAAAATAAAAAAAATTATAAAAAAATTTCTGAAAGGAGTTCCATAGGTTTCTTCACCAGATTGCTAAAAGGATCCATGAGCAAAAATGGCTGAGTTTCTAATTTAGTCTAATCTCATTTTATTGAGGAGGAAGCAAAGGTTGTGAGATGGGAAGTGACACCTAAGGCCACAAAGTTAGTAGGTAGCAAAGCCAGAATTTCTATACCCACACCTTCCTGGCAATTAAAATCTTAAACTTTTCAAAGATTGCATGAGCATGATAGAGCATACTACATGAACCCAAGTACAGTCCAGGTCATCAAACCCAATTTTCTCTTTCTTTTTCATTGTTTTGGTAAGAAATCACCTAAATATTACAATGACTAGAGGGATAAGGAACAGAAGGTACATACATACGCATATATATTAAATATTTTCATATATAGTAGAATTCAGGGACTCCCACAGCTCATCCAGTCAGTAGGCTATCCTTGACCATAAGGCAAAGGAGGTTGTACTACAAGCAAGGATCAATTACCAAGCAAAATTGAGCACAATCTCTCAGGCAAGGAGATAGACTTTCAATGAAATAAGAGATTTCCAGACCTTCCTTATGAAAAGGACAGAGCTCATTAGAAAATTTCATTTTCAAATACAAGACTCAAGAGAGACATAAAAAGATAAACAGGAAGAGAAAAGAAAAAGAAAACTTGTCATTTAATATGGGCAAACTATTTACATCCCTATATGGGAGTTACCTCCCTCTAAATGAGTACCTGAAAAGGCCAGCCTAAAAAAACCAAGATCTCCCATTGCATCCTGAGCCATCTCCAGGCATCCTGATGCATTGATGAATATTTGATCACTGGACCCAGACGGCTCAGGAGGGGAAAGTGAGGTTGGTGACCTTGCACAGCTCCCCCCTCACTCAAAACAAAGTCAAGTGCAAGTCACATCATCATTTCTCTGATGCCATGGTCTTTGCAAATGAAGGATGAACACAGACAGACAGACTATCCTTTTTTTTAAAAATAATTTATTTATTTTTCAGTTCTTCACTTTCACTTCCACAAGAATTTGAATTCAAAATTTTCTCCCCATCTCTCCCCACCCCCCACCCCAGGACAGCATGCACCCCATCCACCCCTTCTTCTAGTCTGTCCTCCCTTCTATTACCCATCCTTCTTCCATCCCTTTCCCGTTTATTTTCCTGTAGGGCAAAATAAATTTCTGTACTTCATTGCCTGCATAGCTTAATTTATAGTTGGATGCTAAAATAATTTTAAACATTCATTCTTAAAGCTTTGAGTTCCATATTCTCTCCCTCCCTCCCCACCCACTCTCATTGAGAAGATAAGAAATTCAATATAGGTCATACATGTGTGATAATGCAAAGCACTTCCATGAGAGTTATATTGTAAAAGACTAACCACCAGACAGACTATCTTTGACCATAGGACCAAGAGACATTGTGGGAGAGCATCAAAAAGTTCATTTGGATCAAGAAAAGAATGATCATGTGGAGAACTGGTTCTGCTAAGACCTGGACACAGGGAAAGTGATGCCTGGAATATACTTCCTTCTCACCCCTGCCTCTCAGAACCCTCAGTTTCCATTAAGAATCAATTCATGTAAAAAGGAGGAAAATCTTTTCTGTCTAAGGGCACAGTGGATGGAGTGCTTGGCCTGGAGTCAGCAAGACCTGAGTTCAAATCTAGTCTCAGGTACTTATTAGTTGTGTGACCCTGAGCAAATCACTTAATCTCTGTCTGCCTCAGTTTTCTCATCTGTAAATGGAGATTAAAATGATGCCCACCTCATAGATTTGTTATGAGAATCAAATGTGATAATATTTGTAAAGTGTCTAGCACATATTAGGGGGTCTAATAATGTTTATTTTTTTCCCTGTTCCCCTCACTCTACCCCTAGTTACTAGTGCTTTCTTCTACCTCCTCAGAATATATACCCTTATATTGAAATATATATAACATACATTATATGTGTATATATGCATACGTATATATAAATATAACACATTTTGTTGTTCAGTTGTGTTTAACTCTTCATGACCCTGTGGAAAATAGCCCTGCAATACTGTCCTTGGAATTTTCTCCCAAAGATAACAGAATAGTTTGGAATTTGCTCCTCCAGGAGATTAAGGCAAATAGGTTTGGTGACTTGCCCAGGGTCACACAGCAATTAAATATCTGAGATTGAATTTTAACTTACTTCCTGACTCTAGGCCTACTGCTCTATCCACTGAGCTACCTAGCTGCCTCCACATACATTTACATATCTGCATGTTGGATCTCTAAGCTTCTTGGGGGTAGAGTTATTTCATTTATGCTTTTGCTACCCTAGCACCTTGCACAATACCTTACTCATGGTAGGTACTTAATAAATGCTTGTTAACCTGGATTAGATTTAACTGAGTTTGAGTCATTCAGCCATTTATCAAGGGCTTACTCTGTGTTTGGAGTTGAAGTAGGCACTGAGACATAAAAATGAGGCAATAATTTCTTGAAGCCAAGGAACATATGATCTCACAGGGGGTAACAGTGCTCCCAAATCACTTTAATGCACAATGCACAGATTAGAATAACGTCCATCAGTGATGGCCAAAGTTCTGTGGGGTGTCCATCAATATTCCTCATGCAACTATCTCCTATTCAGGATATAAATCCGATTCTCTGTCCCCACCTACCCTAGTAAGGGCCCTTCCAGGAGATCAAAGAGGGAAGGCTTTCTCTGCACTCCCTGCATAAAGCCTGCATAGACACACACCCAGCTCAGTAATTACAACAAGTTGTAACAAACTTTGAGGTCCCCCTAGCATCTCAAAGTCAAATGTCCAAAACTGAACTTTTCAACTTTTCAAGTTGGTTCCTTCTATCTCATTTTCACTGAGGACTCTGGAGGAGAGAGTGAAGCTGATGACTTTAGACAGCTCTGCCTCACTTAAATCCAATTCACTCACAAGTCAAGACATCTCCTTCCTGATGTCATTGGTCCTCCTTGAGAATGAAGGACAAACAATAATGCAAACAGCAATCCACCACCATCCAACCTTTCTTCTATATTCAAGATTTTGGGGTTATTTTTGACTCTTCCCCTTCCTTAATTCTCTTATCACCAAGTCCTGTCTATTTTACCTTTGCAATATCTGTCTTGACTGTACCCTTCTGGCTGGCTATTCGTACTGCTACAATCTTATAGAGGACTTTACCACCACCTACCTAGGCTATTATAATGCAAAGCTAGTAGGTCCTCTCTCATTCTCTACCTCTACTCCAATTCATCCTTTATCCTAGCCTAAAGCTTCTTCCCATATCCACAGAACCACATCCTGGGAGACATCAGCCAATGCCATGATAATCTTGTGAGTACTTTGTACTGTATGCCTCAACCCCGAGTTCTGTCTCAGAGTTGAAAAGAAGACCGGTAGGTGGTACTTGGGGTGAGAATATGAATACAGAACACTCACTTCCTCATGGAATGATCCTGGAAGACTTTTTAAAAGGAGGTTATTGGCATAGCAAGGAATGCAAGGTAGGAAGGTGGTAGGACAGCAGCTGCAGTCAACAGGTGGGCACTGGTCACTTTTCTATCCTAGGAAAAAAGAAAGAACATGTGGGGTTTTCACACCCAGTTTTTAAAATTAATCTTATGAGACTTCTAGGGAACAGTACACAGTCAGTATTTTGGCAAGAAAAAAAGGGAAATGGAATAGCATGGCCATATGGGTTGGGTGTTTCTAGGCATTAGTCAAATGATAGTTTGTCTCCTGCAAATTCTCAATTCAAGAAAGCTTTCATTTATGGTCAACAGAATGTGAACCACAACACCTCCTTGCTCTGGAGTGTTGGTGTCTCAATGGAACAAGACAAGGAGGATGGATGCAAAGAAGTAGAGGGGAAATTGCAAGGCATGTTCAGAAAATACCAAATCATCCAGGTTGGCTGGAGTGTAGGGTTCATGAACAAGCATAGTTGGACAAGATTTTGGAAAGGTCAGCTGGGTACAATTCATGAAAAACTTTAGACTCTAGTCCATGGTCTGCTGAAGCCAGACACCAAATGCTTTGCCTAGTGTCTCCACTTGGATTTTGGTGTTGGCATCAGTTGACTCTGCTCTCTTGTAACTGCTGTAAGGGTATGTCAGACCAGCTCATTAATTTAACTAAACCTTTTGCCAGAGCTGACAAGTTGGGAAAAGTGCTAGTTTAAAGTATAAATTCAGCTCATCCTCATTATTTTCTTCTCGCCCTTCAGAACATTTTTGCCTTTAATAGAAAGTATCCAAATGAGTTTTTTCCTGAAAGATGAATCATTCCTCTATCTTTTAGGACACCTCCTCACTTCCTAGTTCTATTAGGCCTATTTTCTTGCCTGCCATTTAGTCACCTTCAGTCATCTCTAGTATCTTCATGGTGCAGAAGAAAAGGTTCTAAATTTGGAAACTGAGGCCCTGAATTAGAGTATTTGCTACTGTGTGATCTTGAGCAAATCACTTAATCTCTCTGGCTCCTCTGTCCTTCATGCATTATTTTCTATAAACACTTCTAGCACCAAGAGCTTCCTATTCTTCACATGTTTAATAAGCAGATTTGGCTAATGAGGAATAGAAGAAAACGGGGATATAGTTAATATAATGGAAAGTGCTGCCTTGGAGTTAAGAAGAAACTAGGTTCAGATCCCACTTGTTAAACATTAACTATCTTATGGTCTAGAACACAAGTAGAAGATACTTAAGAAATATTTGTTAAACTAAAATGCACAAGCAGGATGCCAAACCTCTTGGAATCTTAGTTTTCTTATCTGTAAAATGAGAATAATGTAACAGCTATACCCTTAATAGCACTGTGGTGAGAAAAGTACTTTGTGGAATTTATGGTACTAAAGAAATAAGACCTATTGGAGTTTTGAATTATTATTGTTCTTCATACAACTACATGTTTGAGCACAGGATCACAGAAACTGAGGGATAGATGGGACTTTAGCAGCCATTTAGTTCATCCTATCCACCAAATGAAGCCTCACTAAACCATACCCAACAAATGGTCATTCAACTTCTTCTTGATGATTTCCAAGAAGAAGAACCCTACCACATTTCTAGGCAGCCCATTCTACTTTTGATCAGATCTAATTGTTAGGAATTTTCCTTTGACATCAAGTCAAACTTCTATGTATTGCTCCCTTCTGGACTGAAAGAGATCAAGTCTAATCATTCCTCCATATGACAGCCCTTCACATACTTGAAGGTAGCTATCATGTCCTCTGTGAGATTTTTTTTATCTAGGTTAACCATACCTCACTCCTTCAACCAATTCTCTGTTATCTGTTGTCTCAAGGCCCTTCACCATCCTACTTACACTCCCATAGATGCTCTCTTATGTCAACAGTCAGTGGTTTGTCAATGGTCCTTCTCAAACCATGGTTACCAGTACTGAACACAACGCTCTAGTGATACACTACAGTCACCAGTACTACTACTGATCAATCTAATGAGGGAGGACTACACTGGTACTATCACCTCTCTATTCCTGGAAGCTGTGCCCTGTTTAGTGAAGTCCAAGATCACATTATCTTTTCTGGATACCCCATCACTATGCTGACTTGTATCAGGCTTAAACACTAAAGCTAAACACTCAGGTCCTTTCCAGAATGACTATTGTCTATCCATATCTCTCTCATCTTGTACTTTTGAAGCTGATTTTTTTTGGACCAAAAGGCTTTGCCCTTATTCATCTTGAATTTGATCTTATTAGATTTAGTCCAATACCCTAGTCTAGGTGCTCTTAATATTTGTGTGTGTGTGTGTATGTGTGTGTGTGTGTGTGTGTGTGTGTGTGTGTAATGGAACTCTTTAACAGTTTAGTGAAGTTTATTGATTCTGTCTCAAAACAGTCTTTTTACAAATTTGTGATTGAAAAAAATAATGAATTTCATTTTAGAAGTTGCTGAAAATAAAGATGTAATTTTTCCCAAATTCAAAGACTCCCTAAAGTCTACAAAGGGATCCCTTAGGTGTCTGTGGGCCCTATGTGGAGAATCCCTGCTTTTGTCTATCAAGATCCTTTAAGATCCTGACTGTCACCTGGTATGTTTTTTGCCTTCAATAAAAATCTCTAAATTAGTGTTTCCTGAAAAGTGAATCATTTCTCTCTCCTCCAGGACACCTCCTCACTTTCTACTTCTACAAGGTCTCTTTTGCTACCTGTCACACAATCACTTTCATTCACATGTCCTTCACAGTGCCATGGAGATGAAAGTATTTTGTAGAGCTTCCAGAGTATAGAGCTTGAAAAGTCAGTTAGCACTCCTGGCTTTATGCTCCTTGACAATTTAATCAGCATACCATCTGTGCCTCAGTTAGTCGGTCAATAAACATTGATCAAGCATTGTGTTAAACACTAGGGATACAAAGAAGGCAAAACAATTCCTTCCCTCAAGGATCATGTATTCTAATGGGGATAAAACATACAAATAACTATATAAAAGCAAGATATATATAAGATATATTATTGGAGGTAGTCTCAGAGGGAAAGTGCTAGAATTAAGGCAGACTAGGAAAGACTTCTTGATGAAGATAGGGTTTCAGTTGAGACTTGAAGGAAAAAAGGGAAGCCAACAGAGAGAGATCAGGAGGGAGGGCATTCTAGGCACAATGAGATAGTGAGTAAAAATGCCTGAAGTTAGGAGATGGATTGTTGTTGAGTGAGATGAGGAGATAGTGAAGACTTTTCATAATAAAAATATGAGGAATATTGGATTTTCTAAATAAAATTTCTCTTCCATAAGGCTTCTCTCCTTGGATACCTGAATTTCAGGTATCCAGGGCTTGTGGACGGCCAGTTGGTCCCCCTTCTCCCTCCCTTACCAGCTACCAGCTTTCTTTGTGAAAATGATATGGGCTGTAGCCGAAACTTGGAAGTTACTCAAATCTCCCCTTTGTTTGTTGTACTGTTGCCACATCAACGCTACCAGCTCCTGCTTCTCCCCCTCCCCTCTTTTCTCAAGCCACATCAGCAGTTAAGTTAGATATTAGATGAGATAATTGTGTTGGGATAAGTGAAGATTTCCTGGGGTTTGTCTAGTATTTCGAGCTTAGATTGTGAGCCTGCCTCCCAGCCAATGGAGAGGTGGAATAGTGGGGAGGTGGAATTCTCTGCATTAGGGTATAAAAATTGTGTTTCAATTTCTGTAAGTTGCCTCCTTCCATCAGGTTCCCCAACCTGGTGGAAGGACGTCCCTTTCTCAAGAATTGTAATAAATCTTTTTCTTTCTGTTCTTATTGAGAAGCCTCTTCATTTATTTAAGATTTTGAGTAAGTGTCTTTTTTATCCCACGCATTATGTTGGAGGAAAAAGAAGGAGGCCAGTGTCATAGCACCAGAGAGTACATGGTGGGAATGGTTATGGGACTGAGGAGAAGAGGGAGTGTAAGAAGACCAGAAATGTGAAGTGGGGAAGGTTATGAAGAGTTTTGAATACCAAATAGAGAAATATTTTGATTAAAAAAATATTAAGTAGCATGGGGACAAGCAAAAATTTTGGAGTAGTCCAGTGGAGTCTTCCTGCCTTATTGACACTGAAGCAACCAGTCAATCTCGAATCCATTTGAATGGGGTATCATCTAATCTGTCTCATCCTCTTTTTTCACAAGAATAGGATGAACTACTTTATCAAAACCTTTTCCAAAATATAAGTAAACCTTAGATAACCAAAGAATCCCTCTCATCTACTAGTAATTCTGTCAATAAAAGGAAATGATGTTAGTCTGGTAAGATCTGTTCTTGATGAAGCCATACTGATTTTTGTGATCACTGCTTCCCTTTCTAGATGTTTGCCAACCATCTCTTTGGAACTTTCCCAGGAATCAAAGTGAAGGTCAAGGGCCCATAGTTTGTAAACTGTTCTCTTTCCTTTTTTAAAAATAAAATCATATTTTTCCTTGTCCAGTCTTGTGGTATCTCTTCCATATTTCATTGCCTTTTAAACATTACTGACAGCAGTTCAATGAACATATTGTCTAGCTTTATCATGACTAGGATGTAGTTCATCTGGGCCAGGTAACTTGAATTTATTATGGGTAGCTTAGCACCTTCTTACTTGTTCCTTTCTTGTGTATCAACTCCCTGTCTATCATTGTTGCTCTATCATTTCTAGTGTAAAGGTCATTCTCCTTTGCAGAAAAAATAGGAAGAAAATAAGAATTGCCCAGCATGGCTTTCTATTGTCAGTATTATCATCTTATCTATGCCAAGCAAATGTCCTTTCCCTTATTTGATCCTCTTTTTTTATCACAAGATAGCTAAGAATTTCTTTTTGTAGTCTTTAGCTACACACACACACACACACACACACACACACACACAACCTCAGTTCATTCTGAGCTTTCTCATTCTTTACCCTAATTTTTTTTACAGGACCCTGTTATTCATTTCTATTATCTGACCTTGATATCTTCCATACATTTCTTTTATTAAACCTAAGTTGATTGGTGAGATCTCTATCCATCCACATCAGTCTCTTTAGACCAATTCAATTTTTCATTCTCATTGGAGCTGTTTCCCTTTGTGTCTCTAGAATTTCATTCTTGAGTATTTCCCATCATCTTGTACTGACTTCCCCTGAAGCATTTTTGTTCATGGGGTCCTACCCATTTTTCCTTTGAGCCCTTTAAAATCTGTCTTCCCAGAATCTGACACATGTCACCTGATGCCTATATTTTCTCTCCTTTATTGCAAACTAGCATAGAATGGGTACTTTCCCCAAAAATTTCCCATCATTTCCACCCCAATTGTGAGTCTTTCCCTGTTTGTGAGAATCAAATCCAGAATAAGATTTTTCTTTGCTAGTTCCTACATTTTGTGAAAGACACAATTATTAAGAACTTATTAGCTGCTCTGCTTTTAACAGAGACAACTCCAGTAAATATCTGGTTAATCGAAGTCTCTCAACATTATTATTTCATGTTCCTTTGACAGGTTTGTTATCTGTTTCCCAAACTCTTCATCAATTTTTTCTTTCTTTTGGGGGGATCTCTACTATAATCCAATGACAAAAGCACTTATTTCTCCCTTCTTTGACCTTAACCTCAGTACTCTGCACCATACTTCTACACCTCACCCTTCACTATCCCTGGTTCCTGAATTTCCTCACTGGAGTGTAGCTTCTTAAGATACAATGTTATCCCACCTCCATCTTTTAATTATCACGTTTCTTTTTAATAAGTTATGCTCATTGAGATCCAGAGACAAGTCATAGGTTTTATCACACCAAGTCTCATCGATTCTTATGAGATTAAATTTGTCTCCTAGAGTTAAGACCTCTAGTTCCTCTTTTTTTGTTGCCTAAATTTTGGACATTTATATAGAAACACTCAAGATCCTAGTTTTTACTACTGTCTTATTTTTTGCATTTTGCCTCATAAATTTCTATGTATCTTAGCTGTTAGCTTTCCTTCTTTGTAGTTATGCTCTATAGTGTCTAATTGGCAGGGAGTGAAGATTATACATAAGGAATCACCTCTCCCATTTTTCTAGTTTAAAGCCCTTTTGATTAAGTTTGCAAGACACTTAACAAGTACATTCTTATCAGTCTCTGTTAGAAGTGTACTCCATCTTTGACCAGGTATCTGTCAATTATATATTGTAAACTATGATCTAGAAATCCAAATACTATTTTCAGTCAATCCCTTCATAGCCAACTGTTCACACCTTAAATTAATATTCTCTTCTGCCACTCTTGCCTTCAAGAGAAAAACAAAACTCTGTTCCTCCGGTTTTCTGTTTCTTTCACAAGATTTCATAACCATTGGCAATAATATTTAGTTTCTTTCTGGTAAAGCCATTTGTCCACCCCCACCCCCCAATGAATAACTAAAAGATTGTACTTGTCATCAGCTTTGATATATCTTATGAGGTTTGATGTTATGTCTTGGCTGTGTGACCCAGAAAGACAACAGTAACCTTTTTTGTTGTCGTTATGTCAACAAATAACTGCCTCAGTACTCCTGAGCAGGGAAATCAATCACCAGTTTTTATTGCTCTTTCGTTCCTCATGTCCTCCCTAGGTGATCTCTCACCTAATAGCTCCTGTGGCTCTGCTTTAACATTTTTGAGAGGACAAAAAGCTTCTTCCTTCTCAGAGCATCTAGTTGTGGAAGAGCTGCAAATTTGTTTTAATTGTAATTATAATTGTATAACTGTTCTTTTACATTCCACTCTCTGCTACACTTTCATTCCACATTATCCTGACAAAGGTCAAGTCTCCCCCCCTCCATCTCAGATCCTTTTTTTCTCATTGAAGTCTGGTTTCCATTTCCTTTAGAACTCTTCATTTTCCCTAAATACCTGGAGTGCAGGGAGCTTCCTTTGAGTTCCCTCACCTTCTCTTCCTAGAGGGAGATTAGCTTACACCTAAAACACAGATAATAGTCCCTTGGCTTTGACTGAAATACATACACACTCAATGCAAGTTACTGCACAATTTCCCTTATTCTACTAAAATGGTTACAATTTTCAGTCTTATTCCTTGAAACTACTTCTGAGTGTTTATACCTCAACCCCAAACAACTGGTTCAAACTTTTGACAAATAATTCTTAATAACTTCTTAATAACTTGACAACTTTAATCCAATTTTTTTCCTTTATCTCAAGAATAATATTACAACCACAGCTACACCCACCTCTCCTTCAACCCTTTACCAACTCCTTGTCTGACAATTTTCCCCACTCTTCAACCCACTCTATTTTTAACCCTCTAATTGTTCTACTTACCTACTTTTACTTGCCTTGCCAATTACCTTCTCTTTATCCTTCTTGAGTCTACTTCATTTTTTTGCTCCCTAATTCTTCTAAATCCTAATTGTTTCTGACCCTACTTCTCTTAAAACCAGGAAGTAGTATCTGGACCAGGACTTGGCCTAGAGATTGTTCTTCACATTTTTTTTTCCATTTCTCAGAAAAATTTCCAATTTTCTCCAACAGAAATTCAACATCTGACCTACTTTAATAGGCCAAATCCCTAATAATATATTTTTCTCTCAAGTATCCATAATAAAGTTGGGAAGAATCAAGGAAAATGGGGATTGGGACTGAACCAATGATTTCATTGAGATAGGAACTATTAATAAAGAAAACTTCTTTCAGTGCGGGTCAGCACCTTCCCTATAACTCATAATAGTTCGCTTTAGTGTGTTCTATTTAACTCTAGTATTAGCTAGAGTGATGGTCTCCAAGGTGAGTGCCATGACTTGACCCCAAAGGCTGTGTGATTGATCAGAGGATGGAAAGATGGGTTGTTTACTACCTTTCATGAGATAGCCAACCTTTGGGTCTGTCTCTGTCATAATCACACTTACTCATCACTTATTATAGCCCAAAGTTTCCCTAAGACAACCCCTTCCACAGTTGGCAAGCTCCCAACTTTTCCCATTCTGGGTTAGGCATCTGTCCCTTGAAGCAATAACAATTTAGCCTTATCATAGCAGCTATGAAAATGCTATTGAAAAAAATCATTCCCCCCTCCCATCCTACCCCAACATATATACCAGGACAAAAAAAAAAATCTTACTGTTAAGAATGTTCCATTAAAAAAGATTGAAAAGTATTGACCTAGATCATAGAGATTAAGTGACTTGTGCAGAGTCACAGCCAATATTCAGGCCAAGTCTTGACCCTAGATCTTCCTAGTTCTCAGCCAGAAAGAAATCATGAATAAATAATAACTTAGGCCTCAAATAGATAATCCAAAAAATTATAAAGAGCTAAATCTCGATAATTCAAACTAAGCACTAGGACCTTAGGAGACAAGCACTTCAAAAACTACAGAAAGATGTGATAAATCAAATCTAAAACCATAGATGAGGAACCTTACTACATTAGAAGGCCAAAAGGTGATCCTAGGAGTCTCCATTAGGCTAAAGACTTTGTAATTATGTAAGAAACATTATCAAATTTACTTCCCATTTTATATTTATTTGAATATTGGTTGAAATTTAGGTGAATATTCATTTAGAATTGAGGACATACTCAGTCACAAAAGACCTTTAGGCTTCAGGTTTCCAAGCTGATCTGGAGTATGAAATCATAGGAGAATAGGATTTAGCACTAAATGAGAACTTAGACATCAGCAAGTCCAACTTTTTCACTTTACAGAGAGGGAAACTGAGACCTAGAGAAACTAAGTGATTTGCTTAAGATTACAAAGGTAGCAGAATTAGGATCTGAACCCAGATTAATAATGGCTAATACAGGACTACTAATGAGGAAATGCTAAGAGACAACCTGGTAGAAATCCAGCAGGATGAGTCTGATATCAAAACCAGAAGGGGTCCTACATCATTAGTCAGTAAATGTATCAGAGATGCTAAGACAGCAATAAATAGAGGCCAGTGCTCACTGATAATCCTACTGGATTAGAGAATATTTAGCTTGCACCATGCATTACAGGGGTTAGGTTATGCTTGGTATCTCAAACATATCCTTAGTGTAATGTAGCAGAATTTCAGAATAATATATCATATTGCAAATACAACTGGACCTCATCATAGACTCAGCCCATATTAGAAAAATGATGCCCACCACCACCAGCAGCACAAGGGAATGTGGTAAACATTGCCCCAGGACACCAGATGCTCAAGAAAGAACATGTAGACGCATACATTCTCTCCTAAATGCCTCCCTTCTGATTGGTGCATCAGGAAAGAGACATATCCAAGTCAAAGGAAACTAGATGTTGAAATGGCTTGTTTCCTGTGACCCCAGAAACTCATTTGCAATGTACAAATAACTCTAAAGGCATAAAAGTTGGCCTGCCTAGCTAAATTAATCAACACATATCAGAAAGCCTTCCTACTCCTTAAAAAACCAAAACTAACTTACTAACTCATCTCATTTCCTCATTCCTCCCAAGGCCCTGCTCCTAACTCTCTGAAATCATTTTTCTGTCATCCTGCAGCTATCTCCTTGCCCTGGAAGATGCCTTTGCCATCACTCTTCAGCATACTTCTCTCCCTGGGAGATGTACCCCTGGAATGGTTTCCTTCATCAGTTCCTTCCAGAATCTCCATTTTAAGAAAAGACCAGCCATGACCTCCACTCTACCTTGGGCTCCACTCCTAACTCTCCCCACCTTACCTGTGCTTTTCTGCTTCCTTTTATATGTTGCCTTCCTCTATTAGAATGTAAACTCTTTGAAGGAAGGTAGAATCTTTTTCTTATATTTGTTCTCTTAGCATTTAGCACAGTGCCTGGCCATCATGATGACTTTTCCAATAACAATGCTAGTGAGTTACTTACTCAAGGGTGTCAATCCATTCCTGATGGTGCTTCCACATAAGCTCTGGCACTGGTGTGTGAACTTTTACATGCTCACTGGTTAGCAATTGCACAAACCAAAGACAAGGCAGGAATGAGAAAGATGCTAGATTTATGGGACTTTTTTCATGGCAGTTTCACTTTTTTGAAACAACAAAGTAAATCAAACCAGATGCTGGGCTTGAAGTCAGGAGAAAAGATTCAAAGGCTAGCTATTCAGAGTGAGTTGAGAAAATATTTAGAGGAACCAGGGGATGCAGGGGAAACCTAGGTGTCAGATAGATTAATAAAGTTATGATATGAGAACTAGACCTGTCTTAGCAATTGCTTAGATGAAGGTAGAGCCTTAAAGATATCTGGTCAGGTTTTGAAACCTCTGGACCACTATCATGATACCTATGGAAGGCAGAATTTGGTTCTGTATATCCAGGAGGATACCAGGACAACACATAAAGAACTGATACTATTTCACGTCTGAAATGAAAGGCCTACTGCTTAAGAAACCATTTTACCCATAAATCTGTTGAGAAATTAGTAGCACTGAATCAAGCTGTGGAAAGCAATCCGAAAAAAGCATCTGTTTTAGGTCAGCACACAAGAATTCATCCTTAGTCATGGGCCCTGAGTTAATAATCTCCACAGCTCCCTGGGAGTAAGAATATAACTCTACACTGTCTCATTTCACACTCTGTTAAACTGGAAAGGACCTCAGAGATTACCTAAGCCAAATCCCTTATTTTACACAGGAAATTGAAACACAGAAGGGAAGTGATTGGTCTAAGGTTACACAGGTAGCATGTTGCCTGTGCCTAAGAGTTCAATTTCCTTCTCTACAAAAAGAGAATTGGGTTAAATGACCTCTAATGTCTCTCTTATGACAAGGAGGAGTTGAAATCTGTGCTGATGGAGGGAATTCCCACTTAATGAAATCACTTGCCTGGAAGTACTGTATTTAAAAAAAATGTTTTGTGACACTTTGTCTTACATTTTCTTCTACTTAAATAAAGATATTTTATTCATTTTTGTCATGACTGCTGTATTCATTTATGTCATTCTTATTGACTTGGTACTGTTCCCACAGCATGTCATGTTCAATATCATCCATTGTATTTTAATTCAATTAAATTCAATTCAACAAGCATTTACTAAGCTCCTATTATGGAGAAGGAACTGTGCCAGGCACTGGGGATAAAAAATAAAAACAAAAATGTCCCTGGACTCAAGAAGAGTACATTCTACTGGGATAGATGTACACAGATATGCACATGGACAGAGATATATAAATAAAAGCTACTTGGGGAGGGGAGAATATAAGCAACTGGGAAAGAGGTATCTTAACTTGATCCCTGAAAGGAGCTAGTGATTCCCAGAGGCAGAAGTGAGGAAGGAGAACATTCTAGATAAAGGGGATAGCCTGAGCCAAGTCCTGGAGTAAGGAGATGGAGTATTATATGTGGATCCTGTGGGATTAGAATGTGGAATCAAATGAAAACAATCTGGAAATTGAGGTTGGAATGTGAAGAGTTTTACCAGTTTGTATTTTGGCCCAGAGGTAACAGTGGCATTATTGGAAGCTTCCTAAACAGAAAAATGGACATTGTCAGAAAGTGGAGATGAAAAATGCAGGCTTTCTGTCCCAAATTCAGTGCTCTTTGCATTATGCCATGTGAGAGTAGGGGCAGCAAGGTGGCACACTGGATAGAGCATTGGGCTTGGAATCAGGAAGACTCATCTTCCTGAGTTCAAATCTGGCCTCAGATACTTAGTAGCTGTGTGACCCTAGGTGACTCACTTAACCCTTTGTCTTCGTTTCCTCATCTGTAAAATGAACTTGAGAAGGAAATGAGAAACCACTACGCACTGGCCCTGGAGTCAGGAGGACCTGAGTTCAAAATTGTCCTTACACACTTACTTGTTGTATGACCCTAGGCTAGTCACGTAACCTTGTTTGCCTTGGTTCCTCATGTATAAAATGAGCTGGAGAAGAAAATGACAAACCACTCCATTATCTTTGCCAAGAAAATCCCAGAATGGGGCCATGGAGAGTCAGACATGACTGAAACAGCTCAACAATGATGCTATAGTGAGCAGCCATGCATCAGATCCTTAGGAGCCATGATCTTACTCAACAGGCATTCACATTATTTCATGGCAGATGCCTCCAGAAAACTATAGACTGCAGACGAAGGTTTGGAAGTAGATAAAGGTCTCTTTGTTTTACAGGGTCTCTACTTTCTTTCCATTTACAAATGACTCAGCTTGTTGTCTTGTTTTGTTGGCTACCATCCAAAAAGGGGGAAAAAGTGACTCTAGGGGACATCACTAGGGAATGACTGAAAAGCCAGGTTTTGGCATGTGGGAAAAGTATGCAGTTTCCTCTCATTGTTAATATGTGATTGATTGAATCCCATAAACAGAGCAGCTCTCTCTTGGTTTCTATGACAACCCAGGCTGCAGATGTCAGTAATTAAAATTAGCTTCAGATTGATCTTTCTACCAGGCCTTTTGTTGGCTGAAGAGCAGGCAGTTGTGCGCTGCAGCAGCCCTGAGGGAGGACGGAAGTGGATTTCAGGGTCTCTTGGCTCTCTCCTCCAGGGGCTTTCACAATAAGAAGGGGGAGAATGAACCAACTATATCTGTTCAATACATTCTGGTTTATAATCAAAGATCTCAGAGCTGAAGGGGAGCCTCTGAGATCATTTAGCTCAATCCCCTTCATGTTATAGAGTAAGAAACTGAGAGCCAGAGAAAGTACATGACTTGTATAAGGTCACTTAGCAAGTTAGTTAAAATTCTAGGATAAAAACCTACATAGTTCAACTCCCACACCAGTGCTCCTTCTGTACCAGGAATGCCAACTCCACAAGCTGTTCATTTTTAAAAGATAAGGTTAAAATAAAAGAATTACAACAAATACAACTTTCTCAGCCCCCTTCCCCCAGGTTAATCTGTTCTTTATCCTAACCCACCACAATTCTGTTTCATGACGAGCCCAGTTTTTTATTCTTATTGTTGATAACTGAAAATAGTAACCCTTCCCTAATAGATATGCATTTTAATCAGGACCTTCAAAACTTCATCCAAAGGGAGGATTAAGTGCCAAATATTAGGCCCTGTGGTGGAGAGTTCTCCCTGACAAATGGTCAGGGAGACATTTGGGAGCAGAGAAAACCTTATCCAGATATGGGGCCAGATCTGACCACACTATAAGAAATTGTGTAATATTGATCACACATTCATATATCACTTTTAAGTTTGTGAAACCCTTTCATCATAGCAATACAAGGCAGGTACTACAGGTGGATTTATCTCTATTTTATAGAAGAGATAACTGAAGTGGAGAAATTCATTGACTTGTCGCTGGTCACACAAGTTAATAAATTAACAGGGCAGGCATTTGAACCGAGGGGACTTGACTTTAATCCAGGAAACTTCCGACCATATTCACCCCAAAATGAATTTACTGGTTCTTAACCTGGTGCCCATGAATTTCCTTTATTTTAATATTTTGATAACTACTTCAATATAATTGAAACTCTTTGTAGTCCTATATGTTTATTTTATTCATTTAAAAATATGATTCTGCGATAGAGTTCATGGGGTTCCCCATACTTCCAGAGGGTCTACAATGGAAAAAAATTATAAGAACCATTGATTTTGGAACCAATAGATTTGGACTGCAGTGTTCTCTCTGCTGCTCTACAGATAAACAGTCTGGTATTGTGGAAGAAGGTGGGCCCTGGAAGTAATACTCATGGCTTACATTTATATTCCAGGTAGTAGGTTTACCAATGCTGCTTGAATGGGTTTTTACTAGCCTTTGGGGGAGGGATTAAGGTGGCACATAATAACACTGCTCCAAGTCTGTTTTCACAACTGTGGTACTAGCTGAATTTTCCAAAATTACAAAACCTGGAAGAATATTCCCTAGACAAGAAAGTGACTTTCAATAATTTGATCATGGCCACTACTTATTCATCCCTTGACAAGGAAATAGAATATCATCAATTTATTATTGATTAATGTCTACTGTGCAACTTAAAAAGAAAAAGCTCTACCTAATAGAGATTCAGTTTTATATTCAGCATTATTTTCTGTTCTTTTTTGTGTATGAAATGCTCATTTTAATTGGTATTTGTTAAGTTCAGAGTTAAAAAATGAAACCTGGCAAAATTAGGGAAAAACCTATTGAGCAGACTTAGAAATACAGAACTAAAGACAGCAAAAGTCCACTGTACCTATTGATGAAATGCTGTAATTCCTGCTTCATTTGGCAACATCTCTGGAGGACAGGAAAGCAAATATTATACATGCAAATATAGATGCATGTGTATAAACATAGGCACTCCTGGGCATACCTACTCATACTCATTATAGAGGTCATGTGAGATGACTGCTAGGATCCCTTCCAGTTCTTGAATTTCTTGATTCTGATTTCCCTGGCTACACATCCAAGGGAAAAAAGAAGAGTGGTACAGTGGACACCTACTACATGGCAGCCATGACTAATAGCATCCTAACCAGTTCAACTCCCTTGTTTTTACAAATGAGAAAACAAAAATCTAGGAAATTCAGTAGTTTGCCCAAGGTCACATAGACAGTAATCAGGTGAAGTAGGATTGGAACCCAGGTTTTCTGACTCTAGAGACAGTGCTCATTCCACTGTACCATAATCTCAGGAGTCAAGTGGCTTGGCAATGGAGATATAAGCACAAAACTGAGAAAATTCTTGCCCTCAAAGAGCTTGTGTTATGCAAGGCAGCTATGTAGTACAGTGGATAGAGTGCTGAGCTTGGAGTCAGAAGACCTGAGTTTAAATTCACTTTCAAACACTTATTAGGTATGACCTCAAACAAGTCACTTAACTTCTGTCTGCCTCAGTTTCCTCTTCTCCAAAATGGGGATAACAATAATATCTACCTTCCAGGATTGTTGTGAGGATCAAATGAAATACCATTTATAAAGAGCTTATCAAGCGGTTCTATATAAATGCTTGTTTCCTTCCTTCCTGCTAATAGGATATAAAATGTTAAAAAATAATATACACAAAATAAATATACAGTATAAAGGCACTAAAATCTAGAATCAGGATAGGCCTCTTGAAGGAGGTGGCATCTGCCCAGCTAGCAGGGAAGTATAAGGATAGCCACAGCATATAAGATGTCGAAGAGGAATAGGAAATATCCACACATACAAGGCTTCCTCAACTGACTTTCTGAGGATCCACCTACCAGGAAAGACAAAGCCACATCAGGAAAGGCTACTGGGGATCTCAGCAACCAAACCAAAACCTTCCTGAACCCTGCGATATGGCTTCTCTCGGCAACAAAAATGCGGAGTAGTGCCATAGCCAATATCAAAGCCTGCTCCTCCTCCACCTTAAATCCCGTAATGCTCACTTCCTCAGTGTACCCATAACAGCCACACCAGTCAGCTCCCAGTAAGTGGTTCAGAACTGTCCCTGCTTACAGTGCTGATTCCGCACTCTGTTCTGAGAGGCTCTGTTGCCCCTGGCCATGGTGCTGACACTGGGACCACTTTGGAAACTTCCTCAGGTTTAGAAGTCTCAGAAGTAAATAAATGTCATTATATTAGAGGTATGCTTCATTTTTTTTAAGCCATGAATGACACTTTTTTGGTCATATTTTTGCTACTTTTCACTCTCCTTACCTCATTTGCCACATATCGAGCTACATTCCAAAAATCATCTTTACTCTCAAGGAGTGGATTTGTTTTCAGTGAGGATATTAAAAAGCATAGACCATAGGCTGTGTGAGACAATGAGTATCTCAGTCAGGCCTCTAGATGGGTTGGACTCCATTCTGACCTGGGTTTTTAAAGGCTGCATCCTGCCTTTGCTTTTGAACAAACAACAGCAGCGATAACAACAGTAACAACAATAGTTCACATTTTTTTAAGATTCACAAAGCATTCTATAAATATTGTCATACTTGATCCTCATTATATGAGGTAAGTGTTGATACTAATCCCATTTTGCAGATAAAGAAACTGAAGCTGAGAAGTTAAGTGACTTACCCAACTCATGCAGTAAGGTTCTGGGGCAGCAATTGAGTCTAAATACTCCTGATTCCCAAAGCATAACACATCTACCTCTCTGTTACCTTGACTCCCCAGCATGACATAATGTATAGAGTTCTAGACTGAGAGTCAAGAACATTTGAGTTAAAATGTCGTCCCTGACATTTCCAAGCTGTATGACCATAGGTAAATCACTTAACCTCTCTGGCACTCATTTTCCTCATCTATAATATGAGGAGGCAGGCAACTGGGTGGTCTCTGAGGCCCCTTCCAACTTTAAATCCATGTTCCTAGATCCAGTTCAGTGTTCGTATGTGACAACCATTCTATCTCAGGAGACATGACAGAATATGCCCACTAACTTAGTTACCACACAGTTCTTGGAAACTCATGGTTTCCCATGAAACTTCAGACAAATTCTAGCTCTTCTAGCCAAACTTTGGGGTCAGGATCCTCAAATGCTCCAAGATCACCACAATGTCAAGATTCTATCATAAGTCATGGGATCAAATGATCTAGAACCAGGAAGGACCTTATAGATCACCTCATTTATAGATAAGGAAACAGGCCCACATAACAAACCTTGCTTGATCACTCCTTATATCAACCAATATTAAATATAACAAAATCAGAATGCAATCAAAATACCAATCTCTTGGAAATAATTAAACAGAATTTGACCCATGTTTTAACTAAAAGAATGGATCCTGGGATCTCTGTTCATTACTCATATGGTCAATAATTCCTTTTGGAATTACTCTTCTTAACTCAGGATTTTCACTCCTCTTGCCTATCATTCTTCAACCTTAATAATCTTTGAATAAGCCTCAGGGATTTCTTATGGATCTCAATGTTCAAACACATATTAGAAAAATCAACTAATCTTTATACCTTCTACTACCTAAGGAAGATTTCAGTGTATTGGATGGAAAGGAGACAGCTAAATCTGAGTCACAGAATCTGGGCTGTCACATGTGCCCCACGTAGGTCTAAGCAAGGCATTTGTCCTCTTTAGGTCCAAGTTTACTTATTTGTAAAATAAAGAGAATCAATCAATGACAATGAAATCTTCCCTGCTGTTAGAGTACTGCCTATAGCTGGGGTGGAGAACTGTGGCCTTTAGGCCACATGTGACCCTCTAGGTCCTCAAGTTCGGCCCTTTGACTGAATCCAAATTTCATAGAACAAATCTACTTAATAAAAGGATTGGTTCTGTAAAATGTGGACTCAGCCAAAAGGTCACATCCCACCCCTGGCCTATAGAATTTCTGAAAATCCAGCAAATAAAACACGGTATAATTAGGGCTAGTGATAAAGAACTAGTAATGTGGTACCTAACCAGAGCAAAATAAATGATCTGCAGTCCTACAACTTCACGGTCACATTTATACTTACATATACAACAGAAAGGGTTATCAACAGTCATTTAAACACAAACACACATATGAAAAATCACACCTAAGCACACCTGCTTATGCACTCATATATGCACAGATAAAGTCACACATGTATATTCATACCCATATATACAAATATACACAGATATTTTTATAATGAGCTTATATTTTTCTTAATCAATGGGATAGCTCTATTTTAATCTAAAGGAATGACATATTTCAACTAGGAAATAAGATTCTTAAATCCAATTCTGTTCTTCATTCAAGGTCAATGAGGACTTCTGTTCATACCGTATGACTATCTGTAAGAAGAATTCTTATATGTGCAGTAATAATTTTTTAGTAAAATAGGGGGAATTGGGCATAATTATCATGAATTACCCTTCAAATTCTAAATCTATGATCCTATAAAGAATAAATCCATAATTCTCCACCTTAATATGACTCCACTTAGGACCACAGGATTTAGGGCTCTAAGGGACCTCTGAGATAAGCCAATCCTTTCATTTTATAGATGAGGAAACTGAGGAACAAAGGTTAAGTGACTGGTCCACAGTCACATAGCTAGTAAGTATCAAAGACTGAATCTCAACCTTCCTCTGAAGTCTTCCTGACGTGAAATTGAGTGTACTATGCATTACACCATTCTGCCTTTTTTCTTTGTATTGGAATCAAATTCTTCCCCATAAAGGAAATCATGCTAGCATATGAAGTCACTTTGTAAACTTCTGTAATTTGTATGCTCTCATGGTCAGGCCTATTTCTCTCAGAGTTCTTGGGTATCATGAGTTTTGGGAGTGGAGGATGGGTTGCCTCTGTTCTCTGCCATTGGTTTGAACCTTCCCAACAAATGTGTTCCTCATATTTTATTGGTCAAGTGACTGGCATCCCAGTTCCAGATTATAGCAGGTAGATTTACTTCACAGATATAGCAAGAACAAACATTTTTCCCAATGCCTCAGTCATAATCTCCCCCACATCCATCATCTTGATCTGAGCGGTGGAAAGATTACCTTCATGACTTATCTCAGTTTCTATATAGGGCTGCCAAGTTCATATTCAAAGAAGGCATCACTTCCTGCTTCTGCTGGACTGGAGTGCTGAAGGTCCCTCCAGATGATCACTTCATGCTGCCCTGGCTGCAACATCTAAAGTGTACCCCTGGATTCCCAGGTTCCTGTTGCTCATGCTCCCAGTCTTTCAAGCTCCAAAGGTCAGAGACTACATGCCTTGTACCTAGAACAGTATCAACAAAAAGTACCAAGAACCCAGGTCTGTTTCTCAGAGGCCAACAGAGTAATGAGAGTATGGTGCACATACAAACACTATTAAATTGCTAAGATGGTATCTCCATGCGAAGGAACTAGTACCTACATGGAGATGCCATCTTAGCAAGCTAATGGGGTTTGACCATACATCACCTCTGCACCTTGAAAAACTATTAAAGTATGATCCTTTACACACAAAAAAACCAAAACCAACAACCAGATCTGTGATTTCATTGCTGTGTGGAGTTCTTGGTGGGGAGAGTCCCTTTACCACTACAAGTTGAAACCTGCTCTGCAACTGATGATCTTAGAAAGTCACCTTAGGAAGTGAGAGATTAATAATATACACAGGGTCACATAACCAGGATGTGTCAAAGGCAGAACCTGAACCAGGACTTCTGTACAGGTGGACAAAATGATTGTTTTGTAATTAAGTGTATTAGGATGCAAATAAGAGTTATATGATGTAGGATTATTATTATTATCACAATTTGACAGTTGTGTTTGCTGAAGTAAGTTCTTAAGGAAAACATGCCAAATAATGGAAACATTATTTACCCCTTTTACTTGCATCATTACGGTAGAAAAACTCATTGCTACATATATAGCAATAGTTACTTTTAATGGTTAATATTAATTACCGTGTATCATAAGCTTTTATTTACATCTAAATAATGTGTTTCTGTTCAAGGATACAAAGGAATAATTTCATTTATTTAAGATTTCCTTGAAATATTATTTCAGGGAAACTCATCAATGAAATGAGAATATAATGCTTGTACAATCTACCTTATAAGGCTGCAGTAAAGAAAATACTTTGTGAACCATAATATGCTTCAGAAATGGGAATTATAATTTTTCCCACCACCAGATGGGAAGAGCCACTTTTGACACAGTATCTGAAGTCATTTCCCAATGAGGGCTCCAGAAATATTGAGGCAACACTTGGTTGGAATGAGTGTGTAGCTTCTGATATACATACCATCTGTGTAACTAGATTAGGATCATAGAACAGGCCCTTGGAGATCATCTAGTCCAAGGATTCTTTTTTTTTAAATGTCTTATAAAAGGAGCAATCTACAACACAATTTCTTTTTTCTTTTTTTTTTTAATTTATTTATTTATTTAATTTTTAACATTCATTTTCACAAAATTTTGGGTTACAAATTTTCTCCCCTTTTATCCCCTCCCCCCCCCAAACCCAAGCATTCTAATTGCCCCTGTGACCAATCTACTCTTTCTTCTATCACCCTTCTCTGCCCTTGTCTCCGTCTTCTCTTTTGTCCTGTAGGGGCAGATAGCTTTCTTTACCCCTTTACCTGTATTTCTTATTTCCTAGTGGTAAGAACATTACAGTTGATCCTAACACTTTGAGTTCCAACTTCTTTACCTCCCTCCCTCTCTACCCCTTCCCTTTGGAAGGCAAGCAATTCAATATAGGCCAAATCTGTGTAGTTTTGCAAATGACTTCCATAATAGTTGTGTTGTATAGGACTAACTATATTTCCCTCCATCCTATCCTGTCCCCCATTACTTCTATTCTCTTTTGATCCTATCCCTCCCATGAGTGTCGACCTCGAATTGCATTCTCCTCCCCATGCCCTCCCTTCTATCATCCCTCCCACCCTGCTTGTCCCCTTGTCCCCCACTTTCCTGTATTGTGAGATAGGTTTTCCTACCCAAATGAGTGTGCATTTTATTCTTTCCTTTGAATGTGATGAGAGTAGACTTCATGTTTTTCTCTCACCTCCCCTCTTTATCCCTCCACTAATGAGTCTTTTGCTTGCCTCTTTTATGAGAGATAATTTGCCCCATTCCATTTCTCCCTTTCTCCTCCCAATATATTTCTCTCTCACTGCTTGATTTCATTTTTTTTTTAAGATATGATCCCATCCTCTTCAATTCACTCTGTGCACTCTGTCTCTACGTATGTGTGCGTGTGTGCATGTGTATGTGTGTACTCTCACCCAGTTCCCAGATACTGAAATGTTTCAAGAGTTACAAATATTGTCTTTCCATGTAGGAATGTAAACAGTTCAACTTTAGTAAGTCCCTTATGACTTCTCTTTGCTGTTCATCTTTTCATGGTTCTCTTCATTCTTGTGTTTGAAAGTCAAATTTTCTTTTCAGCTCTGGTCTTTTCATCAAGAAAATTTGAAAATCCTCTATTTCATTGAAAGACCATTTTTTCCCCTGAAGTATTATACTCAGTTTTGCTGGGTAGGTGATTCTTGGTTTTAGTCCTAGTTCCTTTGACTTCTGGAATATCCTATTCCATGCCCTTCGATCCCTTAATGTAGAGGCTGCTAGATCTTGTGTTATCCTGATTGTATTTCCACAATACTTGAATTGTTTCTTTCTAGCTGCTTGCAATATTTTCTCCTTGACCTGGGAACTCTGGAATTTGGCCACAATGTTCCTAGGAGTTTCTCTTTTTGGATCTCTTTCAGGCGGTGTTCTGTGGATTCCTTGAATATTTATTTTGCCCTCTGGTTCTAGAATCTCAGGGCAGTTTTCCTTGATAATTTCATGGAAGATGATGTCTAGGCTCTTCTTTTGATCATGGCTTTCAGGTAGTCCCAAAATTTTTAAATTGTCTCTCCTGAATCTATTTTCCAGGTCAGTTGTTTTTCCAATGAGATATTTCACATTATCTTCCATTTTTCCATTCTTCTCTCTTTGTTCTGTGATATCATACTTTCTCGCAAAGTCCTTAGCCTCCATCTGTGCCATTCTAGTTTTGAAAGAACTATTTTCTTCAGTGAGCTTTGGAATCTCCTTTTCCATTTGGCTAATTCTGCTTTTGAAAGCATTCTTCTCCTCATTGGCTTTTTGAACCTGTTTTGCCAATTGAGTTAGGCTAGTTTTCAAGGTGTTAATTTCTTCAACATTTTTTTGGTTCTCCTTTAGCAGGGAGCTGATCTGCTTTTCATGCTTTTCTTTCATCTCTCTCATTTCTCTTCCCAGTTTTTCCTCCACCTCTCTAACTTGATTTTCAAAATTCCTTTTGAGCTCTTCCATGGCCTGAGCCCATTGGGTGGGCTGGGACACAGAAGCCTTGACTTCTGTGTCTTTGTCTGATGGTAAGCATTGTTCTTCCTCATCAGAAAGGAAGGGAGGAAATGTCTGTTCTCCAAGAAAGTAGCCTTCAATAGTCTTATTTCTTTTCCCTTTTCTGGGCATTTTTCCAGCCAGTGACTTGACCTCTGAATATTCTCCTCACACCCACCTCGCCTCCTGGTCCTGGTCCTCCCAGCCAGTGTTTGGGGTCTGAGATTCAAATGCTGCTTCCAGCCTTAGGGCTTTTGGCGGGGGCAGGGCTGCTATTCAGTGTGAGAATTAAGTTCAGGTGGTCAGGTCGGGGCAGGGCCGCCTCTCAGGCTCAGTTCCCTCAGGGGGTTTATGCACAGACCTCCCACAGTGGATCCAGGCTCCTGCCCGCTTGGGGAGCCCCAGTCTGCAGCCGCCTCTCAGCTTCTACCTCCTGGGGGGGCCCAAATCATGGGGGCACCCCACTCCCCTCTCGACCTGCCAAAGAGACTCTCTCACCTACCCCCGTCACCTGTGGGCAGAGGGACTTGTGCGGCCGCTGGAGATCCCGTCCCTGAAGCCTGCTCGGGTCTGTTTCTCTTGGTGCCATGGCCGCAGCAGGTCTGGGCTGGGCTGGGCTCCGCGTCTACAGCGCGATGGACCTTTTGCAAGAGGTTTGCAGGTCCCTCTGTGGGTGGAGGGACCCACGTGGCCGCTGGAGATCCCGTCCCCGAAGCCCGCTCAGATCTTTTCCTCTCGGAGCCACGGCCGCTGCAGGGCTGCCCTCAGCTCCCAGTCCCAGTGCCCAGTCCACAGCGTGAAGGACCCCCCGCGAGAGGTTTGCAGGTCCCTCCGGAACAGAAATCTCCTTCGCTCCAATATTCCGTGGCCTCTGGGTGCAGAATTTGCCGTGAGTTACTCCCCTGTAGCCGTTTTGTGGGTTGTGGGTTCGGAGCTATGTGTATGTGTGTCTTTCTACGAACACAATTTCTTGAAAATACTTCAGTACAATATTAAAGGAAATAACAGGAAATTCATTTTGTGACAGTGACCTGATCAACACAAGCAACACAAATAATACAAGTCTTGGACATTAACAATAGCTAATAATGGAAGGATATGGTATAAATACTTACTGATTGATATGACAAAGTTTTGGGGTAAATAACTTTGGTAGGATCATGGTTCCCTAGAAATATTATTTGGAAAGTTAGTTCAAGGATTCTTAACCAGTAATCCTAGGACTTTTTTTTTTTTTTTTTACTATTTGATAATTGTTTCAATAAAATTTATTTCCTTTGCAATCCTATATATTTTATGTATTTAAAACTATTATTATGAGAAGGGCGTTTATAGGCTTCACCAGAATGCCAAGGAAGTTGATAAGATAGCAAGGTATCAGATGAGAAGACATATATAAAGTGCTTTGCAAACCCTAAAATGCTGCATAAATGCTGGCTATTATGATATACAAAAAAAGGATAAAAACCACTACTTTAGTCTAAGCACATTTTCTAATGGAGGAGGAAACTAAGGCTCAGAGAGATGTGTCATTTGTCCAAGTAGTAAGTGGCAGAACTGGCCTTGAACCCAGGACTTCTGGCCCTGAATGCAATGTTTATTCCATCCTACCATTTTTGTCCTTTCAAGAATGGATACTGTATCTCAAGCTATAGTGAAACATAGAACAGACCTAGGTCCACAGGAAGCTCAAAACTTTGTTGAATTGAAGTTTGTAAAAACAAACAAATAAAAACCCTTTTGTGAAAACCTTGAATATATGTAGTAATAAATTCTGAACATAGTTAAGCCGGATTCTAATAAAAAGATTTTCACTCTGAGCAGCTCTTTCCCAAGGACTTAGAGCAGAGACAAACAGTCTTCCTAAAAAGTTGATTCAAGACACTCAAAGGAGTCATCCTACCAGTCCCTGACTGCCTGGGAATGAATGACTTAATCAATGGCCAATCTTGCCCAGGTGAAGGAAACCTACAAAGGAATTTCTACCAAAGATAGATGTTCATTACAATGGCCAGTTAGAACAGCTGGAGTCCCAAGAGGCCAATTAGTGTTCTTCCTCCCCTTCCCAGTCCTCTTTTCAGATAATTCACCTCACAAAGACAGGGATCTCTTCTTGACCACAATTGACTTGATATGAATTGGCTAACAAGATGTTCCCTTGCCTGTCAGATTTGACAGTTCATTACTTTTATGCCCCTTCCCTGTCCTCTCCCACCCCAAAGTATAACTAGGCTTGAGAGGGGAGAAAGATAAACAGATGTCAAGTGTGATATCCAGGTAGCTAGCTGTATTCCCCTAAGTCCAAGAGCCCTCTTCACTGCCCACATGCATATATACTAATATACATGCAAACATACACTCATGTATATTTATACTTATACAACAGAAAGGCTTGTCAACAGTCATTTAAACACACACACATATATGAAAAAAATCACACCTAAGCACACCTGCTTATGCACATATATACACAGATGTAGTCACACTTATGTACATTCATACCCATATATACAAATATACACATATATTTTTATAAACACACATATACAAACGCACACACACATACACACAAACACAGACACCTGTAGCTATCATCCCGATTTCGACCCAGGACAAAGTACTAGATTTCATACAGTTACATCATTGTTCATAGGACAGGCAGAGTGCCTCCCTATAGATAATTCCAAATACTTTTGCATTTTCAGAGAAAAATATTTGTTATGGCCTACTAATATCCCTAATGCACATATCCTCAATTCTGTGGGAGGTAGACAAATCAGAAAAAGAGAATAGCTTGCCATAGGCCACACAAGGCATTAGAATCAGTTTTTGCAAGACACAGTCTTCCTGAATAAAAAAGATCTAGCTTTTCTGGAAGCAGTTCAAATTGAGACAAAGAGTTAGCTTTCTGTGCTTTCTGAATTTCAGCTCCCCCATCTTTGACACATTCTCCTAATTTCTGAAATCAGACTGATAACTGATTTGCTTCCTCAACTCAGTACCTTGGCTATCAATGTCTAAATAGTCACTCTGATAACAGACCACTCAACCTTTGGATTATATCAACTTACCCCCATCTCAAGCCTTAATTTACCCTAGTGAGGATTCCTCTCACTACCCAACCAGGAATTTCTCTTATTAAATGGCATATTAGAAACCTGCATCTGGTGTCACAGAATGCTCCAGGCATCAAGAGCAAACCCATCATCACCACTGCCACTGCCACCACTCCACCCTTATGATCTGGAAGTGGAGCTCCAATCAGAATACCCAATCTATAATAATACCCCATTCCCTAAGCATCAGGCAACATAAGTGGGAATATCTCTCAGAATCCCAAAGCAACATGTCCATTGTCATATAATTATTTGACAGTTCTCGAAATACTAGTGACAGCAATAAGACACAAGGAAAAAGCAGGAAATAAACATGGGCTTAAAGGAAACAAATGTACTCTTTTTGCAGATGACATGATGGTCTGTATAGAGAACCCTTGAGAGTCTACTCAAAAAAATTGAAATGATAAGTTCAGCAAAGTAACAGGAAATAAACTCACACAAATCATCAAACTCTCTATATATTACCAACAAATCTAGGAAAAGAGAGAAATGAAAATTCCATTCAAAATAACTACTGAATGTATAAAATATTTAGGAATCCACCTACTGAGACACTGAAGAATTTTATGAACATAACCACAAAACAGGCTTTGTAGAAATAAAGGCAGACCTAAATAAATGGAAAGATATTAATTGTTAATGTTGCCACCCCATCATTTTGATAAAAATGACAGTGCTACCTACTTACTTATTCAGTACTATATAAATTAAACAACCAAATAATTACCTTAGCAAGCTAGAAAAAATAATAAAATTCATCTGGAGGAATATTCTCAAGGGAACTAATTTTTAAAAGTGAAGGGGCCTAGCAATACCATATCTCAAATTATATGCCAAGGAAAAATAATCAAAATTATTTATTACCATTTTAAAAATAGGAAATTCTATCAATGGATTAAATAAGGTACACAAAATAGAGAAACAAGTAACAAATAGTAACAAAATCACATTCAAAAGACCCCATCTTCTGGAAAAGGGACTCACTATGTAACAAAACTGCTGAAAGAAACAAACAAATAAACAAAAACTGGGAAGCAGTCTGACAGAAATTCGGTTTAGACCGTTATTTTATACCCTACACCACAGAAAGAAAGCAAACCAGAAAACTCAAACCAGCAACTATACAGAGTTAGTCTCTGTGCTGATTGGTCCAAATACAACTTAGTGAGAAGATAGGAAAGAAGTGTATTACAGTGGAGAAAGTATTGTACTAAGAAGTTAGGAGGTCATAACTTTCTAGTCTTGAACCTTGCGCTGACTAGCAGTATGATTTTAAATGACTCCCTTAATTCCAGCCTCAGTTTTTTCAGTACTTAAATTAGAGGGTTAGAGGACATGTGGAATATCGTTTCTAGTACTCTTTAAGAGGGACGTTGACAAACTTCTGAGAATCCAGAGAAGGGGTTCAAAACCATATCACATGAGATATGGTTGACAAATGTGCGAACATTTTAGTCTAGGGAAGAATAAGGGGACACACAATAGCTATTAAAGTATTTGAAGGACTATCATGGGGAAGAGGGACTAGATCTATAGAATTATGGGGAGCCAGATTTAAGAACAGTCTAAGGAAGAATTTCCTAATGACAAGAGCTGACTCAAAATCGAAGGAAAACAGAGGATCTAAAGATAGAAGAGACATTAAAAATCATTCACTCCAACCACCTTATTTTACAGATTAGGATTTACAGATTTTACAGATTACAGATTTAGAAAGAAATGGCTTGTCCAAGGTCACACCAATAGGAAATAATAGCGTTGAGCTTCAAACCCAGATAATTTATTTGCCCTCATGTAATGTACTTTCCAGCCTAGTCTTTACTCCCCAGACACATGCTTTAGAATTTATTCTCCTATGTCACTATTTTACATGGGTTGACTCCCTGTATGGAATTCCCTAGACCCTCACCTCTTCCCTGGAAAATCCCTACTTCCCTTCAAGACGCAGGTGTCATCTCCTAAGGAGACCTTACTTGGTTTCCCTAGTTGTTAGTGATTTCTCCTCCTAAACTTAATTTGTATTACATTGTATTTTCCAATCTGGGTTCATGCTATATCCCCCCAATAGAATGTATGCTCTTTGAAGTCAGGCCTTGCATCCCTTTTACTTCTATAGCCTCAGTGCTCAGCATAGCACCTTTCCTATAGCAGAGGCTTCATAAATGTTTGTTGAAGATGAAGATCCCATAAATGTTTGTTGAAGATGAAGATCCTTTGACTGTTATTGTTGTTTAGTTGTTTTCAGGCATGTTCAACTCTTCATGACTCTATTTGGGGTTTTCATGGCAAAGATACTGGAGTGGTTTGCCATTTTCTTCTCCACCTTGTTTTATAGATGAGGAAATGGAGGCAAACAGAGTTAAGTGACTTGCTCAGAGTCACACAGCTTAGCAAATGTCCAAGGTCAGATTTGAACTGAGCTCTTCCTGACTCCAGACCCAGTGCTCTATCCACTGCACCACTTGAATTTAAATCCACTATTTTTTTCTACTACATCCCACTATCTATATAATAAGCCCCTCGGCAATGGAAGCGTCTAAGCAGAAGCTAACACTCAGAGATACTATAAAACAATCCTATGCAATGTGTGACCTGGACCAGATGATCCTTTTAAGGGGCTTTCCAGGTCAAAAAGTCTCTGATTCCTGTTTCATTTTATATTTTTCATAATCTTTTTATGTTTGCTATGATACCTGATTCCCTTCAGTACCCATGAGGAAGCTGACAGGGTATAGATTAAGCTTCAAGTATGGCTGACTTTTGGAAGCAGGGCTCCAAAAAGCACCACTTGTATCCAAGGCTCTGGCATGTCAAGCAGGATATGACAGCTCCTTTCGTCACTGCTCTTGGGGCTATTTGCAGCGAAGGCCAGCTTCCAGATGCTGTGGGCTGACATTTCCATGCTCACCTGAGCGCAGGTCTCAGTGACACTAGAATCACATGTGATATGATAGAGAGTGAGTGGTGCATTGCTTTCCAGCAACAGCTGTCTCCTGGCTGTTGGCTGCATCAGGTTCACACTTGGTAGTTGTCCTCATAAGTTATTATGGAGTTACTTCTAGAAAGGCAAGGGGCAAGTTGATCATGTCACAGCAGGTAATTTTCTCCTCTTCCTTCCCTAAGGGGTAGGGTGGAATAGTGGGAAGAGCAATGGGTGAGGAACCCAGATCTGAGTGTGAATTGTGACTTTATTGCTACCTCACCTTGGGCAAGACACTATGATTCTATTAAAATTCATACATTTGGAAGAGACTACAGAGACCATCTGATCCAATCCCTTTACATTACAACAGAGAAAATTGAGGTGTCCAGCAACACTAGTGCTTCTGCTGCTCCTCGAGCCTGAAGCTTCACCTCCTTACTACCTTTGTACTACATGTCCCACTGCCTGGAATGCTCTCCCTCCTCATCTGTGTCCTCTGGATTTCCTAGCTTCCTTCAAGTTCCAATTAAAACCCCACCTTCTACAAGAAGACTTTCTTGGTCTCTACCTCTTTCCTGGACTTTGAGTTTTGTCAGGAAGTTTAGACATTGGAAAACTGTCATATGCAGAAGGAAGGGAGGGGAGAGGACATTTATACACTTGGAGCTAAAAAAATAAATTTGAGACTTGCTAAAAGAAGGGAGAGGGGTGTTCTGAGGAGGAAGCAACCAGTGTCTTCCCTCTGAGGTGAACTGCCATTTACATGTTTGCATATTTTCTCCCCCATTATAACATGACTTTATTGAGGGCAGAGATCATGTTTCTGCTCTTCTTTATAACCCTAGCACAGGGATTGCTTCACATCATGATTGGCATATAATAAGTGCTTAATTAAATGTTTGTTGATTGACTAAAAGAACTTAACTAAGGTCACACAGGTAGTAAGTGGCAGAGCTGGGATTTGAACCACATTCTTTCACTCCAAATTCACTTCTCCAAATTACCTTTGTTCAAAGGACTTATTCCAGACTCTCAGAAAATTATTGTAGAAATTGATAATAAAATCTCTCTGGATCCCAGCAACTACATGGACTCTAGATATAGTTCAGTTCAGCAAACATTTATTGTGTGATGCCAAGTGCTAGATGCTGATACAGATGCCAAGAAGAGGAAGATAAGGTTCCTGCCCTGAGTGGGATTTAACAGGGGAGATAAAATTCACAAACAATCATAACCTAAAGCACAGTGTGGCAAATGATGGTAGAAAGATACAAGGAGCTATGAGCTCTTAGGGAAGGGAATGGTCAGATCCAGGGAAAACCAGGAAAGGCTTCATGGTGGAGGTAGCATTCAGTATGCACTTATGGGTTAGGTAGAATAACAGTAGGTGTAAACAAAGATTGAATACACCCCCTCTTCCCCCAGATGAGCAAAGATGTGGAGGCAGGAATAAGCATGTTATATGTGGGGAATGTTGAGGATACTCATTTCACTTTCCATAGGAAAAGGTTGTAGAAGAAGAATCAAGAAGAGAGAGAAAACTTTGAGAAGAATAAAAAGAAAGAAATTGTGAAGGTGATTTTGAGGGGCCTAAAATTATGGGGGCAGAAAGGATTTGAGATTGAATCCAGGTCAGAGGTTGAGAACACTGGGAGAAACCAGGTGAGAGTTTAAGTAAAACAAAGTCCACGGTCAGATTTTACCTCTGGCTTCAGTAACAGAAGGTTGCAAAAAGCAAAAAGAGACCAGGACTTAAGTTGATGAAAGAGAAAGAACCTGTGAATATGATTTGGAGGAATTTGGATTTGTGAAAAGGTTCTGAGGTAGAAGCTGGGGGAGGAGAAATCTGGGAGACATTTCCAGCTGCAGGGAGAGAAAGGCTCCATCTGAAGGAAGAAAATTACTAAGAAGAAAGGACATGGAAAGAAGAACCAGTGGAAAAGGAGCAGGAGAAGGTGTTTGCACAGCAAGATAAGGGTTTGGTTTTTTAAGGTAAATAAAGCTTAGTAAAGCAAAGAGTAAATAAAACACTTTGGTTGTAGTTATAAAGTTGTTAAGGCAAATTAAAGGAGATTGTAGGAAAGCAAAGGAAGTTGGGTAGCTTTCAAGTTACTGTGTGATTAAGATGTTGTTAAGGTTTTAACTAAGTACTTGGAAAGTGAAATTTAAACACCCATAAAACAGTTTAAAAGGAAGACTCAGAAAGTATAGACCGTTGGTGATGTTTGTATTTGTGCCACAGACAAATGACTTCTATCTTTATTCCTAATATAGGAATATGGAAGAGAGGAGCTTGACAAACGCCTCTCCAAATTCCAGTTAAACAAGGGATAATAAGTGTGTTCCTTTTAAAAAGAAATAGGAAATGAGACTTCAATGTGTAAAAAAGGATGTGAATTGGCACAGGAGAAAGTTGACCTTTGTCAGGAAGTTAGATATTGGAAAACTGTCACATGGAGAAGGAAGTGGGAGGAAAGGACAATTACACACTTGGAACTAAAAAATAAATTTGAAACTGCCTGAAGGGGAGGGAGATGGATGATCTGAGGAGGAAGCAGCTATTTGTTCTCCAAGAAATGATACAGTAGAGCCATAGAAACTATCAAGTGAGGGATCAGACAACAAGGATGAGAGAAAAGAAGAGTGATGGTGGTAGGTCACTCTCTAGTCAAGGTTACTGAGACGGCTCTTTGTCAATGTAATAATAATTGAGAAAGCTATCTTTCAGGAAAGCATAGCCAAGATATAACAGAGAATCTCCCCAGATGTGTCAAAATTTGCTTCTGGTGAGTCACATTGGTAATAAAATAAAACATAGTATTAAATGAACCTAGAAAGTATTACCAAAGATCATGAATTCTTGGGCAAGAAACAAGACCCAAAGAACCAAGACTGTGTTTTCCTCACAACTATCCATTGTAGGCAAGTGATGCAGAAGAGAAAAAAAAATTATTTGAAAAGTGAATAACTGGCTAAGAAAATGGTATCCGAGAATGGAATTTGGATTTCAAGTCTACCATTTATAATATAGGCATGAGAGGTCACCAGTCAGGGATGGAGTGTATCTAGCTAGCATAGGCTGATAAGAAAATGTTTGCCTGTTTTCTTGCAAATCTAATCAAAAGGTCTCAAAAATATAATGGGTGAGGGAGAGACAAAACTACCTACAAATTTCAATCTAACTAAATACCACAAAAAGTAGTGGCTACGAAAGAGCAGTAATTGAGACACCAGAAGTTCACAGGAGACAAAATTGATGAAAGAAGCAAATAGAAAAACTATAAACTCAAATATCTATAGTAAAAAATGCCCCAAATGCACAAAGTTGAGGGAAGAAAAAGAGGAAAAACTAAAGGACTAAGGGGCAAAAGGGAGGGGGTGGGGTGGATGGGGAGGGCAAAATGTGATCATATAGGCGTCACTGAAACTTGGTAAAATAAAATCACTAACTGGAATATGGTTCTAGATGAGCATATTTTGTTAAAAAGAAACAAGGATTGGTACTGAAAGAAGTGGTGGCTGTGATGGCTGGGCCATTGTCAATAATATCTGAAAAATAAGAGAAAATAAGATAATCATTGAAATGACCAAAAAAGGGAAAGTTTTGTCTCAATCTCTACCCTTTGCCCTTCAAATGAAGTCTGTAACCTATAGGTCAGTGAAATTGACTACCACTCCTAAAGAAATTCAAGAATGGATCGTTAAAAGAATGGCTGTGAACCTGTAGAAAAGTAAGCAATGATTACAAAAAGGTAGAATGATTTTATCAAGAACAGATCACTCCATACTAACCTTATTTCCTTTTTTGACAGGGTTATTAAACTGATCAATCAAGCTGATGCTGTTTAGCAAAGCATTTCATGTAGTACATTTTTGTGCAAAAGATAGAGTGATGTGGACTGAACAAAAATACAGTTAGATTGATTTGGAACTGGTTGAATGGACAAACTCAAAGAGTGATGATTAATGGTACAATATCACCTTGGTAAGAGGTCTCCAGGGGGGTGACCCAGGTATCTGTGTTTGGCCCTGAGCTGTTTAGCATTTTTGTCAGTGATCTGGATAAAGACATAGATGATGTACTGATCAAATCTGAAGAGGGCATAAAGCTTGGAGGTATAGTTAATACAGCACATGAGGGCATTAAGATTCAAAATGAACTTGCTTGGCTAAAACACTGAAATCCATTAAATTCAAAATTTTTAACTTGGGAAAAAAATCAACTTCACACTTTCAAGATAAGGAAGGCATAACTAAAAATCAATCTTTCTGAAAAATATCTGGGGGTTTTAGTGAACTGAAGGTTAATATAAATTATCAGAGTGATGTGGCAGCCAAAACCTAATGTAATCTTGGCTGGATTGAGAAAGACATACTTCCAGTAATAATAAATGAATGAATGAAAAAAGTATTTCTTAGGCCCTTATTATGTTCAAAGCATTGTGCTTAGTTCTGGGGATACAAATGGGAAAGCAGAGGCAGGCCCTGCTCTCAAGAGGCTTATATTCTAGTGGGGAGATAGCACATAGAGGAGGTTTCAGCTGCATGTCAGGTGGAAAGGTCCTATGGTGCTTAGGGTGAATGGCAAGGCAGATGGTAATGAATCTTTAATGTTGGTTCCATTGATAAAAATCACATCTAATTCTAATTTTTAGCCATTTGACACAGCTAAGAACAATGCCTGGTACATACTAAGTACTTAATAAATGCTTTTTGACTGACTAACCAAGGCCTGTGGTGTCAAAAACTTTCTTTTCTAGGTCTTCAGTGGTTCTTGTTTCAGTGGGGTGTCAGCACCTGCAGAAGCAATTGCCAGGTTGTATTTCCATACAGGCAGCTTCTAAGAATAACAGATATAAGAACTAGTCTGGAAAGAGATCTAGAGGATATTGGCATTCTTCAGGCTCTTGGACCTACCTGACCATTGGTGACATTTGATCAGCAGTTAGTGTTGTGGTAGTGAGGAAGATGGGCCCCTTCTCCAAAGGATTGCTCTTCACAGGAGTGGCTATGGGGGCCAGACTGGAGACAAGGTTGATAGGCTCAGGGGGAGGTGGTACTGCTACTCCAAACACTCTTGGATTCAGGGTCCTTAGGCTATCTACATTGAGGGTCTAAGGCAATAATAGTTCCTTACTCCGCACTAGTCAGACCACAAACTAGATTATTTTGTTCAGTTATGAATCCCATAGTTTAGGAAGCCAGAAATTGTGATCAGAAGAAGGAAACCAGATAGTAAAGGGTCTTGACCCCATTTCACATGAGAATTGGCTTAAGGAGGAAGGGATATTTAACCTAGTGATCTAAGCAAACTGATCTTTTAAATGCCTGATGCCAATCACCAGGCCCTTTTCTAGAGAGAAAGGTAATTAGGAGTCATCTCTAATGATACTATTTCTGGTAGGTAGCATGAAGCTAGATCTCTAATTCTGGTGCCTGCTATCTATGGTCTCTAAAGAAATCCATGCCATGATTCCATGGCATGATTCCATATCATTGCAGATATGTGTGAAGCCCTCCACTTACTATAAGGAAATCACAAATGGAGAAAGACATAGGACCCAACGTCCAGACTAAGGCAGCTACACTGTCATTCCCTACCATGTATAGAGTATTTGGACACCAGCCCCATTCCTATCTAATACTACTCCTTGAGCCAGCTGACTATCGCAACCCCATTCATACAGCTAGGGAGCTCTGGCAGAACCTCCTAAATGCCACACAAGGCTTTCTCCATCCTTTCCTTCACCTCTGAACCTAACAGCATTCCATTTTTCCTATAGTGCAAATGGATTGGTGGGTGGGCAGAGAAACTAGAGGATGGAGTAAAATACCCAAGGATTGAAGGAGAGAGGAGTGTCAGAGAGGCCACCTAGGAAACTGTTAAAAGTAGTAAGAAACTTTCTTCTCTATGTGCCGATCTGCCTCTCCTCTTGAAAACAGAGGCCAGGGAGAGGAGAAATCAAGCTGATTTTCACTCCACATTTTGAATTTCATGAGGGTATTATCTTCTATCCCACATTCATACTAAAAACATTTGGGGAGAGTGAGGGTGGCAAGAGCAGAAAAGCTCAGAGGTAAACTCTTAAGCAAGATCCAAGTCTATGACCTGGTCGCAGCAGCAGCAGCAGCAATCCCCTAGTGATCTGAGGAGCTCAGGCCAGCCCACAGAATGACCCCTTCTCAGAGGTTTCCATTCCCCTGAGAACACATAGACAAGACACCACTCCCACTGAAATTCAAACCCAAATGGGCAGATTCCAAAGAAGACAATCAACCCACACTAAAGTTTGGACAATAAGGGGAAGCAGCCTAGTGCTTGAGCGTGACACATTCTCCTCCAGGTCACATGAGTTATGAGCATTCCAATCATGGAGCCTGGCAACGTTGCACTAAATAATTTCCTACCTGGCTAAAACATAAGCAAAGAGCCAGATCACATCAAGTGGAAGAGTGTGCTGAGTGCCTGCAGTTAGTTCTTGTTAGAGAGTAATTGCCTCTGAGGGAACCATAGAGAGAGGAGAGTCTGTCAGATGGTGAGTAAAAACTCACCTTTGTTTCCTTCTTATCATATGACCTACACCTTTTAGACAGTACTTCTGGAGAGACAGAGAGGCTGAGGCAGGGGAAAGAGAGAAAAAGACAGAGACAGAGAGACAGAGGGGAGAGAGGGGGAGAGAGGGAGAGAGAGGGAGAGAGAGAGACAGAGAGAGAGAGACAGAGACAGAGACAGAGAGACAGAGAGAGACTAGGAAGAGATCAAATTTGGAATCAGAGAATCAGAGTTTGAATCCTGACTGACATTTACACTCTGTGTAACTCTGGGAAAGTCACTTTCCCTCTGTAGCTTCAGTTTCCTTATCTGTGAAACCAATCTGTGGAACTAGTCATCAGATGGTTTCTAAGGAACTTCTTTGCTCCAAGCTCTATTGATCCTGTAAGTGCTGCTGGTTGCTTCACATTCTTTCCTTTACCATCCCTCTGAGAGATGGAACTTGGGAGAGTACGTTTCCACAGTCGTTGGGAGGATTAAGCGTACAACAAATAACAAATAAATAGATTGTTCAGTCTGGAAGGGACTTTAAAGATCATCTAGTTCAGTCCCTTCAGAGGCGGAAACAGACCCTGAAAGAGGAAAAAAGAGAATTTATGTAAATTCCTATAAACCATAAAACAACATGCATGCAGATATAAACATATAGATTTCTATGTTTATATACATAGAAATAACCAATCTGCCCAAGTCTCAGAAGATTGGGGCTCTAATCCATCATTATCATTATTATATTGGCTCAAGAGTACAATACCAGCCCAAGATCTCACCAAGAGTAAGCAGTGGAGTTTAAACTAAAAGCCAGATCTCCTGGGACTTGAGCAAATTGGTCATCAAGATAATTATTGCTTTTTTCAGGTCTCTTCTAGCCGGGCCTCAGAAATCCTCATTTGGTGGATGAGATTACCCCACTGAAAAGGAATTCTGTACTGCCTCGCCTATATTGCTTTTCTAGCTCATTTTACAGATGAGGAAACCAAGGTAATCAGGGTAGTTCTGCTGCATTTGGAGTCCCTGGGTCAATTCTCTCGCTGTATCATGACCCAATGAAGATGGTTTGGGAGTTGCTCTAAGTGAGGCCCACCTTGTCTACTAGCACACTATTCATTTTGCCTTCAGTCATCTCTACTATTGCCAGGAAGGTCTCAGACTTTCTCAACTGGTTCCTAATTGTTGTCATCATTAAGGGACTTGCTGATCAACTCTGCAATGGTAATTATGAGAGTTAAAGATCTTTCCCACCCATTGATGGGCCTGCCCATTAAGGGATACTTGATTAGGGGAGACCCACACCTTTAGTAATTTTTCTAATGAGGCACTGGTTCTCAAAGGCTGTGATGCCCTCTGGCTCTGAAAAATGTATAAATACTCTGAGGTGAGGTTTTACTTTTGGGGCTTACTCATTAGAAGTGTTTGGCCAGATGAGACTCTGGGAAGCTGCTAAGGAGCCCCCCAGCTTTGAAAACCCAGATGTTGGTGCTTCTCTCTAGTAACTATGTTGATTTGACATATATGTATTACTTACAGTCAGACAGTTGGAAGCCCTGTCTGTTTATTATTATTTCTTTGTATTTTCTCTGAAGTTCAGGGTGCTGACTTTTTCCCCTGAACTAAGTGAATGATACATGTCCTTGATTAAAGTGATTGCCGACCCCCTTAAAAGCTTTTTTCCTTCTAGAAAAGTAGAGCTAAGAACATGTACAGCAGGCCCTCCTGTGTGTGCCAGGGTCTTTGCTGTTACTAACTCCCAGCAAGTCCCATTAAAAGTTATTATTTTGGGAATGCAGACTGTAGACCTGTTCCAGATTGTGTCTATAACACAGTTGTCCTCTGTTCCCACATTCCAGGACAGCACTTTACTTCTCTGAAATGTGTTCTCATCATGGTAGGAAGTCTGTATCACGTAATTTTCAGCATACTCCAAAGGTGTTGTACACTTTGGTAGTCTTTACTGTGGATCAGTTCCCATGAAAGAAGACAAAGCTATGCAGGTATCAGAATGGGCTCCTATAATGCAGCATTTGGGTCCCTCTTCAACCTAGGGCCCCAGTGATAACTATCCAAGTTTCAAAGTGTTCTAAAGGGAAAGGGAAGGAAAGGGAATAAGCATTTAGTTAGTGCCTACTATATTCCAGGCACTCTACTAACCATTTGCATAGATATTATCTCATTTCAACCTCACAACAATTTTGTGAAATAGAAACTATTATTATCTCCATTTTACTGTTAAGGAAAATGAGGCAAATAGAGGTTAAGCCCAGGGTCACACAGCTAGTAAGTGTCAGTTATCACTCTTGTTGTTTCAGTTGTGTCTGACTCTTCAAGACCCCATTTGGAATTTTCTTTGACAAAGATAGGAGAGAAGTTTGCCATTTCCTTCTCCAGATCATTTACAGATGAGGAAACTGAGACAAACAGGGTTAAGTGACTTGCCTAGAATCAGGCAGCTAGTAAGCATCTGAGGTCAGATGTGAACTCAGGTCTTCCTGATTCCAGACACAGCACTTTATCTGCTTTATCATCTAGCTTCCCTGATGATGCATTTATTTTTATTAGTGAGCCAGAGGACACACAGTTCAAAACAGAGGCATTAAATGAAATATTATAGTAAGAATTTAGCAATAGAGTCTCTTCCCTGTAAACCTTCTACACCCCTTATAAACCCCATGGCACGCTCTCCCACAAATGTACACACACCATCAGCAGGATGAGTTGGCACGCATGGAGATCACACACGAGGGGGTACATGTGTAGGGAACATGTGTGTCCAGAGTACTAGAATGAAGGGGAAATACATGCTTCAACATTATAGGATGCTCTCTCACCTAGTGATGCCCTGATGTTGATCTCTCTAGATCCGTTCCCTGTTTGGTGCTGTGCCCTGCTGGGCTCTCACTAGTGTCTTCTGTCATGTCTCTGCTACCTGCTGGTGAGTGTCACATCTTTGCTTTTCCCTTCTTCTTACTGTCATGGGTGTCTCTACTCTTGCTGGATGCATCACTCCAAAGGTTCCCTGGTATTTACTGGCCAATATGTTCTGCCATCAGTTTCTGAACTTCATCTATTCAGGGACACCAGTCAGCTGTCTCAGCTCCACTGTACTAGGAACGAGTAACTAGGAGCCATGCCCTGATGAAGACACATTCATAACTCAAACCAATTCACAAAAACTAGGTGGCTCAAACTACATGTCTTTTCTTCTTTATCCCTCAATGTGCCTGTGCTGTTGTTGTTATTGAATCATTTCAGTCATGTCCAACTCTTTTGGACCCCTTCTGGGGTTTTCTTGGCAAAGACACTGGAATGGTTTACCATTTCCCTCTCCAGCTCATTTTCCAGATGAGGAAACTGAGGCAAACAGGGTTAAATGACTTGATCAGGGTCACACAGCTAATAAATGTCTGAGATCATATTTAAACTAAGGTCTTCCTGACTCCAGGTCAACAGTCTACCCATTTTGCCACCTAGCTGTCCAGTGTGCCTATGCAGCTACTCAAATAATTAAATTCATTTTTAAAACGAAGAGTACTCAGTGAATTCTCCAACACAGACAAGTTTATCATTTTCTAACTACCTAGCCTAGCCTGGCTTCCCACATTATCATGGTTGTGTGTGTGTGTGTGTGTGTGTGTGTGTCTAAGTAAATGTAGAGAGAATTGTATAGCTAATATACAGATATATTCTTGGTCACCAAATCTGTCATTGTTTACTCACTTTGACACAGACAAGATAGAGGCTCAAAAACAAAGAACAACCCAACTGTTGTGTGGTAGGTCCTAAGCCATTAAAAAAAATTCAGTTATCTTCTGAATTATAGAGGTAGACAGGGTTAGACAGTTGTATTTTCCATGCCCTATGGAAAAAGCTGTTACTAGTATGGTCAAAGATATGAACTGTTCATTATTTATACACTATATAATGCATGCAATTGCTTAGTCCCAAGAGTTATATCACCACTCATTCAAATGTCACTTCCATGCTTTCTTTAATGAGGGTCAAAAGGCATTCTGTGCTAATTGGATTGCCAGGGATAGAGGGGCAAGGGTTAATTTATCATGGAGATAGTCATTCTAAATAATCTAATCACACTTAAGCAATTTCCTAACACTAAAGTTATCAGATAGGTTGTCAATTGGCCTATGTGAAGGGAGTTTTCACCCTGGGAGTTTCCTACAACAATAAAATCACAGGTTTTTGACCCTTTCCCCCTTCCAAAAAAAATTTACTGTTCATAATGTGATCAAAATTCTACTGAACACCTACTCTCCATTGCCATTTTTGAACAAATAGCTATATTATTGACTTATTTAATCACATGTTCAGGCTTTTAATTGGCCCTTTCTGGTCTCAAGGATATTTAATAAGCATCTATCATGTTCCAAGCATTGGGGATACACTTCAAAGAGCTCGAAAACTTATGGTTGAAGACAACACATAAAAAGAAGCTGAAATGGATGGGGGGGAGGGGATGAAGAGTAAGGGGAGGAGCAAGGAAGAGTGGAGTATGGTTCTATCACGTTTAGTGAATGACCAACCCAGTCCCTCCTCAGGAAAAGCTGCTACCAGCACATCTGTGACCCCTGCTCTTCCTCATGTGGACCCCCAGGGCAGATTCTGCACATCATTCTTTCAGCAGTATATGGGGTTACCCCAAGTGTCTGTTCTATATTCTGCTAACGACCAGAAGACATGATTATCATGAATCATTAGAGAGGGCTTGATGAAGCGGTAAAGTTAGTAAGGCCACTCTTTGTGAAAGTTACCAACTACTCAACTCTTTGACTCACAGAACCCATTGCTGGACATATATCCCAAAGTGGTCAAAGACAGAAAGAAAAGCTCCGGGGGGGGGGGGGATGTGTGTATACATCTATATCTATGTCTATATATGTGTGTGTGTGTACATGTATGTGTATATATGTGTATGTGTGTATATATGTATAGTATGTCACTTTTTTTGATAGAAAAGTAAAATAAACTGGAACTAAAGTTGTTGTTGTGTTTGTCCTTCATTCTTGAAGAGGACCATGACATCAGGATGATGACATGACTTGCAGCTGACCTTGATTTGAGTGATGGAGGGCCATGTAAGGTCACTAGCCTCACTTTCTTCTCCTGAGCCATCTGGGTCCAGTGGCCTGATATTCATCAGGACGACTGGAGTTGGCCCAGGATGCAGTGGGAGAACCTGGCCCTTTCAGGCTAAGGTCTTACAGCACTCTCACTTTGAGTGAGATATTTATGTACCCATCAATAGCTAAACAAATTAGGGTAAATAAATTTAATGGAATATTAGGGAAATGTGGGAAGACAAATATGAACCAATGTAAAGAAAGCAAAAACAGGAGAATACCTGGCAACCAAGTGGTATAATAGATTCTCTCTCTCTCTCTCTCTCTCTCTCTCTCTCTCTCTCTCTCTCTCTCTCTCTCTCTCTCTCTCTCTCTCTCCTTCCCTCTCACATACACACACACACACACACACACACACACACACACACATACATCCATACACATACCTGAGTTTGGATCTTGCCTCAGATGCTTATTAGCTATGTGACCCTGGGCAAGCTACCTAGCCTCATTGAGCCTTAGTTTCCTTATCAGTAAAATTAGGCATTAGTCTTGAGAGTTTCTAAGGTCCTTTCCTGCTCCAAATATATAATCTTATCTCTGCATTTCAAACTTCCAAATAGGTCTTTATCTCCAACGTTGTGAGGATGAATTTACAGGATCATGTGCCCCTTTTTTCCCCACTACTCAGACACTCATTAGGCTGCTCCTCCAGCTGCTGCTTCTCCCTCTGTCTCTGTCTTTCATCATCATCATCATCACCATCATCATCATCATCATCATCATCATCATCATCATCATCATCATCATCATCATCACCTAATGTGGCAGCTATCCCACCCAACTTCTGAAAATATACATGCCAGAAGAACATAAGCTCTTGGGGGGCAGGGACTATCCCCAGCAACTAGCACACAATAGGCAGCTAATATTTCTTTTTACCAATTGATGTCGATTATACCCTTAAGTGTGACATTTCTCCACCACACCTCAACTCTTCTCTTCATCCCCCTGCTCCTGCACTTCCAGCTGAACTCAGTTAGAATTTGAATCCCAAAACATTTATTGAGCACTGATTGGTGGAATCCTAATAAAACTGCCCCCAGCCCCAGTATTCTAATTTCCTTATGGGCCCCACTGAACAGCAGGCATGTCCTGATTTAACTGCACAATATGGCTTTAACCACATCATAGGCCCCCAAACTCAATATAGCCCCTGCTCCTAGCTAGCCACTGCCCCCAGATCCATTTCACATATTTGAACAAGTTTGTCCTTGTACTCAAACACAAACTCATTTAGCCCAAGACAGGACCAAAATACCTAACTATCTTGACCAGACAGGACCCACAATAGCTAGCCAATTGAAGGACAGCATGGTCAGAATATTTAACCACTGACCCATAGAAGAGACTTCTCCCCTATTACCTAATCCTTTGACAAACCCCTCTTGCCTTTTTAATATTCATAATTTCTGTTGGATAATTAGCATAATTACACTATAAATTTGCCTGAGTTGCTTTACAAATTTGCTGGTTCCTCTTGGAATCCTGCTTGCCTCCTAGAGGCATCAATCCTCAATAAATGCCTATACATGGATTAGAGATAGTCTGACTGAATTCTTTGAGATGATGCCACCACAACACACCATGGAACTACAACACTAACTATTTACAAGGTCCTATACTCAGATTTGGGGGCATCAGAGGTGAAGGGAAAATAAAGGAGAAAGGGCAAGAACAAGATGTGACCAACAAAAAATCCAGAGAAACTGAGACTGTACATAATGAAAAGAAATGTGTTTGTTTGTGCCCCATTGAAGGTTGAGGGAAAGGGCACCAAATTGTTCTTTAAAGCTGGTAAAATCTAACTTAATTTTGTTTTATTTCCTTCACAATTTAAGCTTTTTTTTGTCAACTCAAGAGCTTTTTCATTCAAAAAATTTTTGAAAGGTTAGAAGTCTTTCCCCAAGTTTCCCATTACGTCTGATTCCTTTAAATCGCTGACAAGTTGGGTAAGGAAGTAAATGATTCAAAGGCTATTTTCCTCCATCAGTTTTTACTGTGCTTCCCAGGGACATTTTCAGCATAAGACCATGAGAAAGGGAATGAAGTCAACAAACTTTTATTAAGCACTTACTATGTGCCACGCACACTACTAAGCACCAAGCATACAAAGACAGGCAAAAACAGTTACTGTCCTCAAGAAGCTCACAGTCTAATGGGGGGGGGGGGGATAATATGCAAACAGCTACTTATAAACTATATGTGAACTGTATATGTGTGTATGTGTGTGTGTTTGTATACTGAGTAGAGTGGATATAATTTCAGAGGGAAGGCAGCTATCATATTTCACAAGATCTCAGGAATTGAAATCAACAAACTTTTTTTTATTAATTAATTTGTTTTCAGTTTTCTACAATCACTTCCATATACCTTAGATTTTCCCCCTCCCTCCCCTCCTTCCCCAAGATGGCATGCAATCTTATATAGGTTCTACACATACATTCTTATTAAATACATTTTCACCTTAGTCATGTTGCAGAGAAGAATTAAGATGAATGGGAGAAACCATAAAACAAAACAAACAAAACATAACGCAAAAGAAAATAGTCTGCTTCATTCTGCGCTCCAATTCCATAGCTCTTTCTCTAGATGTGGAAAACGTTTTGCCTCAAAAGTCCATTGGGAATTTTTTAGGTCCTTGTATTGCTATGAAGGACTAAATCTACCAGAAAAATTCCTCACACACGGTGATTGTTGCTGTGTACAAAGTTCTCCTGGTTCTGCTCCTTTCATTCAGCATCACTTCATCTAAGTCCTTCCAGCCCTCTCTGAAGTCTTCTTGTTTATCATTTTTTATAGCACAATAGTATTGCATTACATTCATATACCACAACTTGTTCAGTCATTCCCCAGTTGATGGACATCCCTTCGATTTCTAGTTCTTGGCCACCACAAAGAAAGCTGCTATAAATATTTTTGTACATATGGGGCCCTTTCCCATTTTTATGATATCTTTGGAATACAGTCCTAGAAGCGACATTCTGGGTCAAAGGATATGCATATTTTTGTAGCCCTTCAGACACAATAACAAACATTTATTAAGTACTTTCTATGTACAAGATAAGAAGCAACAGAATATAGAGGAAGGAGACTTTGGGATCAGGCAAGTACAGCCTCTAAGACATACTAGTAACTTAGTTTCCCCGACAACTTTCTAAGTCTTTAAGTTGAACAATTGCTAATTTTCATCAATGGAAGATGCTGTCCCTCCACAAATTACCCAAGCCACAGGTCTAAAAGGACCTCCATCCCCACCACTCTGCCTACACCCAATCTCACAAAAAAAAGCACAAGGCATTGTGTTAGATTCTGGGGATACAAATATGAAAAATAACATAGACTTTGCCCTCAAATAGTTTCAAGTATAATCAATGGACTAAGACATGTACACAAATAAGACATGTACACAAATATCTGTCTAAAAGTCCTATAACACAACATGGAATAATCAAAGTATGAAAGTGAATCCAAGCAAAGGGCTACAAGAAATTTTAGGAATTTAGAATTAGGAATTTAGAATGTAGGAATTAGAAAATTTAAGAATAATGAGATTATTCATTTGACTAACCAGTAAAGTGAAATACACATCCAAATGTAAGAAGGCACATTTAACTTCATAAATATAACTGTGACTTGGTGGGATGAGAACCATAACTGAAATATGACTCTGAGAGTGTGTTTCTTATTCAAAAGAGACAGAATAGATAAGAGGGATAGGGTAGCCAAGTTTCATTGCATTTTTAAAAATATAAAATATATACTTGCTTTGGTGAGGAAATACAAGAATCAGTATACACAAATATAGTGAAGAATATTTGTGTAAAAATCCATGGAGGAAAAAAAAAACATTGTCATCAGAACATAGTACACATCACCTGGACAGAAAAAGAAAATACATAAAAGGAACTCAAGAAGGATACAATAATGGCGGGGGACTTCAATTATCCAGGTATGTGCTCAAACACTTTCTCTCTGTCTTTCTGTCTCCGTCTTCCTCTGTGTGTCTCTCTCTGTCTCCGTCTCTCTAAATCTGTCTCTCTCTCTGTCTGTCTCCTTCTGTCTGTCTCTGCCTCTCTGTCTCTCTCTTTTTTCTCTCTCCTCTCTCTTTCTCTCCCCCCAAAGAAAAACAGATAATTTCTTGATTTGACTGTGCCATGATGATAATTGCACCTTTCAAAAGATGGAGGAATCAACAATGAAAAATTCTATTCTAGATTTGATTTTCATCAACTAAGAAGAACTAGTTTCTAGGTTGGGAATAAATGGAAATTTTGAGGGAAAGTAACCATTCTACTTTAAAGTATTTGATAGTAAAGGAGGAAGTAAGGAAATAAGCAAATATTAAGCAACTACTACTTGCCTATTACTTTGCCAAGCGCTTTACAAATATTATCCCCTTTGATCCTTACAACAACCTTATAAGGTACATGCTATTATTATTCCCATTTTATAACTGAGGAAACTAAAGCATACAGAAATCAAGTGACTTGCCCAGGGTCACACAGCTAGTAAATATTCAAGTCCAGATTTGAATTCAGGTCTTCCTGACTCAGCACTCCTCTTTTCTTCCACATAACTTCCTCTGAGCCAGAAAATGGAAGGAAAGGAAAACCATGTGTAATTTCTCACACAAACACCTGACTGAAGTAATTTAGCTCCACAAGCTTAGATGAACATATCCTAGATTTTTTGGAAAGCACATTTCAGAGGATTCAGAGAAAGAATGGGTAAGATTCCATGAACTAAAAACCTACCATGGGAATCATCTCAGGAGAGATAGGGAAGCTCTTAAAAATATGATTCTGAAAACACAAAAAGAAATTCCAGTGAAGAGGGAAATGGAAAGTTATCTCGAGAGACCAAAGTGTATGCACCAGAAATTCACCAACTAACTTACATTATAAAAATACATGAACAGATAAATGATAAAAACATGAACAAATATTTCTCTAAAGAGTTGAAAATTATTAACACCCATACTTTTCCGAATCCCAAATACTAAAAAAATGCAAACTGAAACCATTGTGAGGTTTCACCTCACACCCAGTAAATGGACTAAGACAGCAAAAAATCCGAATAATCAAAGTTGGAAGACTTGTGGGAAGACAGGCACATCAGTGTGCTGTGAGTGTGGTTATAATTCAGTTCAGTCTTTATGGAAATAAATCAGAAATTATGCTAATAAAGGAACTAAAATGTCCATACATTTTGACTCAAAGATAATACTGCTGACATATAGCCCAAGGAAGCCAGTAACCACAAGAAAAAAAAGGCCCTACAGCCCAAAAAATATTTATATTTGGCACTTATTAAGTAGCAAAGAATTGGAAGGAAAGTAGATGACCAACAAGTGGAGGATGGCTCAACAAATTGTGGCACATAAATGGACTGGACTATTTCTATACAGTAAGAAATGATGAATACAGAGGCATGTGAAGACAAATGATAAATGAAGTGATGCAAAGGGAACAGAATCAGGAAAACTATGTATACGGTGACTACAACAATGTAAATGGAAAGAACAAAAACCAGAAAATTGAAACCGCATACAACGAAATCATATTGACCAATCTTGACCCCAAATAGGCAGCTGGGTGGGACAGTGGATTCCTGGAGTCAGGAAGACCTGAGTTCAAATCTTGTCACAGACACTTATGAGTGGAGTGATGCTGGGCAAGTCACTTCACCTTTGTTTGCCTCCATTTCCTAACCAGTAAAATGAGAATAATAAAATAATAAATAGTACTTATCAAAGCACCTAACAATTGTAAAGTGCATAACACAGGGCATAGTGCATTGTAAAATAAAAGTTAGCTATTATTATTACATGTGTAATGAGAGGATGGGCTTTGTGTGTGGTGAGGGCTGTCCCCCACTTGTAACAAGGGGGTGTCATTGTGCGGCTCAAAGGGCAGCAGAATAGACATCATTAGCCTTTTCATACCCTGCCCTCTTCTCCAAGAGAGACTTTAATTCCTACCAGGAGAGAGAGCAGGATATTGGAGCCAGAGGTCACCCTGCTCTTCTCAGAGAGAGGGGATACTAGGCTTGAATTATATCCATCTGCTTCCTTAAATATAATTAGTCTGATAGATATGATCAGGTTCAATCTAACTTTTGGTCATTATATCATTGAGGGGGGAGGACCCCAAGCTTTATATCCTCTCCCACAAAATGCCAGTTCTACAATGAACACATGTAGTGAGTAGCAAAGAAACTCATTTATCCAAATCACAGAAAAACAGAAATCAAATAAGGTATGCATAGGAGGCTATATACCAGACAACATTGAGTGAAGTAACTCTCCTATTGGGGGTGGAATAACAGAGAGTTCTAGAGAGAGTTCTAGAACTCACCTAAGGGGAAACTCCCTGAAGTCTCTGGTGTGGCAAGCTAGGGATAGGGATATGATGAAGACTCCCTCTCCTCTCTTATATCCCTAGGTTCTTTTTCTTCAGCAACCTGAAATGAAGTTGGCCTGTTCCGTCTTCCATCTCAATGCTGGTCACCTAGGAAGGAAGTAGCGGAACAGGGACTCTAACCCAGGTTCTGTTGGCAATTCTTTCCCCTAGATGGTACAGAACTCTACTAGCCTCCCTGTGATTTTAGCTTCAGGAGGAGTTCTCAATTTGAAATTGTTCCCCTACTTTTGCTGTCTATGTAGGGCATGCCTTTAGAAAGCAGCCTCATTTCTCTCCATCTGAGAAGAAGTAGACCTTTCCATTTAACAGCTGTCTCCTCTCTGGGGCTCTCCCCATTCTGGGCTTTCTAGCAGGCCCAGGACCCAGAGGCAGCATCTGTTTGTTTTTTTCATTTCCAATCATACATTCATTCCTTGGCGAATGAAAATTGTTTTTCAAATGCTTTTGATTCAAGTTCTCCATTGAACCAGTTGTGATTCTGGTGTTTGGGGAACACAAGTGCACACAGAGTGAGAGAGAAAGCTTCCAAGAACTATTTGGGAAAGAAATTAGGGAAGAGATAGAGTCAGGGAAAGAAGAGCACAGGAAGGGAAAAGAGAAATAGTATTGTTTCTATACATAGCCAAACACATAGCCAACCAAGAAAGAAATAGCTCAACCCCAAGAACCATAACTAGGGCTGGGCAATAGGGCCTTTGTGCTAGGACACAAAATATTTAAGAGTTAATCATAACATCTGTACTTTTTCAGCAAGTAGAAACAACCAAGATTAGCCTGGGTTATGAAAAATGATTACTTAAAATAGGAAAGGAGCAGAAGAGCCTCCTTTTGTTGTTGTTGTGGTTGTGGTTTCCATTCTGATCCCTCCCCCAGCAGCAGCCTTGGTGTCTCCTGAGTCTCTGCCTACATGCTCTACATGAATCCTCACCCCAGTCCCCAGATTCTCTCCCCCCATTAGCCCTTGCATTCTGAGGTCTGTGATCTTTCCCCAGGTCTCCTATCCTATTACCCTTCCTGGTTTCGTTGCTTTTGGCCCAGAGACAATAATTAGTAATTAGACATCTGTCTGTCTTTGACCCCAGCACTATTCTATCCACGTTGGGATCACAATATCCCAGATCATGTCACAAAAATGAGTAATCTTACTCAATGTTGCTGAAAATAAGAGAAGGAAAGATGGAAGGAAGGAGGAAAGAAGGAAGGAAGGAAGGAAGGAAGGAAGGAAGGAAGGAAGGAAGGAAGGAAGGAAGGAAGGAAGGAAGGAAGGAAAAGCAACTGACTTAGCAACAAAACTAATTCAATTCCTGCCCTCAAGCCTCAGTAATTTATAATAAAAAACCCTGTGCAGGCTTCAGTGACCACAGTCAGGGCATTATGCATAGTCCCCAGCCCACAGAGTTATTATTCTGTAGCCTCACTAAGCTGTCTCCTCTATTGGGGGAGGATGCCTAAACCTATTTTCATGATAAATGAGAGGGCTCCCCAGTCAGGACATATTTATGTTCTCTGTCTCAGACCACCTGCCTGGCTCCATTTCGACAGACCAGGAGAGCTTTTAGCAGAGAAACAAATGGGAAAATTAATTGAGAAACTGCAAATAGACCATCTTAGTCTGGAGGTGGGAGAATCATCAAGTTTGGGGAGATTATCATTCCCTGATGTGGAGAGTAGTGGTTTGATGAAACTTAGTAAAGTCAAGGAGTCAAGAGAGAAAAAGCTTAACCTTTTTTCAGAATGATCTATGCCCCAAACCTACACAGCCCTTCTCCTAACAGAGGAGTATAGGAATGAGTGTGCTTCTAGAATGTATCTGGTTTCCCCTGCAGCTAAACTAGTAAGGTCTCAGTGTGGCTCACCAGCAAGAAGAAGGCAGGAGGTCTGTTTCCTCTGCAGGTCAGAATTCCATTTGGGAAGCTAACTGGAATAATAAGCAGCTAAGTGGAATAGTGCTGGGCTTGAAACCAAGAAGACTTGAATTAAAATCCTGATGAAAACACTAAACTAGAATGTGACCCCGTAGGCAAGCCACTTACCCTCTCTACCTCAGTTTCCTCATCTGAAAAGTGGGGATGATAGCACTACCACACAGAGTCACTAGAAGAATCAAATGGGCATACATATGAAGAGTGCCTGACAAACCTTTAAGCTAAATGGTAGCTATTATTATTGATAAGTCTCAACCCACAAGTGTGGTGGGCAGCATGGTTCAGTGGCAATCATGTGAGTGAACCTGGGGGCAGGAGACCTGGGATCAAATAATGGTTTCTCATTTACTGATGAAAGAACTTTGGAAATCACCTAGTCCAACACCTTTGTCTTAAGCCTTAATAAGCAGTCCTTGTGGAATGTGGGCCTTTAAGATTCTCTCTTTATTTAGAAAAATACTTAAAGGGGGGCATGACAGAAGGGAAGAAGGAGAGGAAGGGAGACAACTGGCTTTTCTGGACCCTCCAAACACAGTGAAACCAAATCACATGCTCTAGCCTCATGCTGCTTGTGAGCCAACTAATGCTAAGACCACTAAGTTGAGAAATAACCTGGGAATTTCAATGATCTGTAATGATTCTGTTATTTCCAAGGTTCTAAGTAAATCTACATCTTGGATCCTATGAATTAAGTAACCCAGGCCAAGCTATTGTATTTCCATCCTCAGCTCAAATGGTGCCAGACTCATGTTGTCATCTGTACCTTGCTCTGTTTGCCCTAATAATTGAAAAAGCTTGGGCTAGAATTCTTAGCATTTAGGGTAAATAAGTTTTGTAGTGCCCTGCACTGTCATTAAAAGAACCCTTCTGTCCTAAGACCACTGGACCATGCTGCTTCCTAGTCTTCTGTAGCAGCAAGCACCCTGAGGCATCCAGGATGGCCTGCTAGCACAGGTTCTTGGATCTACTTTTTTAAAAGGAAAGCAACTTTTGAGGGATCAACAATCTGCTTTAATCACATATACTAACAGAGAAAATACAAGCAGAGAAATAAAGACCAACAGACAGGGTTTCTAACTGCCTGATCATAAGCAATATATACATCACAGATCAATAGTTAGATCCAATTGTTTAGCTATTACATACATACACAGTTACCAGAGAGAGAAGCACCAACATCTGCGTTTTCAAAGCTGGGGGTGGGAGAGGGTCCTTAATGGCTACTCAGAGTCTCATCTGTCACACAAACCTTCTTCCAAAGAGTAAGCCCCCAAAACAAAACCTCACCTCAGAGTATATATACACTTTTCAGAGCTGGAGGGCATCATGTCCCTAGTGACCCAGTGCCTCATTAGAAATTAACAAAAGATGTGGGCCTTCCTACAAAACAAGCCTCCCCAATCAAGCATCTCTCATTAATATTACATCTTTATATAAAATTGCCTCTCTGTCTCTCTGCAGAAAAAAATAAAACATATTTCATGTATTAAGGACTCAATGGTACATCCTTAGATACAGTGACATAGCAGAAAAGATGCCATGGTAAGGGGAAATAAGATTCCAGTTGCAGAGCTCATTATCTGTGATGGCATTGCAATCCTTTTCACTGTCCTTGGTAGAAAATCTCTGACATTTCCCAAGTTTGCTGTCATCAGAGAAGTATCTGTTTGATGACTTTCTCCCTCAAAAAAACTGACATGAATCACTTTAGTAATAGAAAGAGCCTTTGTATTCACAAAACTGGTATGCAAGCCTTGGCTCTGCCACATACTAGTTGAGGGAGAAAGGCAGGGTGTTACAGTGGAAAAAGAATTAGACTCTAATTAGAGGATTCTGATCCCAACTCTGTCACTTATTACCTATGTGACCTTGGAGAAGAACTCTAACCTTTCTGGGCTTCAGTTCCTTATAAGTAAAATGAGGGATGTGTATTAGATGAGCTCTAAGGTTCTTTCTAACCCTAAATCTGTGATCCTATTACTTTGAGCAAATTACTTCACATTTTTCTTCTATATTCACTTTCTTCCCTTATAAATTGAGAAAAATAGTCCTTGTATTACCTACCTCATAGGCCTACAGCAATGAAATCATGGAACCAGACCCAAAAACAACCCAACAAACAAATAAAAAACCCCAACTCATCCTTCTTTTGTACCTGCTATTGAATAGATGGATAGATTGATGTATTGGTTGGGCCTTTTCTGTGTAGAATAGGACCTTTTATGAAGAATGATGAGAGACTACTGGCCTAACTTCTTTAGGAAAGGACTAATGGTCATCACCACTGGAACAAATGAAAGCAAACTCCACCACTGCCTGAGAGCTATTGGAGAGCACATAGCAGCCACTGGACACTAGGGAAATGATTCCCATTGACTAAACAGTCTGAAAGGTTACTCGTCCCAAGGGTATTGAATAAAAAGGAATTTGAGTTTTCTGCAGATCAATAAATACACTTGGGCAGCCAAACTAGTCAGTCTTCTATGGGTTTTGAAAGGCTAGAAAATCCTAAAAACAGTCTTTGGGATCATCTAATCCAAGTTCTTTCTGCAGATAGAGCCAATACATACAGAATATCTTATGGATAACATGATACTTTACACGTAGCCTGTTACAATGGAAAGAGTGCTGGATTTGGAAGTATAGGACCTGGGTTCAAATGTTGACCAGGCTATTTATTGCCTATGTGACTTTGGCACTCCTTTCAACTTTGTAATACTCATTTTCCCCCATCTATAACATGAGAAATTAGATTAAATTATCTCTCATGTCCCTCAAAGACCTAAGTCTATCACTCCATGATATTGTTTTATCAGGAAGGTGCCAAATCTGTTCCACCCTGATTATGCCAATTGTAGGATGGTAGAATATCCTGAGAGACAATCATGAGAGATTACTGAGATACTAAAGAAAGAGGGACAGTCCATGCCAGCATGGAAGTAAATAGATTTTGTTGAGGTGAGCTTACTCACAAAGGCTGGATCTGGATGGCAGCAGGACAAAATGGTGGACCCCTATACCACTCTCAGGCCAGGTAATATACAGAAACAGAACAAAGCAGGCATAGTACCCGAGATGACCCAGGATCACATGCAGGTTTCCCCATGGGATAGTTAGAGCCTCCTTTGCTGTTTACATTAAAGATAGTTTCATAGGTCTGATTCTCATACTCTGGCTCCCAAGTACACTCAGACAACTACACCTGAATTGAAAACTCAAAACCATATCAGATTACAGTCCCAAGAGATTTTATCTCACATGGTAAGTTTCACTAATCACAGCCTGAATACAATTATTGTCTTTTTCATGGTATTGCAATGAGCAATAAAAGTCTACCAGAACTCTCACACACACAAACAAAAGATTTTGTTTAATATCTTTCACTTGTTTTCTTTTCTTCTTCTCAAGTTTAAACTCATCCTAATAAAAAGGTCAATCATTAGAAATCACCTCTATATTACAAAACAAACTTATAAATTCTTTTATTTATAAAATTATAATTTGACATTAATTATATATATATTATAATAATTATATTATTTATATATAACAATTATAATATAGAACAAAAATATATTTTAAATAAATTTTATACAGATTTATAATGTATTTATAAATTCTTCTTATAAATTCATTGTTTAGGATTTCCATGGCTATAACAAGCTTTTTTCCAGGGGTGATAAGACTAATGACCTTGGCCAAGCAGACGGTCTCAAGAAACTTGGCAAGGTTACAAATGAGAAGATTCTACAATGTCTTTTCTTTGTACATTTCCCCACACAGTAATTGCCAATTTTCCATAATTTTTTCAGTCTCTCCTGAGTCTCATCACTCATAATAAGCCTAACTGACAAGATCTTTCCCAGGTTATTGCAACTTATTTGTCTGGGATTTCTCAGGAAGGCTTAGATTTTCTCCCTTTGCTCCCTTAAATAAATTTCTCTTTTTGTAGGGAAGAAGCAAAACAGTTGACAAATTGAGCATGATTTATCACAAAAAAAAAAAATGGATAGGATTCTCATATAATTTACAGCAAACTTTCTAATTTCAAGACACACACACCAGTTTTAAAATAATCAGTACTTAATTTTAGTTTGTAAGACTTCCTAAGTATCTAATTAAATGTTCCAGTCAAACTCGATTTTTTTTTTGTTTCCTGATTCACTCAAATCCTTTCTCCTTTTCATGAACCAGAAGTAAATTCACAACATGCAGGCAGTTTCTAAGTGCCAGATTTGGTTCAAAGTGTAAAACTTCAGCCTATTTTTTCTTCACTTTGAAATATCTCTGACACTGTCCCCCCACTTCTTTATAGTCAGTGAGATGACCTTCTTCTCTAGCTATAAAACAATAGATCTGTCATGGGTGCGTGGGATTGGGAAATGCTCTTAGTTCCCTTAAAACAAATTCTAAAGAATGTTAACTCAAAACTTGTTAGAATATTTCAACATTTGTAAAAACATTCAAACCATAATGTAGAGAATTTACATTTTAATCCCAAACTCAGTTTCTAATTAGTTTATGATGTAAAAACATATGGTTTGAGAGAAAAGATTCTCTTACTTTTTGTTTGTCATTTCACCTACACTCTCCAAATCTGATCACAGTTCAGGAATGTAAAGGGAAAGGAAGAATCTTTTTGAAAGTTTATAGAGCTTTCCTAGGTGGTTCACATTCTTTTTCCCAGGAAAAGGTTAGTTAACAAGACACACAGAGAGAGATTTTCCAGCAATGTTTTTCCTTCTAAGTTTTATGAGCACAACTGAAGACGCATAGACAAACTCAGCCTCAAACAGATTGACAGCTGGGACACAGTGACCTGAATATTCCTTTACTAGTGAGGCTTTCAATTACTAGCTTTTTGAAAACGTACTTCTCTGAGAGAATTTTGGGAAGATGGTGGAGTAGGTCAGAGCATTTCAAGCTCTCAAAGAAATAAAGTAACACCTTTGGGGAAACAGAGTCATGAAAACAAATAAGAGTAGGGGCAGAACAGGGGTCCTCTTGGGACAGAGGAGACCTGAAGAAAAACTAGATTCCCTCTCAGTGAAGAGTAAACACCTCCAGGCTAGGGTCCACTTTAACAACAAGGGGCAAGCCCTGGTGTTAGCTGGGTTGGGAGGCTGCCTCTACCCAGCCGCAGGAGCTTTTACCCCCCAGACAGTCAAGGGAGTTAGGCATCTGACCTGGGGAAGATCTAGGGAACCTTTGCTGACAAGGAACACCAGAAGCAGCTGTGCTGTGGAAGAGGCAAGAAGGAACCAGCACAAGGCTCAGTGAGTGCAGAAGCAGTGAGGTGGGGATGCTGCTGGCTGTGGGCACCTATAGGAGGCTGGAGGTCTTGGTTTGAATCAAGGTCAGAGGGGAAAACTGAAGAAAATCAGAGGCCAGAAGCACCATTCCCCACACCCAGGACCAGAGGTGATTATAAAAACTAAATTATTACCCCTCAAAAATGCACAGGCAAAGGAGAAAGAATCCAACCATAGAGAGCTACTATGGGAATAGACAAGACTGGGGTTTATCTTCAGAGGAGGATACCAAAGTAAAGAAACTCTCTTCTACCCTGAAGAGTCAAGTCAAATGGTCACCTGCCCAAAAAGAATTCATTAAAGATCTTTAAAAAAGACTTAAAGAATCAAATGAGAGAGATGGAAGAAAAATTAGAAAGAAAAGTAAGAATAATATAAGAAAAACAAGAAGATTATGACAAGAAAGTCAACCAAATAGAAAAGGAGATCCAGAATCTTAAGGAAGAAAATGACTCCTTGAAAATCAGAATTGGGCAAAGGGAAGCCAGCAAAGTTATAAGAGATGAAGAAACAAACAAACAAAATATAAAGAATGAAAAATCGAAGAGATTGTGAAACATCTCATAAGAAAAACAATGAATCTAGAAAACAGATCAAGAAGAGAAAATGTAAGAATAATTGGACTACCTGAGAATTCTGATCAGAAAAAGAATCTTGATACGATAATACAAGAAATAATTAAAGAAAATTGTCCTAAAGCATTAGAATAAGAGAGGAAAGTGGAAATAGAAAAATTCACTGATTACCATCTGAAAGAGATCCTGCAAGGAAAACTCACAGGAATGTGACAGTTAAATTCCCAAACCTCCAGATCAAGAACAAAATATTAGGAGCAACAAGATATAAACAATTTGTATATGATAGTACCACAATTAGAATCACAATTAGACCTAGCATTGGCACCACTGAAAGATTGCAGGTCTGGGAACACTATATGTCAAAAAGCAAAAGAACTGGGATTCCAGCCAAAAACATCATACCCAGCATGCTAAGCATAATTCTAAATGGAAAAAAAGTGGACATTTGATCAGCTGTCAGACTTTCATAACTCTGTTAAAAACAAACAAACAAACCCTGGATTCAATAGAATTTGACATACAAGAGCCAAGAGAAATATAAGGTACATATCAACAACCAACTACAAGGCACTAAATAAGTCTAGAATGTTGACTTTTTAGGTATGGAAAATGTAAAATCTATGTCTAAGATTGTTACTAATAATTAGGCAGCTTATAAGAAAGATTGGTATGATATGACAGTATGATATGACTTTAAAGAGTAAAACTGTTCAAGAATCGCTAAAAGTAATTATCTTATACAAATGAGGTACAAGAGCAAGAACTGACACAGAAGAATTAGATGGGGGAGAGGAGCTATTAGTTCTGGAAACCTGCTTTCATCAGGAATGAGTTTAAGAGGGGAAAATACGGATACATCTAGAAGAGCATAAAAGTCTTCTAAATTTGAAAGGAAATAAAACTTTAAGGGGATAGGCAGTGTGGAAAGGATAAAGAAGGAATCTTCAGAGGGGAGGGTGAGGGAATAGTTTAAAAGGGGATATAGAAGGGTGTTTAGATTTAGGGGAATGGGAAGATAAGGGAGATATTGCTGGAGTTAGGGTAGGTTAAGTAATAGGAGGGCAAGATAGCAGGTAGAAGTATACTAGGGGAGTTAGGAGAGAGGGAAAAAAGAGAAATGCACAAACATAAAAACAAGATTAGGAGTAGAATCTCTTAGGGAAATATGTGTTCATATATACTCATATATACACACATGTATACATGTATATGTCTATGTATATCAATACCTATAGATAGATAGATAGATAGATAGATAGATAGATAGATAGATAGATAGATAGATACCCATGCTCAATTGTAGTTTTGGGATGGTGGGGAGGGGGGAGGAAGGGGGGAAAAAAGAATGAGGTAAAAAGCGTACAACAGAGAACAAAAAGAAAATCTACAAGAAAGCAAATATTGACAGCTTTCAACACAGCACAAAATATTTAATATATAAGCTTTTGTGAAATGTTATTGCTATATATTCTGAATCCTCTCCTATGTTCTGATGTGCATATGACATATTTTTCTTTACTTATTTTATATTTAAATTTAATATTTAAGTTCATAATATTTTCTTTTCTTTTCTCATTATGTATTTAAGTTTTAGTATTTGTCTAAAAATAAAAAAAAAAATTAAGTTACTTCTCTTTGTCTGATGATAGGCAAAACTCAAAACCATGTTACTATTCTCAGATTGATCCTTACTAAATGTCTCCAGAGGCCATGCTATCTGCTCTCTCCCCCCACCCACCTCTCTCTCTCTCTCTCTCTCTCTCTCTCTCTCTCTCTCTCTCTCTCTCTCTCTCTCTCTAACACACACACACACACACACACACACACACACACACACATACACACACACACAAATATACGTAGCCTAAGAAATTATTACCCTTAAGAACTGCACTTGTCTTGTTTTTTTTCATATTCGGATCCAACACTTCCTTTTCCAATCATATTCCAAATAATCTTCAGTGAGTTTTGTTTCTTTCCTTGGCTCTCTCCTGTCTGCTCTACTAATTTAAGGATCCATTTATATTTAAGCCACCAGGCTTTGGTGATTTTTCTCCTCTGCTTGCTGGCCCAGGTTGGGGCCAGACATATCTCTATGAGTTCAATCAGCCTCCTACCTTTGTTAAATAATTTTTTTTTTTTTTAGTTTGAAAGTTCATCGAATCAGAAGCACTCTATTTGAGTCCACTCTGCTTCTTGCTATCTGTGTGACAGTAGGAAAATTGTTTAACCTCTCTAGAGTTCATTTCCTTTCTCTAAAATCAAAAGATCTTTAAACGGGAAGGTGAGTTTGGAGCTTAACTAGTCCAACGTTCTCATTTTATAAATGGGGAAGCCCAGAATGGTAAAAAAGCTCCTTGGTAGTTAGTAGTAGAGACAGAATGTGAATCTCATTCTTCCAAGAACTGCTTCACCGCTCTGCACTGAGTCCTATGGAGAGAATGTCATGTCTGCCTCTGAAAGCCAATTTGGAGGAGGGCATAAAAAACTGAATTCAGAATCAGAATAATTGTTTGCAAATTCATTAAATAAGTTAATTAACCTTTTGGGGACTCGATCAGCTCATCTGTAAAATGGAGATAATAATAATTACCCAACCCAAATGCATGGGGTTGTTGTAAGGAAAGTGCTTTATAAACCTTAAAATACTTTATAAATAATGAGATCTTTTGCTGTAGTGATTTTTATTTGCTATATTTGTTTCTTTTGAGACCAGCTCCCTATCTTCCTCATGATGGAAGTCCAGTGGTTACTGAATCTCACAGCTGATTGGCACAGAAGGGTTGACCTTCATCTTCTCCAGGCAGGCCAGTTTGCCCTTCCTTAAGCATCCTAGTGGTCCCATGCCTCCAGGGGTTCACCATATTAGTATAAGTTGACATCTGATAGTCTTTATCCCTAGTACAGCACAGAACTCCCATTCTTGAGCAATCCACCCACTAAGGCCTCCCCACTAGCAGAAATTATAGGTATGTGCCATCATACCATCCTTTGCTGTAGGGTTAAAGGATGTAATCAGAAAAATAGATGAGAGGGAAGGAAGATGAGCTAGTTATATGGTGAGAAGGAGGAAGTACTGATAGGCTGGGCATCCTTGAAAGATCAAGATAACACAAAGAAGACCCCCAGTAAACTGTGATAAAGTTATGGGAGGACAAGGACAAGAGTTGTATGGAATGGATAGACATGGATGGATTGTAACCTTCAGCCTTGGAAATAATACCCACATCAATGACTTATTGATATTTCATGAGTATTAATGATCTACTTGAATATTTATTATAATGAGATAATATAGGAAATCACTTTGTAAACAATGAAGTACTCTACAAAGTCAAGATATTATTTATTAAAATTATTATGATGTCATAAAATTATTATGACTTGCCTTCAAGGTAGCTGAATTGAGAGCTATACAGACTTGGCTGTCAATCCTGACCAAGCATAGACAGATTGAGCTAATCATTTCTCCTATTTGGGTTTCAATTCATTTATTAAAAAAAGTTGGACCAGATGATCTTTAAGCTCTTCTAATTCTGTTTCAGATTTGGTAGTTTGATCATGACTGAGTCATCTGCTGAACCTATCTCTATCTACGTAGTAACAATTCTCAGTGAACAAAAAGAAAAAATCCCCTCTTATGCTTAGTATTCCTTCTTCAGAGTTTAATCTCTTTGTCTGGAGGCTTTTGTGAACTCTTGGAATCTTAGAGGTAAAAGTAAACTCAGAAGTCATCTAGTCCATCTTCCAATGAATAACCATGTCTTCAGAATAGGAAGGGATTCCAGACATCACATAGTACATTCATCTAACTTTTCAGAGAAGGAAGCTGAAGCAGAGACAGATCTCAGCATCACAGATTTGGAGCTGGAAGGGGCCTTAAACGCCATCTATACTGACCCCTTCATTTTAAAATATAAGAAATCTGAGACTCATAATGTCTAAATGACTTGTCCAAGGTCATGTGACTAATATCAGAGGTAGTATTTGAATCTAGTTCCTCTGACTCCAAAATCCAACTCTTTCCACTGTCCCTTGCTGAATAAATCCATTTTGCAGTATAACTGAAGGGGAACTTCTAGCCTCCCTTTGAATGCCTCCAGTCATGGAAAACACCACTACCAAGCAACCTACTCCATTCTCAAGGAGCTCTGATTATTTTCACTCACTCATTTGATACAGCCTCATAAGGAAGGGTCATTGAATAAACCATTCTGGGTAATAGAGGGATTATCATGGAGCTGGAAGTGATCTTAAAGACCATCTACTCTACCCCCTCCTGTTTACAGATGAAGAAACTGGGGTTCAAACAAATTCAAGTAATTCATTCTATATCATGTAGGTAGGAAGTAACAGACTCAGGATTTGAACACACCATTTATTTCACACCATGTTCAGTGTTCTCTTCACCACATCACAGTGCATATGTTTTATTTTTTCTTTAATGAAAACAAAGAACAAGAGTAGATTCTGAGAGTCAAAGAGAGGGAAAGAGACCATGAAGACACTGGTAATCTGGTAAGAGAGGAAATGTTCACACTGAACACAGAAAATGGAAGGTCAAGGGCATTGTGGACAAGATTCCCTATTTTGCTCCAGGTGGACCCTAATTTTGCACCCAACAGGCTTTGTCTCTGCTTTCCTCTCTGAATCCTTCCTTCATGCTTCAGAAACTGCCTGGGTCACCAGCAAGACCCCTCTGAGATCTGTTATCCTCCCTGTGCCTCCTTTAAGTAACAAACACATAAATCACTCTGAACCCATCAGCAGAGTTTTCTCAATTTGGAATAGAAGGAAGGAAATTGCAGTTGGCGCTCCCCTATTAACCACTACGCCTTGGCTAGATTCAAGGAGCCAAGGGTCAGGAGCTAAAAATGTCTTGGCACTTAGCTCAGTGCCACAGCAGCCATGTTGCAGAAGGACTGGTTGCCATGGCACCAGCAAGCCCCTGAAGAGAGGGATGAAGCACTGATTAATTGTGACCAAGCCAGCCTCGTTCATTCTTCAGTCCCTGGCTCATTTGCTCATATGTTACCTTGGCTAATCCTCCTAGTAACACTGTGAGGTAGACAGGCATGATATTAGACCTGGTTCACAATGAGGAAACTGAAGCCCAGAGGATCTAGGACATCTAGTCCTGACATTTTTTGTCATAACATCACAATGAACATTAGCAAAAAAGATTAAAGGAGAGATGGGGAAAGGGACGTACTCAGAAGACAGTTGGTTTATATACAAAGGGGACTGACCATGTGACTGTAAAGGGATACTTATCTCATATGCAACACTCCAAGAAGTGCAAGCTAAGGAGGATTAAACACGTTGGTGCAGGAGAAATGATATCTAAGGTTCATTCCAACTCTGACATCCTATGATTCAGATCTTTTAGGTGAGCTCAGTGTCCTTGAAAGCAAGAAAGATATCCCTACCTCTTCAAGTACTTGCTTTCACATGGGTACTGCTGCCTCATTCAAATTGTATCCTCTTCTGTCTCAGCCTAAGACATACCCTGGCTCAGATGATGATGATGATGATGATGATAGCCAAGAAGTGCTTTCCAAAAAGTATTTCATTTGAAGCTCTCAACCCTGCAAGGTAGGTGCTGTTATTATTCACATTTCACCATTGAGAAAACTGAGGCAAACAGAATTTAAGCTATTTGCCCAGCGTCACATATCTAGTAAATATCTAAGGCTAGATTTGAATTCAGGTCTCCTGGATTCTAGTTCTCTATCCACTGTACCACCTAGCTACCTTCATCTAGCTATCATATCTTACATTATTCACCAAGACACAAAGCCCAGAAGGAGAAAGCTGCTCTTTTATTTGTTTCTAAAGAACTAGATTCTTTTCTATTCTTTTTAAACTCAACATTTTTTCAATGAGTGATTATTTTTTCCCTCTCTCCCATTCTGCCTCTCCATGGAAGGAAAGGGAAAACAAAACCTTGTAACATATATGTGTAGTCAAACAAAACAACTTCCCACCTTGGTCATGTCTCCAAATGTGTGTCTCATTCTGCATATTTAGGCTATCATCTTTCTGTCAGAATGTAGAGAATATTTTTCTTCGTGGGGCCTCTGGGATTGTAGTTGGTCACTGCACTGAGAATGCTTAGCTCTCTTAAAGTTATTCTTTTTATAATGTTATAGTTTAAATTGTTTTCCTGGTTCTACTTGCATCACTCCTCATAATTTTATTGCTTCCCTGAAACCATCCTTTTCATTGTTTATTATATGACAATGGTTTTCCATTTCATTCATATACCATAATTTCTCCAGCCATTCCCCATTTAAAGAACATTCCATTAATTTTCTGTCCAACTAGGTTTTGTTGCTGACGTCTACATTCATTGAAAATCTAAGGTCATCCAGGGAGGAACAAAGAAGAGACTCTGCCAAGGATAAAGGATCCTAAATCAAGAACTTAAAGGAGACCTGAGGCCATCTGGTACAACCTTCTCATTGGAAAGATGAGAAAACTGAGGTCCAGAGAGGTTCAGTGACTTGCCCAGTGTTGCACAAGTAGTAAGTAATAGAAGCAGGATTTAAATCCAGATCTTTTACCTTCAAACTAGTGTTCTTTTCCACTGTACTATGCTATCTCTCAAATGGGCCTAATGTGTGATAGGAAATTAGGGATCTGGAGCCCTGGGTTCTAGTCCCCTCCCTTCAGCTCTATTAACTATGGGATATATGCAAGTCATTGAACTTCTCTGATCATCACTTATCTCACTTGAAAAATCATGCTAATATCACCTTATCTGCCTTAAGGCACAGGTATAAACCATAGAATACTAATAATAATAGCTAACATATAATATAATAATAGCTAATAGAATATATAATAGCTAATAATAATAGCTAACATGTCCCAGGCACTGTGCTGTTATAACTATTATTGCAGTTGATCCTCTCAATAACCTGGGGAAGTAGGTGCTATTATTATCCCCATTTTATAGATGAGGAAACTGAGGAAGATGTTAAATTCCCCAGGGTTACTCAGCTGGTAAGTGTTTGAGGCCAGATTTGAACTTGGGTATTTCTGAGTCCAGACCCAGAGCTCTATCTACTGTGTCACCTAGTTGCCCTACAGAGAATAAGCATTCAAATAGTGTCTACTGTGTGCCAGGCATTGTGCTAAGTGCTTTACAAATATTATCTCATCTGATCCTCAGAACAGACCTGAGGGCTCGTTGTTATCATTATCCTCATTTTACAGATGAGAAAACAGAGGTAAACCAAGGTTAAGTGACTTGCTCCATTTAACATAGCTAGGAAGTATTTGAGGTCAGATTTGATCTCAGGTCTCCCTGATTCCAGCACAGAATACAGAGCTGGAAGTATCCTTAGTGATAATCTAATCCAAGCCCCTTATTTAATAGTTAAGAAGACTGAGGTCCAGGGAAAATAAATGACTTGCTCAAGATCATAAATGTAGTTAGTGGCAGAGGCAGGGATAGATCCATGAACTTCTGACTCTTGACCCATTCGTTGACTTTCCACTGGATCACCCAACCAAGAACATAGTTGCTTTTCCCTTTTCCCATAATCTATTCTTTCCAGTCCTCATAATTCATACAGAAAATTCTATTCCCATCACCTTTTTAAGATTATGTTCTTTCCAATGCAGTAAAAAGACAGGTCAGGGGCAGCTAGATGGCTCAGTGGATAGAGTGGTGGATAACTCTCTGGTAGACAGGCTTGTCTTCCTGAGTTTAAATGTAGCCTCAGATACTCACTAGCTGTGTGATCCTGGGCAAATCACTTAGCCCTGTTTGCCTCTGTTTACTCATCTATAAAATAAGCTGGAGAAGCAAATAGCAAACCATTTCAGTATCTTCACCAAGAAAACCACAACTGGAGTCACGAGGAGTTGGACACAACTGAAAAGACTGAAAAACAACAACTGAACAAAAAGACAGATCAGGAGGCCAAGTTTTATTCAAGACAGTTAGGAACAGAGTTTGGCATATTTGTTCTCTGAAGTCCATGAGACACTGCCCAGTCTTTGCTGAGGAATCAAAATGGTAACAAAGCAAGCAAGAATCCTTTCAGATCCCCTTAATGTCCAGCTATGAATATAAAAATAATATTTTCTGCCTTTTAAAGAAAGGAGAATGATAATCAGCCTAGGAGAAGACCAAAGGCCTTGAACAAGGGTCATAGGATTTAGAGATGAAAAGGACCTTAAGAAATATCTAGTCCAGTTGCCTTGTTTTACAGAGGAGGAAGCTAGATATCAAGGAGGGTTAATACATTTCCCAAGGTCACACAGCTAGCTCTTGGCAGAATTAGAATTAGAACACTAACACCAAATCTAATGTTATGGATTCTACTTTCCATTGACCAACTGATTGACCTTAGAGAGTCTTTGGGACTTTGCATGTATCTCCCTACGAAGAGTGTGGGTTCATCCATTTGAACTGTTGGTGAGTCGGTGTGCCTGAATTAGGCTCACTCAATTAGTTCAAACTGTTGGGAAAAGAGCACCTGTGTGCAGGTATGTTAAAAAAGTATCAACTGCAGTTGGCATTTTCCTTTGGGTCTTTTTTTAGAGAGCAGTAGAGATAACAATGGACCAGGATCTCAAGGTAGGAAGATATGCTCATAGCCTTCCACCCATCCCACCCCATCTTGGTAGATATTAATGGGTGCCTTGGAGCAAAAATATATGGCAGTTGGGTGTATTCTTTGGCCTGAGGGGAAAGTCCCTGAACTCTAGCTCTTTAGAAGGAGAAGGGGGAATCCCTGGCTAGTCTCTTGGAGAGAAAACAGTACTAGAATTAGCTTTCTAGATCAAGAAGGACATATTCTTGAGGAACATCAGGTTCTGGTTTGCCTTCCTAGCAACCTCAAGTTCAAGAATTTGGGGTCTTATCCTTCCAGATAAAAAATGGAGTTTCCTAAACAGCACCAGCATCTTGAAGATAAGAGGATATCAGAATCCAATGTTTCATCAGGAGCAAGTTCTTTGATAATACGAGGTCTTGGCAGGAGAGGCTTATGCACTGGGCCTCTAGAAATGGAAGCTCATCAAAGGACTAAGCCATGACATAAGAAGGAGCAAAAGATCTGGGCTTTGCCTTCTTCTATTACTGAATTGTTAGGACAATATGATCTGATGGGAATGAGGTTTGCTCTCTAGTAATCCTGATTTTGTTTTGCTTCCAGGGAGGGAATCCCAACCTTTAGAGGAGTACCTTAATATCTACACATTCCAATGGGACAAAAATGGAAAAGACTGGAATTCTAGATAGGCAACACCAAATTAATTTTCTTTGCAAAAAGAGTCTAACCCAAAGAGTAGTACAATGGAACTAAGTGACTGCATAGGGCCCTGGGAGAAGGTGGGATTTCTCAAAGAGAGAAGAGAATTGTATTATTTATTTAGAGATTGTTTAGAGATTATGTTTAGTCCTTTGTGCAATCTCTTTATTTTCTGTGGGAGAAAATTGACTGTTCCATATCCAATACACATGGCTAGCTGGAGTACTTGCATTATTACTAGGGACTCATTCATTTCCATGGAGATTTAGACATAAACTCTAGTAGAACTATATGGTCTATTATTTCCTTAGAAACAACTCTGTGTGAGGGTAGAATGAGCCAAAGGCAGAGAGGTATAACTTGAGGGACCACTCCCAAAATTGACCCCAGTCTATGTAAACCCAGAGAATGTACATTCGGTAAGTACGACATAGGCATTGATTGATTAATGGATTGCTGTTTAAATCTCTTCAAAAGAGATGAAAGATTCCTTACAAATGGTGTTCTAAGACCTTCCCTTGTCACTTTGTTCACTTGGATTCAGTTAGCAACCCCTATATTAGATGACAAGAAAAGAAAATGATTTGAAGGAAGGAAAAAACATATCTGGTGCTAATAGAACAGGAGAATAGGAGTCAAGAACTCTTGCTTTTATTTCTACATGTTGCAAGTTTCCTGTATGATTATGGAATGAAACAGAGAGATAATTTTATCCTTCAAGGCCAAGGTCAAATGTTACCTTCCTAATGAAGTTTTCTCTTCTTCTCTCAGCCAGAAGTTATCTTTCCCTCCCACATTTTGAATTTCTATATTACTTCCTTGTGCCCTTTTCATGAACTTTCATACATTTTTTGTGCAACACCAGATTTAATAACCTCTCCCATGGAGAGGATATGCTATTGCTACTATGGATATTGTTACTGTATCTTTAAAGGGGAATGGAATATTGAAAAGTCACAGTTTAATTGTAGTCTGTGTAGAGTCTGTGATGAGTAGTTTAATTATTGTTCTGGAAAATTACCTGTCATGGCTAGAGAGAGTAAGCTACAGCAAGGATGAAGAAAGCTTCTGCCCTGATAGACTAAGTTTAGCTCTTACTTTAAGAAGAAACATTATGAATAGAATTCTTGAGAGACTTAAGTCTCTTATTCTGTGAGAACTGAATGGTAAGACTGTATTTCCAGAATTAAGAAGTCTACAGTAGCTTTGGTAGTTAGACCTATCTCTGGCTGTAATTTTTCTCACTATGATACATTGTAAATAATTATCTACATCTCATGTTATACTGTAAAAAGAAACCTGTATGTATATATGTATGTGTATATATGTATGTATTTACACACATATGCATACACACATATATGTATGTACATATATATATGCACATCTTTATGCTTATTTAAGACTAAGAAATTTTTGACTTATTAGAGAGAGACCAATGAAAGTTTATGAGAAAGGGGAAATTTTTTCTTTATTAACATTTATTAACAATTAGCTTAGGGCTAATTCATTAGTTAATAGGAAATGTTTCAATTTTAGTCATATATTAGGAAGTATCAAAATATACCCCTGTGATTGCCTTAGAATCTAGAATGAGAAATAATAAGACAATGAGTCAGTAGAAGTGAGAGTGGTTATCATGTCATATAGAATACATGTGAGGAAAGTCATCCTCTAAAAACCCTGTTACATTTGAATTGTTTTTCTTATAATTCTCTCCAATATAATCCCTAAGGGGACTATGAGTTCCATGAAGGTAGGAGCCATGGCTAATTCATTTTGGTGTTTCCCTTTGGTAGACCTCCAATAAGTGGTTGTTTACTTGGCAAGGTGAATTGAAATTAAATGAACTGAACTTTAAGCACATTCTTATTCACCTCCTCCCTTCCAGAACTCTTCAGCCACACAGTTTACTGGATACCAATTACCTAAAAGTTTGGGAATCTGAAGAAACAGACCTGGTTTTTTTCATCTTTGAAAAATGAATGAGTTGCAATAAATGAGTGGCCCAAAGATCTATACAAATAGCTCTCAAAAGAGGAATTTTTAAACTGTTAGCAACTATATGAAAGAATGTTCTAAATCACTAGTAAGAAGAAAAATACAAAAATAACTCTGAGGTTTTATTACCTTATACCAAGCAAATTAACCAAGGTGACAAAAGTTGAAAATAGCAATATTGGAGGGATTGTGGGGAAATCAGCACACTAATGTATATGTTGGTGGAGCTGTGAATTGATCTAACCATTCTGGGAAACAATCTGGATTTTTGCTAAGAAAGTGACTAAAATGTTCATATCCTTTGACCCAGAGATTCAGCTGTTAGAAACATATCACAAGGACATCAATGATAAAGAAAAAGATTCAATTTATAAAAGATGTTTATAGAACACTTTTTTTTAGTAGCAAAGAAATGGCAGGGGAGGTAAATTCCATCAATTCAGAAATGGCTAAATCAATTGTGATTTATGTTAAATGCTAAACTAATTGTGGTAAATGAACATGATAGAATATTATTGTGTCATAAGAAATGGTGAATATGATGAAATTAGAGAAGCATGAGATTTATATGAATTGATACAAAGTGAAGTAAACATTACCCAGAAAACAAAATACAAACTGACTATAACAATGTAAATGGAGAGAACAATAACAAAACCAAACTGAATGCTGTGAAATTATAATAATCAAGCTTAGCCCAAAAAGTGAGATATAAATAGACCCCTCCCCTCCTTTCTATCAATGAAGGTCTACAAAAATGGAACACTACATATAATGTCAAATATTTTAAATGTGTTTGTTAAATTTCCTAAATTTATAATGAATAATTCTGTAGTAAAGGGAAAGAAGAGAGATACATCTGGAAATGTATGAGATGTAAAAACAAAAGACATCCAAAATATGTTTTTATAAAAAGTGCAAAATTTTTTATAAAATGAAAGTAGGCATTAAGCATTTAAGATTTTTAAGATTTATAGTCATCAAAAAATTAAAGGGTTGGATTAAATCTCTAAAGTCCATTCCAGCTCTCAGTTTTCATGGTTCTATATTTCTATTTTACCTTCAGCTTTCCAGAAAATTTTTAGCACTCTAGTATAAAGGGATATTACAATTAAAAACATGGGTTAATTGTAGTACCTGCCAACTCCATATCCTCTCCCAGGCTAGAGATGACTTCTAGGATACAATTAGAAAGGGTCAAAATTTTTTTTTCTGAAGTTCTCACACGTTTCCCCTTAGTAGAAGGGGAAAATAAGAGCCTGGGTTCAATCAGAGCTCTATACAGTGAACGCTAAAGACAGTGCTTATAAGGTCAATGGTGGGTGAGGGGAAGAGTTAAAGATCTTTCCCGCCCATTAATAGGTCTCAGATACCTTTTGTTAATTTCTGCATGTGTATTCGTCCTTCACTGTCAAAGAAGACCATGCCATCAGAGAAATGATGACATGACTTGCACTTGACTTTGTTTTGAGGGAGGGAGGGTTGTGCTGGTCACCAGCCTCACTTCTCCTACAGAGCCATCTGAATCCAGTGACTAGATATTCATCAGCATGATTGGAGATGACCCAGGATGAGGCAATTGGGGTTAAGTGACTTGTCCAAGATCACACAGCTAATGAGTGTCAAGTGTCTGAGGTGAGATTTGAACTCAGGTCCTCCTGACTCCTGCACTGGTGCTCTATCCACTGCACCACCTAGCTGCTCCTGTTAATTTCTAATGAGGCACTGCGTCACCCCTCCAGCTTTGAAAACTGTGTATATACTCTAAGTTGAGGTTTTGCTTTGGGACTTATTTTTTAGAAAAAAGTTGGTATGCCAGATGAGATTCTGGGTAGCTGCTAAGGAGCCCCCCAGTTTTGAAAACTCAGATGTTGGTGCTTCTCTCTCTGGTAATGATATATGTATTGTCTGGTCTTTCTTTTTGTAATTTCTGCTTGTATTTTCTCTGAGGTTCAGGGTGCTGAATTTTCCTCCTGTACTAAGTGTATGGTTGATTAAAGTAGATTGCTGACCCCTCAAAAGTTGCTTTCCTTTTAGAAAAGCAGATCTAAGAACCTGTACAGCAGGGCATCCTGTTTGTGCCAGGGTCCTTGATGATACAGTGGTAAGCAAGGAGAGAGAACATTGATCAAATCCTCTAAGCATGGTTCCTCCTGCATGGGCAGCATGAGGTTGAAAAGCAGATGTTGCTCACCAATTATTGATCAGACAACAGACCGCATGTGGCATGTAGTGTTTTTTTTGAGCATCAAATTTTTAGGAAGGATGTTGATAATCTAAAGTACATCCATAGGAGGGTGACCAGGATAGTTAAGGGACTGGAAACCATGTTATATGACAATCAATTGAAAGAACTAGGAATATTTAGCCTGAAAAAAAGATTTGAGATAGTAAAGCTGTCTTCAAGTACTTGAAGGTCTGTCATATGAAAGATGGATTCACTTAATTCTGCCCAGCCCCTAAGAGGAGAACAAGAAGCAGAACAAGAAGCCACAAGTTGCAGACAGGCAGAACTTCAACCTGACCTAAGGAAAAAAATTCTAACAATTAAAACAGTCTAAATTTAGAACCTGAGGAGGCAGTGAATTGTCTGTCACTGGAGGGCTTCAGGCAGAAGCTGGATGACCACTTATAGGGAATTTGTAAAAAGTATTTATACTTCAGGTATGTGTTGCATGAGAATTGGGGATTCTTTTCTTTTTGAGAATTGAGGACTCTTAAAAGCTGTTGTTGTCTGTCCTTTGTTCTTGACAATGACATTAGGAAGGTGATGCTTGACTTGCAAGTAAATTGGATTTAAGTGAGGCAGGACTGTGAAAAAGTCACCAGCCTCACTCTCTCCCCCAAAGTCATTTGGGCTCAGTGGCAAGATATAGATCAGGATGACTGGAGATGGCCTTGGATACAATAGGAGACCTTGACTATGTTGCCATTAAAAAGCCCTAGTCTCTAAGTTCACTTCAATGAACATTCTACATTGCCAGTTCAACCTAAATCCATTAGAACCTTACAGTCCAGTCAAAATGTCTTTAAAATTGTGTTTCTATGGCCCTGGCAAGAAACTCCCTAGGAATTTTACCTAACATTAAGGAATCAAATTCAACATTCTTTAATTAACAATTTGAATTAAGAGAGAAATAGAGTGATGTAGTAATACTCTAACAAATCAATTAAATTAAATTTTAGAAACAGATATCAATACAAAACAATTTACTGGGCATTCATACTAATGATGGTATTTGAATTTAAACAGCTAAACTGATTAGGTTTTGCAAACACCAAAGGGCTATGTGATTATGAATGATGATAACAATGCTAGTGGCTCCCCAACATTTGGTAGGAATTTTTTAAATTGTTAAAAATCATCTTCCTTCCACTACCACCACCATATACTTAATAGTATCAGTAGAGTGGGGGGAAAATTAATAGGCCCTCAAGTGGGAACAACTGAATTATGCTAATATTCTAAAAAAGCAGCTAGACTCCTTTTGTTGTGGCAAAGAGTTGGATATTAAGGGGATACCTATCAATTGGAACATGGCTGACCAGTTGTGGTATATTATTGTGTTATAAGAAACACTATTTATGCATAAATACTATAAGAATACTGTTATGCTATAAGAAATGATGGGGGAGAGGTCAGAAAAACCTGGCAAGATTTATATGAACTGATTCAAAGTGAAATAGGCAGAACCAGGAGAATACTGTACATAGTAAAAGTAATATCATAATGAAGATCAGGGCACCCAGGTGGTACAGTGGATAGAACACTTGTCCTGGAGTCGGGAAGCCCTGAGTTCAAATCCTGCCTTACACATTTACTAGCTGTGTGTCTACCTCAGTTTCCTCAACTATAAAGTGAAGGATAATAGCACCTACCTCCCAAGGTGGTTGCAAGGATCTAATGAGATAATATTTGTGAAGGGCTTATTTAGCCTAGCACATTGGAGGTACTTAATAAGTATGTATTTCCTTTTTTTGCATCCTTCCAGGCAGTGACTAAGACTTATGGCAACCCAGAGCAGCTACTGTTCCATGGCAACCAATGAATTGGGTCAGGACAAGAGGCATTAGAAAGGACAATAGAGATAATATGGTCTGCTTCTTCATTGACCAAGAGACCAAGATGGAAAACCAAGACCAAGAGACCAAGATGGAAAGCCAAGTGAGTGAAGAAGATCATCTCCCATTATTAAGCATTTCTTTTAAAATAGAGAGTCTTAACTTGAGGTATTAGTCTAGATTAAGAAAAAGAATGTAAGGAAAAGACTAAAACTAAGACATTTACTTGTCACCATTAAAAAACCCCACACATTTTGATAACTGTATTTCAATAAATGGTTTCCTTTGTGCTTTTATGTATTTCATTTTATGCATTAAAAATATTATTTAGAGAATAATAATTGGCTTCACCAGTCTATTAAAGCATCCATGGCACAAAAAAAAGGTTGTCACCTTAATTTAGAAACACAATTAATTAGGGCAGACTGTATAACAACAGTTAAAGATGCATTCATTTTAATTGAAAATGCTTTTCCCCAGTGACACTATGGTGTTACCCCTCTATCCAATTCTTCTTTTGCTTGCCCAGGACGTGATTAAAAACAGCATATTTTTAAGTTTAAAAATGAGATTGAGAGCCCTGAAAAGCAGAGAAGCACCTCCAAATGCCTCACTCCTCACCCCAAGGAACTGACCTTCATATACAGGGCCACACCCTGGCTTACTCAGAGGCACTGAGGCAATGTTGGCAATGAGGGAAAATGTCTGCTCAGCCCTTGGGTCAGCTGAGATGACAGACAACAAGATAAAAAACATGAACCAGAAAACCAAGGCCAAGGAGGTAGATCACAGCAGTTGTTCCCTCCAAGAACATGCTTAAGCTGTTTTCTCTCATGAGAGGCACAAGTTTGGACTAGCTGGAGAACACTACCTGACCAATAGACTAGTGGAGACATCTGAGGTACTGGGAATTTTGTTAAGGGAATGAAGTTTTGTTAGAATCATATGTGTTCATCCTTCATTGCCAAAGAAGACCATGCCAGCAAAGAAATGATGACATGACTTGCACTTGACTTTGTTTTAAGTGATGGAGGGCTGTGTAGGTCACCAGCCTCACTTCTCCAGAGCCACCTAAATCCAGTGACCAGATATTCATCAGGATGACTGGAGATGACCCAGGATGAGGCAGTTGGGGTTAAATGACTTGCCCAAGGTCACACAACTCGTGAGTGTCAAGTGTCTGAGGTGAGATTTGTACACAGGTCCTCCTGACTCCTGCACTGGTGCTCTATCCACTGTACCTTCTAGCTGCCCCTGTTAGAATCATAGAATTAGAGGTGGAAGGAGTCTTGAGGGTTTTTAATCTAACCTCTCTATTGTTTTTAAGTCATTTTTCAGTTGGTTCCAAACCTCTGTGACCCCATTTGGGTTTCTCTTGGCAAAGATGCTGGAGTGGGTAGTCATTTCCTTCTCCAGATCCTTTTATAGATGAGGAAACTGAGGCATACAGGATCCAGTGACTTACCCAGGATCACACAGCTAGCAAGTGTCTGAGGCCGAATTTGAATTCAGGAAGATGAGTCTTCCTGACTCCAGGCGTACCAGAGTATCCACTGAACCACCTAGCTGCTCCCAACCTCCTTCCCCACATATAAATAAAAATAACTGATTTTCTTATAGTGCTTACAGATTTACAGAAAGCTTTACATATGTAAGGGTGTAAGGCAGGCCCCTTTCAGACACTGGCTGCTGAGGAGGTAACGGACAATGGCCTTGACCCTCCCCACACTCCAGCCACAGCATCTTTTCTTTTCTCATTCATCCACATGGGAGAATAGAACAGACTTAGGCTATAAGAACTGGGGAGTACCAAACTCCTAGAGCTGCTTGGTAATCATTAACCAAATAACCATTTACATCTTAGCCTCTAGAGACTGAAAAAGAGAAGTGTATTAAATAATTGCCATAATCAAGGGTAAGATCTTGGACCAACGGGCTTAATCCCAGACTAAGAAAAAAAATACAAAGAAAATGCTAAAGATAAAACATTTGCCTAGCTGGGACAAGACTGCTCTTTGATCTAAATGGATTTTGTCATCTGAGACTGAGAAGAGATAGGGAGACAGTGGTCTTAATGACTAATTCTCTAAGGGAACAAACTATGGGTGGCTTTTCTGCTGTTTTGAGGGCAAGAGCTTTTCTTCCTGACAGAAGGAATTGGAAGGCAGGGGGCAGGGGAGAGCCTATGTATGTCTCTTCAGCAGAGATTTTTTGTGGTGATGATTATCAAAGCAGCAATCTTAGGGAAAGCAGTACTGTTGCCCTTCCATGCATGTGCCTTCGCCCCATGTGTTCCCTATTTATACTCCTCCACATCTGTACGATGTCCATACATATTCCTTACATATGTCTCTCCATATGTGTTCCTTATGTTTTTCCACCCTTCTCACTAATGTTCTGTGTACTTGTAGAGTAGTATATCCCAAATTTATGAGAGGAATGCTTTATTGTCATTTTTCTTATTATGCTATTTCATTAAATACCTTTGTTTTGCACAATTTTTGTGCCTCTGGATGACTAGTGACAGCAAATGCTATTGTATTGGGTAGGGCACTAGACTTGGAATCAGGAGGACCTGGGTTCAGATCCTGTCTCTGACACTAGCTCTTAGAATCTGGGTAAGTCCCTTATCCTTTCTGAGATGCACGTTCCTCATCTGTAAAATGAAAGTGTTGGACTATTATAACCTCTAAGATCCCTAACAGCTCTAGATCTATGATCCCAGGAACACATAAGTGTGGTCTCATGAACTACAGATCTAGGGAACACAGCTTTGTAGAGTGCTTAGAAACTGGGCAACCATTCACTGGGGAACCCAGACTGCGAGGCAAGAAATGTTCCGATGCTATGTTATCTCATCTGAGCCTTAGAACAATCCTGTAAGGTTAGTGTTATTGTTGTTGTTAATTTTATAAATAACACATATAGAAACAAATAAATGTAAAAATAAAATTAATTATTATTAATTCCTCATTTTACAAATGAGAAAACTGAGGCTGGGAGAATTTGAATAGTTTTCCCAGGGTCATTCAGCTGGAGAAGAGTATGAAATGTAGTCTTTCTGCTATGCCATGCTGTCTCAATGCCAGAATCCTCTCTAGGCTACCTGACAAATGGTTATCCAGTCTCTGTTTGAAGACCTTCAGCATGGAGGAGCTCCCTATCTTCTCAGGCAGTCCGTGTCATTCTTGCCCAATTTTAATGGTTAGCAAGTTTTTCTTCATGATATGCAAGAATTGGCAGATACTTTCTTATTGTTTCTGAATCCTGCCTTCCAGAGACAGTCAGAACAAGTCTGTCTGGTCCCTTTTCTCAAAGATAATCCTTCAAATATTTGATGACTGCCATCGTGTTCTCCTGAAGTCTTCTCCAGGCTAAAAAGCTCCAATTACTTCAAGTAGTCCTGATGTGGTATAATCCCCTGTCCTCTATACAAGTTGTGCTTGTTCCAAATGATTCTGAGTTCCCCTTCCACTCTGAGATTCTATGACTCAATGACCATTCTTATTGTCCTTTGCAACTATGTCCTAGCTTGTTGACAGCCTCCTTAAAATCTATCAGCCAGAATTGGGCACGGGACAGTATGTATGGTCTGATCAAAGCAAAGCAGGACAGTAAGCCAAGTCAAGTCAAGTCAAAAAGCATTTTGGGTCAGGCCCTGCACTAAGCACTGGGGGTACAAAGAAAGAAAAAACAAAAACCACAGTCCCGACTCTCGCAAAGCCCATGGTTGAATGGGGGAGGCAACATGGAAACAACTATGTACAAATGAGAAATATTCAGAATAAATTACAGATGATCTACATAAAGAAGGCACTAGCAATAAGGGAAATCAGAAAAGATTTTTTTTATCGAAGATGGGAATTGAACTGGGGCTTGAAGGAAGCCAGGAGGCAGCAATGAGGAGGAAGAGCACTCACAACATGGGGGCCACAAGGCAAGATACCTGGAAGTCAGGGGATGGAATGCTTTGTGCCAGGAACAGTCAGGAGGCCATGTCCTCCTATCACAGAATCCACGTCCCTATTTCTAGGCACTGCAGACCCCTGTTAATGCGGTGTAAGATCTCACCAGCTTGTTGCGGCCATGTCACACATTTGGTTCATATTGTGCTTAAAGAACTGAATTCCTTTTCAAATGAACTGCTCTGTGACCACTTCTCCCCCATTTTTACTTTTACAGTGAATTCTTTTTAACCTGGGTAAGATTTTACATTTATTCATATCAAACCTCATCTTATTCCATTCAGCTCATCATTCTAACCTGTCAAAACATATTAGATTTCTGATTATATCATCTAAAATGGAGTTATCCCTCCCAGATGAATGCCTGCCAAAAATCTAATAAGCCTGCCGATCTTTTCAGGGTCCCCTTTTCTAGGAATAAGGAAGCAAACTCAGCAAGTGAATTTCAGAGATGTGGCTCTGAGGCCAAGTCTGTGATACACATTTTTATGACTTAGTTCCCCCACTTTGACACACACACACTGAGTGTGGGCTTTGGAACAGCACAGAATACAAATGGTATATACAAATACCAAGGACATACAGACATGCCATTTACTTCAAATGGCTTCTGACAAGGTATTGGCCATCAGATACACAGCCCACAACGACGCAAAAGGAAGATGTTGGACCCCACCCCCCCCCAACTACTGCAGCTTTGCTACTATTCTGGCCTCTGAGCTTCAAATCACAAGACTTCTTTAAAAATTCTCCGACATTAAATCAGAGGATTATGGCTATGGAAGGAGAGAGAACTTTAGCAAACTACAAAGGCTATCCTCTCCAATAAATCTAAATTAGTGCATCTCAGTGAGAGCAGTGGGGGCTGTTAAGAGGCAGATTTTGACTCAGCAAAAGGGCAAAATTTCAAACAATTAAAATTTTCCAAAATTGGAATGAGCTGTTTTGTTTGGGTTCAGATCCTGATTCTGACACTACCTGGGTGTCCTTGGCCAGGTATTTCATCTCCCTGAGCCTCAGTTTCCTGATTTCTAAAATGGAGAAAGTGACCATTAAAGTACTTACCCTGTAGTCATAATGCAAGTGCTTCAGGCACATGAAGAAATGCATGATGGGAGCTGAAGTCCCCCAGCTCAGAAGAGAACTTCTGGGATCACAGTCATGGGATTGTTGCTAGAGAGGAAGGTGATGATCCAGGGCCATAGTGACTGCTGCTGCATGCGTAGGCAGGAGTTTAAATGTGTGGGAGTAGTAAGTATGATGAGAGAGAGAGAGAGAAGGAGAGAGAAAATAACTGCAGGAAATTTGTGATGCGAGTTCAGAAACTAGAGTTTGATGATTAAAGGCTCAGCTCCAACAACCAGGCCTCTGTTCTCTAGAACAAAAATACTCTGATGAAGATGGCTGGAAAGAATTAGCATGGCTCCTTGAGATCAGCTAAAGAACAACAAGGTTTAACTCCCTTCCTTAGAGTCTGTCATGGGCTAGCAGTGTCCATAATTTTCTCTATTTATTTAAGCTATTTTTATTTTCTGATTTCTCCCTTATAAATCATGACCAGTCATAAGTGAGCCATGACTCAAGTCTGTTGTTAATTAGTTGTTACTGGCTGAGAAGAGGGGTGGGTGTGAAGGAAGGGGGATGTCACGGAGGAGGTTGTCAACTAACTTGTCACACACAAAACTAAACTGGTCAGAAACTGAAACTTCTGTCCAGAATACTAGGGTTTTCTTTCCCTAGTTGGGGCCTAAGCCAAATGAACTGAGAATCTTATGAGTTTGATTCTATTAATAATCCTTACAAATTCCTGAGCAGCAGACACAAATGAATCATATAACTTGGGACCGTATACTTTTAGGCTGATGGAGTTATTGGAGAACTCATTTCAAGTAGATTAGAGCACATTGTGTCGTTTGTCCTTCATTGCCAAAGAAGACCATGCCATCAGAGAAATGATGACATGACTTGCACTTGACTTTGTTTTGAGTGAGGGAGGGCTGTGCAGGTCACCAGCCATACTTCTCCTACAGAGCCATCTGAATCCAGTGACCAGATATTCCTCAGAATGACTGGAGATGGCCCAGGATGCACTGGGAGACCTTGGGGCCTTTAGGCCAAGGTCAGAGCACATATATCTCAGTGAAGCTCTAGCCTGAAAGGTTAGGAGTAGAGATATGGACAAAATAAAGGTGACACTTGGTAGGAAGAAGAAGTTATTGCATGGGAATAGATACCACTCCCCTCTGGGGACTAGTTAAAATTTCAGAAGTTTATAACATTTTTTTTTATGTCATGGCCTCCTTTGACAGTCTAGTCAAACTATGGACCCCTACCCAGAATGATGTTTTTAAATGAATAAAATAAATACATAGGATTACAAAAGAAATAAATTATATTTACAGTTATCATAATGCAGTTATCAAAACCATTTTACAAAATAATTTCAAGGAGGCCAGGTTAATTATCCTAGATACAGAGTCAAAGGGAAACTCAGAGGCCAATAAGGCCAATCTTCTCATTTTATTAGGTGAGAGATACCTGTTAAAAAGAATGTAGGATGGAAAAGAAACAACAAAAATCTGTTCTTTTCAATTCTGCTTTCCACCTAACTCCCCAAACTTGGTCAGATAGTGACCCTGTTGGCTATCCAGGCTTGCCATGAGAATCTACTATATAAAAAACTTGTGATCTTGACAGTTTCCAACCCAAATCGAAAATTGTTGATAACTTAACTTCCAGAGAGTCACCTGAAACACAGACAAGTTAAATTATTTACTGCATGGTAATGCAGCTAGTGAGTATCAGAGACCAAATTGGAATTCAGGTCTTCCTGATTCCAAGTCCAGAACTCTATCTACTGTGTTATACTGCCTATCCAACAAGTGAGGATCCAATGAGATAAGGAGCACAGATGTCCTTGGAAGTAGTCTCACACCAGGAATATTGTGCAACCTATCAGACTTGGTCAATGTGCTAATTGGTTTTGTTGAACTACATTTTTTTCTTCTTTCTTTTAAAATCTTTATTATGAGGAACGACTCACTGGTGAAAGGAAGTAAAGAGAGATATATTCAGAAATGAATGGGACAAAACCAAAAAGCATCAATAAATAAAAAGAAAGAAATTCTATCCCAATCTGGACATAGAAAGCATTATTTCTTACTGTCCAGGAATCACTGGGACTTGTTGAAAGGTGGATTTTGGTTTAATATAAAGAAAGTTTTCCCTTTCAAATCCCTGAGTTTTGAGTTCTATAATTCTTCCCTCTGTCTCCAGAAAGGACCCCAGTGACTTTGGAAAGTCACTTAATCAGTAGACAGAAGTCCACTTGAGGCCTTACCAGAATCTTCCAGATTGCTGCAGTCAACTGAGCTTTGAAGTTTCCCCTAGAATGTAATGAAATTGACCTCTTTTCTTTTTTTTCTCAAGTTATTTAATGAGGAGGGAAGAAAAGAAAGCCACAATTTGCTCCTACTGAGAAGTTTTAGTTGTCCAATAATGGAGGGGTAAGGGGGGGGGTGGGGGGGAATGTTCTTTAGTCAGAGGGCTAATAATCCCTATTGAGATGAAAAAGTCTCTTCTTGGTTCATTTTTGCTATTTATTTCAAATATTAATGATTTAAAACTGATTGAAGACCAAAACGTCACTTGCATCAGAAGGTTCTCAGTAATGCAAGGCAGTCAAAAGATTGTAGGTCTAGAGCAAGGGTTCTTCACATTTTTTTGTGCCATGGACCCCTTTGGCAGACTGGTGAAACCTAAGAACTCCTTCTCAGAAGCAAAATAAGATACATAGGATTACAAAAGAATTCAATTATATTGAAATGGTTATTGAAATCTTTTTTAAAAACATGTTCAAGGACCCCAGGTTAATAATCTCTGATCTAGAGTCAGAAAGGAAAGCAGGGGTCATATAATTCAGTTTTACAGGTAAAAGCATCCTGAGGCCCAGAATGATTAAGTGACTTGTCAAAGGTCACACAGGTAATAAAGCAACAGATGAAAGATTGGAACACCATTTCCTCCAGAGGCAGCTTGAATTGCCTTTCAAGATCTGATTGTTAAATTTTCCCTGAAAGCATAGGCACTTTGGAAATTAGCAAATGCTACAAATCTGTGATTGATTTATTATTTTGTTGATTGTCTGAAATTTAAAAAGTGATGGGAAAAATAATGCTGATTAAATTTAAAAGTGTGTTATGGGTCCCCCTTTTTTTTTTTTAAGAGAGCCAATTACTAAACACTTACCAGCACACTCCTGTCTGGAGGAATAGTTTTCAAATTCCACTCCAGACAAATATCTTTGTAGTTCAACCTCACTTCTTAATGAGAAGTGACATAGAATGGGGGAAAATCGAAGAGCAAAAAAAAATAGAAAGCACCATCAGATTGGGAGGCAAATGACCAGGACTTGAATCCTGTTTACTACTTCGATGATCTTGGGCACTTTTCTGGGTCTCAGTCTCCTCATTGCTGATGTTAGGGCATTGAACCAGATAATTTTTAAAGTCCATTCCAGCTCTAGATCCACATGTACAGAGGACATCTGTAAAATAAGGGTTTGGGATGAAATAAACTCCCTTTTGCTCTAATGATTTATATCTTTAGCAGCTAGCAAGCCATAGGCAATCATTACCTTTCTGAGTCTTGGTTTCTCCAACTCTAAAATGGAGATAGTTACATTAGCTGTGTCTAGTTCACTGGGCAGTTGTGAGTATCAAATCAGATCACGTACTTGAAATTACTTTGTAAACTCTCAACAGCCAAACATAAGAGATTTTATCATTATTTTTATTTTGAAATTCCTTTTTATTTTAATATTTAATGATTTTTCTCCCCTATACTTTCAAGCAGGTCCTTTAGCCCCTGAACATATCTTATACACCACCACCCCCATTCCATGTCTTTGCTAAACCTGTTCTTCATCTGGAAACCAAGCCAAACATTTATTAATTGAATCCAATCTAATCCAGCAAGTATTTAATGCACTCTTCCCTCCTCTCCATTTACCAAAATCTTAATCATCCTTCAAAGCCCTATTCAATTCATATCTCCTTTTACAAGCCTAGCCTGACTGATTGCTTTGGTCTACAGTGATTTTCCCCTTTAATTATATCACTAATTTTGTCACCACTTTGAACTCTTATGTTTGGTGGGTTGTTCTGAGGTTTTTTTCTGTGTCCCTGTCCTTCCCTCCCACCACACCTCACCCAAAGATTATAAACTCATTTAAAAGTAAGGCTTTCTTTGTTTCTCTAATACCTTGAATATATCAAGAGTTTGCACTGCTGAGTATGATTCCCTAAAGAAATGAGAGATAAAAAGAATTGCATATATACCAAATTATTCATTGCAGCACTTTTGGTGATAACAAACAAATGGAAACAAAGTGGGTGGCCATTAATTAGGGAATGGTCAAATAAACTGTGGCATATAAATAAAATGGGATTGCTTTGCACCGGAAAAAGCCATGAATATAGGGATTTCAGAGAAACACGGGGAGACATATAAACTTATGTAGAATCAAGTAAATAGAATTGTAAAGATGATATACACAATGACCACCGCGATGCAAATGGAAAAAACCAACAAAAAAAAACTCAGTTCTGTGTAGTTGCAATGACTGACTGTTCTTTGTAGCAGAAAAGAGATGAAGAAATGCACCTTCCACCTTATGTTAGAGAGGCAGAGGATTGTGGGTGTGCGATGCTGAATATACTATCAGACTGGTTTTGCTTAATTGTTTTTCCTTTCTTTGTTAACCAATTTTAAAAGGGTTGAGGGGAGGCATATATTTAGAAATTAATATGATGTTAAAACAAAAGGCATTAATACACTTTCCCCCCCTAAATAATATAGTAGGGGCTCAGAAATGTCACTTCCTTTATTGTAGCTAAATTGAATTTGGTGTGAACGAAGTCATCTTAATTTCCCATATGGGCCAATTACTTTTGTTTGGTTACGTAGCCATATACTAATTCCCAAAGCCTAGGAAGTCTGAAGGACATCTTACATGGAAAAGATACATATATTTACAAGGAATTTTACATTTAAAGTCTCAGTAAAGAAAATTGGATGTGGCCGAAGACCAACTAAGACAAAGAGGCTGGAGCACAGAAGAGGATGAGGTGGAACCTGCATTAGGGTACAGCAGTGAATGTGGTACACTAGACTGAACGTATTTGAACTGAGTCCTAGCACACATCTATCTACCTACTCCTTTAAGGAGTATCCCAAGCAGCAAATGAAACTGAACCAAATCCTTACACCATTAAGCATCCCATTTTCTCTGTCTCCAGAGCCATGGCATGAAACAAGAGTGAACTTCTAATATCTCCTTAGTCACATTAGCCATAGAATCTGGTTATAATCCTGGTGAATACAGGCCTGATGAGACATATTGCCTGAGGAAAGCTTTAGAGGCTGAATTTTCTTTTACCATGTTTTTGCTTTTTTATGCAATAAGTATAGCAGGATTTTGTAAGCTCTATGTCCCCGGGTAGCTTTGTGACTATAAATATGAGGTCATCTACAGAAAGTCACCTGCGAAAGCATGACTATTTCATTACTACATTTTCATCAAGGATTACCTCAATATGTGGGTAAACATCCAGTATTTTGGTCCTTTGATGTCTCTGTGAGCTCACCAATATGGCTACTACCCACCCCACCCCAAACAGTGCAGATGGCAACCCATCCATGCCTTCTCATTCCTTGGGTGACTCCTGCTTAATGTCTCCCCATGCATACTTCACATAAGGCCCACTAGCATGTTAGGGACCTTCCTCTGGATCTCTTGACATTTGATGGGTTTTAATGGAGCACCGAGTCTATCAATTGTGCTCTCTCTCTTCCTCTCTCTCTTTCACACACACACACACACACACACACACACACACATATACACACAAGTCATACATATGCACATGTGCACACATACACGTGCCAAATTATACAGGTCCAAGTGCTACATGATCAGCTAGATTCCATTTCTGATTCTATATTTCTTTGCTGATGCATTTACACAGCTTCTCTATTGATGACATTCTACAACCTCCTTATACGTACCGTGTGCCTCTCTATTGCCCTTCAAGTGACCTAAAATTGCAATTCTTCAAAGACTTTAGCATTTGATGTTTCACAGCAATATAACATCACTGGAAGAATATTGTTGTTAAAAAATATGAGTGTTTCAAGAAGTTTGGGGTCATTCAATGTACTACGCAAATTTCCCAATGTAATACAGTTCATTCTGTTCCCCTGTTCAATTCTGGACCCAGTTCATCATCCATCTGCAGTTTCTTTCAAAGATGTTTGTACAGTTTTATCACTTGTTCATCTTATTCTCATAACATTTTTACAGAAGTGAAAAGGTAACCTTATGGTTCAATAGTTCCTGATATGTCTTTATTTGCTTTAAATCTTTTAAAATTATATATATATAATATCATTGGAAGGGTGCATGGTGTATGAGGTAGAATGGAGTGGCACCCACAGGGCAGTGGTCATTCCGTCCCGCACCCCAGATTCCCACACAGATCATGTCAGTGATTAGAGCTGAGGGGAGAGATCTCACCCATTTGCTAGCTTGTCACAAGAACTTCAAGAAAAAAACCTGAGGAACAGATTGTCCGAGATATTGTTTCTGGTCTTTACTCGGTGAATTTATAGTCCCTCCCACAATTATAGAATGATAGGAAATTGAAGGAAAATGATTTTAAAATTCCCTTGGCAAAAGTGAACATTCGCACTGCTTTGTGTACCAATAATGTTTCGCTAGTGATTCACTTCCTTGTTATTCAAATTGTTTCATATTTTAATTAAATGTTTTTTGCTGTTGGGTTTATATGTCTCTGTTACATCTAGGAATAGAATGACACACTGTGTGGGGGCTCAACTGATACTTTGAATAATTATTGTTCCAAAACAGAAAAATCAAAACTGGGAATAGTTAAGAAGGTGGGGGAGAGGCTACAGTGTAGCATTATAGTCACTGTCAATGGCCATTGTCCAGACTGATAAAAATTCAGGGGTAGACTTAATGCTTCTGTCCAACCAGTTCTCAAAACTGTTCTGTCTATGGTGATATGATAAGAATGACCTTGATGGCAGTGGTTACTGAATGTTTGCTAATTAACTCATGTGTTGACTGTTATCTTCCCGGTTTAAGCTACTAATCATGAACAGCCTTTTATGAAGTGAAACACAACACATTATGTCCCTTATCCCATATGATGGAAGCTTGAACTGACATTTATATAACGCTTTGAAGTTTGTAAAGTGATCTACATATCATTTGCATTCAATTCTTACAACCACCCTACGAGGTAGATATTAAAGGTGTTTCTTTATTAACCCCATTTTATAGAGAAGGAAACTGAGGTTAAGAGGTGAAATGACCTATTGAGAGTCATACAGCTAGCAAGTATCAGAGGAAGTAATAGAAGCCATGTTTCTCCTCATTACAAATTGAGTTCCCTTTCCACTGTGAGCCCCTACACAATGGACCTTACCTAGTGCACTCCTCCACAGCGACCTTATGAAAAAAGGTAGTCTCCATATTAGCACCTCCTTCCTCAGCAAGTCAGCATGCATTTGGATTGCCCGTTAAACTTTACCCAAGCGGTGGAGTAGCTTTAGAGAAACAAAACGTACCCTAATTCTGCTTTGATTAAATAAATGTTCTAAGTTTAGATATTATCATTAATAAATCTGTTCCATCATAATTAAAAATGTAAAGAAATGTATGGTCTTCTATAGTAAACCACCTGTAGCAGTCTGATTATTTATTTTCATATTACATTTTCTTTAGTAAATTGTTTTATTTATTGAGCATGCTATGCAGCATGACCTAGAGAGACAGCTTCAGAGACAGGAAGACTCCCACTCAAGTTCTGTCTCTGAAATACAAAGGCTCTAACTCTGACTAAGTCACTTCTCCATGTTCCACACAAGTCTACAGACTAACAGTTCTCAAACGATTTGGACTCTTTACAATCTTAAAAAGGCAAAAGGCAACTAGGTGTTACAGTAGGTAGAGCACAAGAACTGGACTCAGGAAGACCTGGGTTCAAATCTGGCCTCAGACACTAGCTGTGTGATCCTGGGCAAGTCACTTAACCCTGTTTGCCTCGGTTTCTTCATCTGTAAAATGAGCTAGAGAAGGAAATGGCAAAGCACTCCAGTATCTTTGCCAAGAAAATCCTAAATGGGGTCACAAAGAGTCGGATATCACTGCATAGCAACAGTCTTTAAAATTATTGAGAACTCTCTCCCAAAGAGTTTTTGTTTGTATGGGTAATATCTATTGATATTTACCATATACAAAATTGAAACATTTTCTATGAAAATAGTTTTGACCTTACAACCCTTTGAAAACTATTGCTCTAGACTATAAGTTGCAGAATACACACTGCTCTGCTTTGATAGAAGGAGCTTCCTCACCTGGGAGTCCTTTATGCCAATGGAATCATGGGGCTAGTCTCTGTCTCTATGATGAGATGAATATTTATTAGACCTTTAAAAAAACATGTCCAATTAAGTGAAGTAATGCCTTCCTCCTAACACTGTGGCAAAGATGGTGCTGTGGAAAGCATCTGGGCATATTAAAGGAACGTAAGCTTTCAACACCATTGTCATTGCAAAGAGGCTGAGTGCAGAGAGAAGACAATCATCTGTAAATTAGCTCTTCCCCCTAGTCTGTCTTTGAAGAGCCTCTGAACAATGTCCAGGCACCCTTTACAGTAATACTCTCTCCAAATTTCACAAAGCCTATGGCCAGGCTCCAGCCCTGAACACATTTATCTTGATGAATTTCTTTCAAAGTGACTGAGACAGCAGCAATCAGCTACCAGCCTTCCTTATAATAAAGGGATTTATACTGTGACAATCATGAGGAAGTGCTTCCATGAGAGCCAAAGGGATAGAACACAATCTTCCCATTGCTCTAGCAAGCACTATTCTGTCCCCTGATTTGGAAATCTGAATGAAAACGGACACCTAGGAATTCCAGCCCACTTAGACAATCAACCAAATGACTACCTTTTATTAAATACCAGGTCCTGGGTGCAGAGCACTACTCTTTTCTTCTTTTTTTCTTTTATTTTTTTTTAAAAATTTTAAATATTAATTAATTTTGTTTTCGACATTCACTTCCATAAGATTTTTAGTTTCAAACTTTCTCCCCCTTTGTCCCCTCCCCAACCCCGAGAAGGCATGCAATCTGCTATAGGCTCTCCATATACATTCATATTTAACATATTTTCATATTAGTCATGTTGTAAAGAAGAATTAGAATCCATTGGAAGAATCACTAGAAAGAAGATACAGAAAGAGAGAGAGAGTGAATGCTAGACTTTGATTTGAACTCAGGTCCTATAAAGCCCATGTCAGTATCATTTCCAGTACTCTAGCTTACAGTCCAATGGGGCAGAAGGTGGCATGAGGGGGAGACAGAGAGGGAGAGAATGAAAGACAGAAAGAAAGAAAAGCTGGTCAGGGAAAGGGAGAATAATTTCTATCTTCAGAAATTCCAGGCAAAGATAAACAAAAAAGATAACAATAAAATGAAGGTAAGGAAGTCATTCATAGATAAGTAGAATAAAGCAGCATGGTGTGTCAGATAGGAAACTGGTCTTGGACTCATAAAAGAACTGGGTTCAAGTTCTATTTCTTATGCATCTTGTCTGTGTGACCCTGCATAAGTCACCCTGTCATCACAGTATCCCAGGTAACTTTCTAAGACTATATATTAAAAAATATTGGTCCAGGGGAGTTTACTTACAGTAAATTTCCTATTCTAATGAAATCATAAGTGTAGACCAGGGGTGGGGAACCTGTGGCCTACAGGTCACATATGACCCTCTACATCTTCAATGTGGCCTTTTGACTGAAACCAAACTCCTATAGACCCTTCTCTCCCTTTTTCCCAATAGAATATCAGAGCTAGAAGGGTGCTCAGAGAACATCTAGTGAAACCTCATCATTTAACAAGATAGGAAACTGCAGACCAAAGAAGGGATGTTCCTTGATCAAGGTCACACAGCTAACACATGTCAGAATTAGGTCTTAACCTGCAGAAGTCTCAGTTTCCTCATCTGTAAAAAGATGGGGTTGGGCATGGCCAACGTAGGAATTTCTTTTGCTTCACTATGCTTATTTTTTTTTAACAAAGATTTATGGGTTTTTTTTTCTTTTGGGGGGGTGGAGGGTGGGAAGAGAAATGCTTATTAACTGAAAAAAAAAAAAAACTGGATTAGCCAGTCTCTAAGTTTCTTTCCAGCCTTGAATTCTTTGACTTGCCTTGAGGCTTTTGGGCCTGAAGCCTACCTTTTTTTCTGACTACCTCACAGTGCTCCTCAGCATGGAAAGGATCTTCCTACCTGTATATTTACATATCGTGACTCTGAGCAGCAGCTTCAATTTTAGAAAACTGAAGGTCATTGCTATGGCTCGTTTGGCAGTAAGGCTTCCCTGGCATTGAAAAAGAGAATCCAAGAGAAGCAGAATAAGAGAAAGACAACACATTTTCTTTCTGCTCACATAGTGAGTGCCCTAGTGAACTGAGCAGGGAACGTGGGGCACATTCTGTGTATACAAAGGCAAAAGGAAGTGGACCATTTGATAAGACTCCAGGGAATGTCAGGCTTTCTGTGTAAGCACTGCGGATTGTTTGGACAAAAAAGAGACTGGAAAATTATCTGAAGTCTCTGCAAATAAGATTTGGCTTTTGGAGTCTGCAAACCTCCGAGGTGGGCCGCATACATCTCTAACATCTCTAACAAGGGCTGTCATCATGGCTGAAAATCTCCAGCACCACCCACACACAAAGTCCCCCCAAGCCAAGGACAGGGCTCAGAAGAGATCCCATGGGAGTTCTGCCAGCTTGAGCCCTTTCACTGTCCGAGGCTTGATGCTACCTGTACATTTCCAAACTCAGTAAGCAACACCAGCATCACTAATTATATAGAGTACATTACAGTTTTCAAAATACTTTCACACCTATCATCTTATTTGATCTTTAAAACAACACTAATAAAGAGAGAGAAGGCACAAGTACCCAAGCCAGCAAATGGTAGAACCTGAACCCAAACCGAGATCTTCTCACTCTGGGATACCTTCCATAAAATCAAGCTGTCTCCCTCTCCCTTCCATTTCCATCTTGATCCCTACATGGGTTTTGTACTCTGGTTTCAGATAGCTTGTGAATAAATAATGCTGTTGTGTTTGGATTTTTTTTTAAATTAACATTAGATTCTCTCCTTGAGAAAAAGAAGTGATTTTGCCTTTCTTTTAATCTCCAGTACTTAGGAGCATGCCTGGCACATAGTAGATGCTTAATAAAATTCTCTTTGAATTGACTTTATCCCCCAGATTTAATTCAGAAAGGACAATTCAGTTCCACAATTCAAATCAACAAACATTATTGTATATATGCACACAGCATTGTTAGGGGCCAAGGTGATACAAAATCTAAATAAGACATAATCGTTGTGTCCCTGCTGTCACAGCACACATAGTCTAGCAGGGAGGCAAGACCAATATATAGTTAAATCTAATGGACAACATCATATGATAACAGTTTAGGCTTTGTTCTGGGCCCTCATCTCTTCTAATAAGTTCTCTCTTGATGATCCTAACTGTTCCCTTGAATTCAGTAATCATTTCTCTGCAGATGACTCCCAGATCTAAACTCTCTTAATCTCCAATTTCACATAGCCAATTGACTTGTGGCTACAAGGTGACTCAGGGAATAGAAAACTGGGCCTGGAGCAAAGAAGACGAGTTCAGATCCAGCCTCATATAGCTGTGTGACCCTGGGCAAGTCATTGAACCTGTCTACCTCAACTATAAAATGCAGATAATAATAGTACTTACCTCCCAGGGTTGTTGAGAGGATCAAATGAGATCATATTGTAAAGTGTTTAGCACAATGCCTAGCACATCATAGGAGTTTAATAAAGTGTTTCTTACTTCCCTTCCTTCCTTGTAGAAATCTCTATATTGAGGTTCCATCAGCATCTTAAATTCAGCATCTCCAAAATAGTCATCTGCACTTATCATCTTTCCCCCTAAGCCCTTTTCCAAATATTCCTATTTCTGTTACAGGGATAGTCATCCTTCTAGGTTTGTAATCTGTTTCATCTTTGACATTTCTGTCTCTCTCATTTCTGATATCTTACCAATTGTCAAGTCCTATCATTTCTACCCCTCCCTGCTTCCCCCTGCCCCAACCCCTCAACATCTTTTGCATTTGCTCCTTTCTCTGCACTCTCTGGATCACAGACCTCTCTGCTTCTTGCAGAGGCTATTGTTAACAGTCTCCCAATGGGTTTTCCTCCTACCTATCTCTCCTCCTTCAAATTCCAAGTGGATCAGATTGCCTTTAGGATTAACTACCAACTTCTTAGCCCAGTCTTCAAGGCCCTCCATGATCTAAACGCAACCTAACTTTGCCCCATTGTTTCATTACTTCCTTGAACGCATAATGCTCTCATTTAGCCTCCAGGAGTATGCCTGTGGTTTTGTGGATGATAGGAAAGCTGGGACAGCTAGGTGACACAGGGGATAAAGTGTTGAACTTAGAGTCATAATAGACCTGAGTTCAAATCTTCCCTCAGATAATTAGCTAAGTGATTCTGGGCAAATTGCTTAACCTCTCACAATGTCTGTTTCCTCATCTGTAGAATGGGCATAATTATAGCACTTCACAAAACTGTTGTAAGGATTGTATAAGATAACAGAAGTAAGTACTTTGAAGACCTTAAGGTATTACGTATTATTATTTTTCAGTGAAAACTGAGGATGAAAACATGAAGAGAGAGGCTGGAGAAATGATCCACTGTTTCATGTGGTTTTTCCCCTCCCTGCTACTTTAGAAGCATTTTAATATAGAGCCCTACACAGGGATTTACTTCAGAGTTCCAAAATTTGGAGAGTGCTAACAACATTTAGGACTTTCTAGAGCATAAAAATAACTAAGCTTGCTATCTACTCAACAAGGAAGGAAGGAAGGAAGGAAGGAAGGAAGGAAGGAAGGAAGGAAGGAAGGAAGGAAAGAACAAGTAGTACTGGCCAACTGGAACTGGCCAGTTGGGTCCCCAGTGAGGTAGCTACTTATATTCACAGATTATTGTTTGTCCTTTGTTTACATAGAGGACCAATGACATCAGGGAGGTGAATTGGATTTAAGCGAGACAGGGCTGTGCAAAGTCACCAGCCTTACTCTCTCCTCCTGAGTCATCTGGGTCTAGTGGCAAGATCAGGGTTACTGGATATGCCCCTGAATGCAGTGGAGTTGACACAAAGTCCTAGTTCAGGAATTAATGGTGGAGAGGTGACTAAATCAAAGAAGATATTGATCAGCATTTTTTTAATTGTGAAGATCTAGAGACAGTCGGAAAATTCAGTCTAGAAGGAAAAAAAGTAACTAACAACTGTAAGCAGAGACTCAAAGGGAAAAAAATAGATTTTTTCACAATGGCTACATGATTATCTAGAAGAAAATAAGCAAGAGATAAATAAAATGAAAGAAAAGTTATGGAAGACAGGAATAGAAGGAAAATAAATAGTTTAAAAGAGAAAGTGCTAAATCATATCTAAGAAGCAGACTCTCTAAAAACTAAAGTAGATGAAACAGAAATCAAGAATAAATGACTGCAAAAAATAGTAAAAAAAAATGAAATTTTGAAAAAATGAAAGAAATGTAATATATTAGATATTTTTAAGTGACCTGAAAAATAAGTCAAGAAGAAATAATTTAAGAATCATTGGACTCCCTGAAAACTATGAATTTTTTTAAAGCCTAGATGCTATATTTCAAGAAATCATAAATGAAAACTTACTGTATCTATCAGAATGAGATGGCAAAGTAAAAGCTAGACTGAATCCACTAAATCTAGGGCTTGTATAGCAAAGGGAAAGAAATATTAAAAACATCCAGAAAGTTCAAATACCAAGGAATTTGAGTCAGGAGCACATAAGATCTGACAGCTTCTACTACAAATCAGAGGAAATCTTGGGGGATAAAGGAGTATTGGGGAGAGCAAGGCTTCTCTACTAGTACAGGTGAAACTTTTCATTTGTTACAGTGCATGATAAGAGGAGAATAACGTGGAATAAGGTATATGGAGAGAGGACATCAGATGAATCTCACTTTTATCTGATATGAACAAAAGAGGTTTGAACACCCACACATATACACACAACAGTGAGGTGTGCTGGTAAGCATTTAACAATTAGCTTTCCCAAAAAAATGTACCTACAAAACACACTTAAGTTTAATCTTCATTATTAATTTTTACTCCATCGCTTTATGAAATGTAGACAATCAACAAAACTATACATCAAGTCTGAATTTATAGTGTTTGCTGATTTGTTAAGGGAGTAAATAGCTTCTATTACAGTTCAGTAAGGTGATGTGCAATCCTTTTGTGTACTCCTGTGTATAGGGAAATATTCCTGTTGTTTTGTTTTGGCAGAGGAGAGAAGGAGGGAGACAACTTTGGGAAGCTCTGCCTCACTTAAATCTGATTCACGTACAAGTTATCACCCTTATGATGTCATCAGTCCTCTTTGAGAATGAAGAACAAACAACATAAGTTCAGGGAAAAAAATAATTTAGAATTAAAAAAAAGTCAAGTTACTGCTCTGCTATGATTGAATTTACCTTACTTCAACATAGGGGCTGTTTTATTTTTAGTTTTGCATCTCCAGAGTCTAGTATGATACTTGGCATGTGATAAATGCTTGTTGATTAGTTGATCGATTGATTAATATCCAGATAAGTTACTACTAACGTTTCTCCATCTCCTCAGTATTAGGGAAACCAAGACATGATTAAATGTGTGCACTTCCCAGCAAGAGACAGAGAGCAGAACGGCTATCATCTAGAGGCAAGACCAACGTCTAAAACTAACTGTAAGAGAATCAGAGTGCTTTGAGTTCCTGCATTGTATCAATGGGAAGCTGATCCACCACATTATTCTGTGGATTAAATGTCCTGACTGAATGCTGGTGCCCATTCCTGGAAGAGAACAATAGGGAGTTAAATTCCTGAGGTTTCTTTCTGCTTTCCACTTGGGGGTTTGATATGGGTAAATGGGAAGGTCATGGGTTGGGAATGCCCATGCTGGGTGCATTACCATTAACATGCTGTGACATATTTCTATCATTCTGATGAAAACCTTCATACAGTGTGTTCTTGTGAGAGACCATAAATGAAATAAAGGTGGACAAATGGAAGGAGATGGTGGGATGGGGGCTCAGATCTACGAGATTTGATTAGATGATGCGGACATAAATCCTAGACTAACAGCAGGGACACCATCCACAAAAAAAGCAGAACCAAAGAGTGAGTGACAGCCAGCTCTTCTGACAGTCTAAGACAGGTGCAAACAGCTTGGCGGATAGCCCAGAGCGCCCTCTGCTGCTAAATTACACACCATCATAGACTCTCCAAACTAGACCATCAGCTCTTTTCCAATCTGAATATTCCTTCTGCCCATTCTGTGCATTCCCACCAGCAGTCTCCCTCTTTTGAAATGCACATCCTTCCCAGCTCCAAAAGGCAATATGTCTGGGTAGCTAGAGTGCGGAACTGAAAGCCATGAGTTCAAATTCTACCTCCCAAGTTTCCTAATCAGGAGTGCCCTATTCTGGTAAAGTCACAGTTCCAGACATTTACTAATTGGGTGATCCTGAGCAAGTTACCTACCTCCTCTGAGCCTCAGTTTCCTCACCTGTAAAATGAAGGGCTTAAACTTGATGACAACTAAAGTCATTTCCATATCTAAATCTGTGATACAACTCTCATTGATTTTCTTTCAAGGCTCAGCTCAAGTATGGATCCCTCTCTTCAATTTACCTCAGATTATTCTTATCTATGTCTATATCCTAATCCCCACTGCCATTCCCAGTGAGTATAACCCTGCTCTGAGGGCAGGAACAATTTCATTTTTGTCTTTGAATCTCCAGCCCCTAAAATACTGTATTTAATGTGAAAAATAATATGTATAAAGTTTTTTGTAAGCTTTAGAGCACTATAATATATAAATATTAATCATTATTATTATTTGGATTAGAGAAGTACAAAAGCATGCTATGAAGTCGGGGCCAAAGTGGCAAAAAACTTGCCTAAAACATTGATAATTAGTTGTTGAATGTGTGTGTGTGTGTGTGTGTGTGTGTGTATGTCTCTGTGTATGTGTGTGTACAAATGAGGCCTCCTATATGAATGGCCAAATAGCAGGAAGGGTCTGTGAGTGTGTGTGTGTGTGTGTGTGTGTGTGTGTGTGTGTGTGTGAGTGTGTGTGTGTACATCTGTGTATGTGTGTGTACAAATGTAACCTCCTATATGAATGACCAGAGAGGAGGTGTGCATGTGTGTGTGCATGCAAGTGTATGTGTGTGCTTTGAATGACATCACCTTGTCTCTGTATGAAGAAAGTGACTGTTCCCTTTCAAAGCTGAGAAGGTTTACACTATCTGAAGTTGCAAACAAATCCCAACCTGCTTCATGGTTTGCTCATCATTGCTGTCAGACGAACAGTAGCATCAAGCCGAATGTCAGAAATGAAGGCACACGCACAATGTGCCTCCATGGCAGGGCCCAATAATAGAATCCCTTCATTCAAGATCTCGCTATAGCTGCCTGACACAAGCCATACTGATCATTATCACAAAAGGCAAGAGACTGAACATGGAGGAGGGGAGTATATGTTTGGTATCCCTTAGGAAAAAAGAAGAAAATTATTTTCCAAGGCTTTCTCCCAAGAAGGATTTTGAAGGACACCAAGCCTCACTGTAACTTTATACTGAGATGCCTCTCTATGAAAATAAACAGAGCGAAAGAGCTGCCTGCTCATTGTTGGAATAACTCTGGGGCCTGCTTTTTAAATCTTTTATGAGGAAGAATCACAGAATGGCTCATCTTGCCTTTCTCTCTGACTTTGAGAGCTGAGACCGAATAGTTGCATGAAAGGACATAGTGGTCGGGCTAGGTTTTCCGAGCCCAGACAGCCTCCACCCAGTGCTATAGTCATTGCTGCTGTCAGTATCTCACATTTTGTCTTCCTTATCATGAAAAGCATGGTTTGTGACCTTGGCTCATATCTCTTACTAGCTAGTCCATAAGATCAAAGAGGGCAAGGGACTAGGATCAAGCAGCTAGGTAATATAGTGGTGAGAATGCTGAGCCTGGAATCGGAAAAACCTGTGCTCAAGTCTATCCTCAGACACGTGCTAGCTGTATGATCCTGGGCAAGTCACTTAACATCTTTCTGCCTCAATTTCTTCAACTGAGAAATATTTTACTTTTAATCAGGAAAGACATGAGTTCAAAATCCATTTCATTCTGCACATGTATAATCAATATCAAAATTGTTGTTCATCCTTCACTCTCAAAGAGGACCACTGACATCATGGGTGATGTCTTGACTTGTGGGTGAATTGGATTTAAGTGAGGCAGAGCTGCATAAAGTTGTCACCCTCACTCTGTCTTCTTCAAATACTTCCTTTCTCAAGGTGGGGAGGGAAGAGAAGGACAGAAGAAATGTGGAACTCAAAAATTGTTTTAAAAAATGTAAAAAATTAAGGGGTTTTTTGTATGCAATTGAGAAAGAAATAAAATAAAATTTAAAAAATCCCCAAGTCATTCAGAAAATGAAGATGGTAATAATAACACCTCCATCCCAGGCTTGTTGTGAGGCTCAAATAAGATAATGTATGTAAAGTGCTTAGCATATAGTCAATGCTTAATGAATGCACATTTCCAGCTTATGATGGATATTGGGGATATAAAGACAGAATCAACACAATCCTGCCCTGAAAGAACAAAGAACTTCCCAAAGGAAAAAATCTATTGGGAAGATATGACAAGTGCAGTCAGTTAACAAGCATTTAATTAACATTGGCTATGTGCCAAGCATTATGCTAGTGTTAGGGGTGCAAACAAAGAAAGGCAAAAATATTCCCTGCCCTCAGAGAGCTTCTAGTCTAATGGCAGAGACAACAAGTAAATAACTCGGTATATACAAAAGTAGATACATACCTTACAGACTATACAATAGTAGATGGTATACAGAGATAGATTTATGTACAAAAGTACATACATGCTCTACAGAGTAGATGGAAAGTAATGGGGGGGAGGCATTCAAAGTGGGGATGACCACTGCCTACTGAAGAAGGTGAGATTTGATGTAAAACTTGAAGAAAGCCAGGGAAACTAAGAAGCAGAGGTGAGTAAACAGAGCCTTCCTGGATGAGGGATAAGACAGTGGAGGTGGGAGACAGAGTATTAGAGGTACATAGAGACAAGGTGGAATATAATAATAGTACAGGTAGATCTAGTCAAAGTACTGTAAGAAATTTGAGAGGAAAGAAATTCATTTCACTGGGGGAGAGGAAGGGAACACATCATGAAGGAAGTATCATTTGAACAGGACTTTAAGGGTAGAGAAGATTTTTAAGAGACAGATGAAGGAATACTCTCCAGGCGTGGGAGAGAGCCTGTGCAAGATTTAGATAAGGTAGGGTCTCTAACTTTATGGAATTTACATTCTAGTAACAAACAAATAACTACACTACAGGATAAGTGCATTTAGAGAGGAGTAGTTCAAAGAGCTCTGGGCAAGCTATCCGCATGTAGATGAGGCTTCAGGACTATGATAGGGTTGGTTAGGCACCATATACAAAGCTCTTTGAAGTAAGGAAGACATTCAAAGGCATTACTCATTCATTCACTTCAACAGATCATGCATTTTGTTTGTATAGATTAAGAAGGGGTGAATCAGTGTGCTTTGCTGGTCTGGGAATCAAAATTCTGACCCTACTATTTTCTGGTTATGTGACGTTGAATACAAACTTTCTGAGCCTCACTTCACTCATCTGTCAAATAGGGCTAGTAACCCTTGTCCTATCTAATGCATTGGGCTATTTTCAAGCTCAGATAAAATAATGGACATGAAAGTGTTCTATAAAAGGAGTAAAGCAAGAATGTTAATTTTTCCCACCATTATTTGAAAGTCCACATTGGGACTTTCCCCACTGCGGTCTCAATGTATTGTGGGTTGGCATAAGAAATTAAATGGGAATTTTGGGGGGAGCTTTGTGGAAGCACAGATGACACACAAAGGCCAGCAAACAACACAGAAATAGTTTAGAAACTCAGAAACATATAAAATATATGTATAGTATTGTATAATACTGACATATTTTATCTTTTAATACCATAATAATTCAAACTTCTCTGGTACAAAGGGAGAGCCAAAAATTTTTACGTGAATTTTTCAGATCATGGGGAAGCTGTGCCCCTAAGCCCTGTGATGTGGAAGGGATAACTTCCACTGGCAACAACAGACGCATAAACGAAATTAAAAGCATAATGAAAGGTAAGAGGAGATAAGATTGTCCCTATTTGCTGATAAAATGATGGTAAACTTGGAAAATCCTGGCAATCAGCAAAGATTCTAGTTGAGACAATTAATAGCTTCTGCAAAGTTGCAGTCTACAAAATAAAACCTCAAAAATCACCTGCAGTTCTATATAATAATAACAAAATCCAAGAAGCAATAATAGAAAGGGAAATCCTATTTCAAATAACTACAAAAGAAATGGCATCTAGGGATTAAGCTAGCAAATCATACTATGACTTGTATAGATTCAAGTACAAAGTCTTCCTTAAAGAAGTTAAGAATAATTTAAATAGCTAGAAGACTATTGAGTGCTCATGGCTGGTCCATGCTAATATAATAACAATGACAATATTAGGAAAGTTAATTTACGTTTTTGATGCTATACCAATCAAATTATCAAAGGGATACCTTATAGAATTTGATAAAATATTAACAAAATTCATTTAGAAAAATAAAAGATTTAGAATATCAAGGGAAAAGATGAAAAAAAGTAAAGACAAAGAGAAAATAGCACATCCAGGCCTTAAACCGTGTTATAAAGCAGCAGCCATCAAAACTGCATGATATTGGTTAAAAAATAAAGAGATAGATCAATAAATAGATAGGTCTAGGTAGACTAGACAAAGGAGAAACAGAAACAATTGAACCCAATAACTCAACCATTTGATGAAGTGGAAAACATAAATGACCTAGGAAAGAGCTCCTTTTTTATCTTTTTTGAAAACCTGCTAGGAAAACTGGAAAGCAGTCTAGCTTATAAGGCTTAGAAAAACATCATATCATATTCCTTAATATATTCTAAATGAATAAGTGACCTTAATACAAAAGATCATATTATACAAAAGTTAGAAGAGAAATAAAACATATACTTCTCACATATATAGGTAAGAGACGTATTCTTAACCAAATAAGAGACCATGACAATTATAAAAGATACAAAAACCTTACATGAAATTGAACAGCTTCTGCGCAGACAAAATTAGTGCACTTTATCCATTATGGGAATGAATGCCTATCAAAGCATTTTTAATTTTTTTTTCCTTTCAAGCTCTTCATCTAAAAATATTCAGGGATTCATTGATAGGTACTACTGCCAATCATACTTATTAATAAGCAGAAACATTTTATTAACCAATTTATTATATTCTCAGCATAGTCCCATGGTACACAAAAACCAATAGATTATGAGTAGAATTTTCAAAATCTTATATTAGACTAAATCAGGAGAGACACAGTTGGAATTTTACAAAGGTCAAAAGAGGGAAAGTAAAGATTTACACAGTCAAAGAACTGGGGAAGATCTACATAAGATAAAATAGTAAACTGATCGATAAACAGTAGGGAATTTATTCTGCAATTTGCAAACTCTCCAGAAAAAAAAATGCTCATCATAAATTAATAGAGTTAATAAAGCTGAGTCAAAAATTCTTTTATTATTAACCAGTTAATCACTTGAGTTAAACTTTGGAGATCTCAGCTAAATTCCAATAAGTATCAGGTGATTACATGAATTGCTTTAAGAATTAAATGGCCATTCTGGAGACAATAAAAAAAATTTAAGTCACCCATGACACTCTCAAATGTCCTGCCACACATTGTGTCCAAGGAATAGAGACCTCTGATAACAAAATGCCAACATATATATCCTCTTTACTGATGCTTTCATTTGCCAATGTCTTCCCTATAACGCCCCCTAGAAATTACTTCATATTTACTTTGTGTGTGTTATGTGTTGTATTTACCTATCTGTGTATGTTTGTTTCCCTTACAATAAAATATAAGGTCCTTTAGTGCAGGGACCATTTCATTGTTGCCTCATACCTCTCCCAAGTACTTTACACAGAGTAGCTTCTTAGTAAATGCTTATAGAATGAATGAATGACACACAAACATATACATCAAACCATTGTCCAAAAGGCATGCAGTAAACATGTACACATGACCATATGCAAAGTTCATATACACACACAAGGGGCAACTAGGTGGTGCAGTGGATAGAACACCAGCGCAGGAGTCAGGAGGACCTAAGTTCAAATCTCACCTCAGACACTTGACACTCACTAGCTGTGTGACCTTGGGCAAGTCACTTAACCCCAATTGCCTCATCCTGGGTCATCTCCAGTCATCCTGATGAATATCTGGTCACAGGATTCAGATGGCTCTGGAGGAGAAGTGAGGCTGGTGACCTGCACAGCCCTCCCTCACTCAAAACAAAGTCAAGTGCAAGTCACGTCATCATTTCTCTGATGGCATGGTTTTCTTTGGCAGCGAAGGTTGAACATACACATACACACACAAATGTCAGACACACATGGATCGAACAAATGCACTATGTGCCTGCCAGTCACCAACTTCTCCCAAGCACCACTTAGTATTATTATCTTCCCAGTAATACCATCCCTGGCCCTTCTCCTTTACTAGCCTAGCAGAGACTTTGTTGATTTCAATAGTGTCTCCAAAAGCAACATTTGTTCCCTGGTTGATAAATGGTCAAAAGATATGAACAGGCAGTTTTCAGAGAAAGAAATTAAAGCTATCCATAGTGATATAAGAAATGCTCTAAATCATATTGATTAGAGCGATGCAAATCAAAACAACTCTGAGGTACCACATCACCACCTATCAGATTGGCTAACATGACAAAACAGGAAGATGATAAATGTTGGAGAAGATGTGGAAGAGTTGGAACACTAACTCATTGTTGGTGGAGCTATGAGCTGATCCAACCATTCTGGAAAGCAATTTGGGACTATGCCCAAAGGGCTACAAAAATGTGCATAGCCTTTGACTCAGCAATATCGCTTCTAGGGCTGTATCCCCAAGAGATCATAAAAATGGAAAAGAGTTCCACATGTACAAAAATATTTATAGCAGCTTTCTTTGTGGTGGCCAAGAGGAGGATGCCCATCAATTGGATAATGGCTGAACAAGTTGTGGTATATGAATGTAATGAAATACGATTGCTATAAGAAATGATGAACAGGAAGATTTCAGAGAGGCCTGGAAAGACTTACATGAACTGATGCTGAGTGAAAGGAGCAGAACCAGAAGAACATTGGACACAGTAACAACCACAATGTGCGAGGAATTTTTCTGGTAAACTTAGCCCTTCACAGCAATGCAAGGACCTAAAACATTCCCGAAGGACTCTTGAGGCAAAATGCCCACCACATCCAGAGAAATAACTATGGAATTGAATCGCAGAATGAAGCAGAATATTTTCTCTTGTGTAATCTTTTGTTTTGGTTTGGTTTTTCTCATGGTTTGTCCCATTCATTTTAATTCTTTTATGCAACATGACTAATGTGAAAATGTGTTTAACAAGAATGTATGAGTAGAACCCATATAACATGGCATGCTGTTTCGGGGAGGGAGCAGGAAAGGAAGGAGAGAAAATCTAAGACTTAGAAAATTGAAAACAAATAAATTAATAATAATAAAAATAAATCATAAAGCAAAAAAAAAAATTACTAAACAAAAGCAACATTTGGTGTCTACAGATCTACAGGGTCCATAGGGAAAGGACATTCCACATTCAAAACAACCAAGCAGAGCACAGAGCAAACAGGGATGATCAATCAGAAGAAATTAGGGTGTCTAGGGAAAATACAGCCCCAGGCCCTGGTGCCAGCCTCCTCTTGCTTCTTATGGAGAGGCCCAAATTAGCTTCAGGTCAGACTGGAGGCAGACGAGAGTCCATTTTAATTCCACAGAGGTGTAATTAGACTATACTGGGGATAGGAACTCTGTTTTGCCTTTCTTTGTATCCACAGGAGTTGACACAGTGCCTGGCAAACAGTAAGTGCTTTATAAATGCTTATTAACTGATTGACTAAAGAGATAGACTGATTATATGGCACAGATGAGACACTTTGTTGCTTGAGGACCTATAGCATAGTATTTCATTCTATCCCATCAACAATTTTCTTCACATTCAGCAAACAGTAAGCAAAATGGCATGTTATATTTCAGTACAATTTTCAGTCAACTATGAGCTGGTAAAGATCTGGTGCATTGTTGAAGACCACTTGCAAAAGCCTAGTTGTTACTTACTAATTCTCTCGTGGAAGATGTTCTCAGTTTGAGCACACATGACCCTGACAAAGATTTTTGTACAGGTGGGAGAGCAGATATAAAGGTCAGTAGGTATTGAGATTCTTGTGGCTACTTCTTGGGTATTTAATAAGTTTTAAGACTTTTTCATGGTGCTGGTTATCTACCCTCCTTAGAATATCTTGCTTATCAGTTTATCAGTGTCCTCACGATTGTATCACCTCTGGCATGGATCTCCTCTCTATTTTATTTTTGTTATTGCTATTTCTATGGTGACTGATAGCCTGACTCTTTGTGACCCCATTTAGGATTTTCTTGGTGAAGATTTTGGAGTGGTTCACCATTGTCTTCTCCAACTCATTTTACAGATGAGGAAACTGAGGCAAACAGGATTAAATGACTTACCCATGGTCACACAGCTACTAAGTGTCTGAGGCCAGATTTGATCTCAGGAAGATGAGTCTTCCTGACTCCAGGTACAGATGCTCTGTCCACTGCATCACCTAGCTGCCCTAGTTTTATCCAGTGTTTTATCTAATCCAACTGCTTTTTCCATCTTCATTCTCTTAAGTGCCATCTCTGCCTCTTCTCTAAGCAGTACCTTGGAGACTGTAAAGTTATGGTCCAAATGTGGTTCCATTATCCTTAGTGGAAAAAGTTCATTGAAATATTTTTTGCAAATCTTTTCTATTTTTCTTCAGTTTGTAGTTCTCTTTCCATGTTCATTCTTTAATGTCTTTGGGATGATTTTGCATTATTGGATTTCTTGCTAAGCTTTCTTTAAACTGGTCTTTACACACCCCATTAATTCTCTTTGCTTTATGAGATGATTTTGTTCATATTTGTCAATCATCTTTTATAAAATTTAACATTTTACTTTTTACATTTAAAATATATTTTTTAATTTAAAAATTTATCTAAAATATTAAATATTCTGATTTGTTGCTCCTTCTGGCAACCATGAATCTCTTTTTGGCAAGTAAGTCAAATGTCTGCTGACTGAAAAGCCTTATGGAATCTTTTGATCTCTTCATAGCAATTAATTAACATTGGTTTAATTTTTGAATGAAATTGTTATAATCAATTGTAAAGCCATCTTTTGTTGTCCATTTGCCATATTTCATTTGCAAGAGTTTGTTTGAATAACTTGTGACAAAATCTTCTTATTGAGGGCCATATCTGGTTCTCATTATTGTTCTTTTTTCTTATTTATAATAAATTATTATCTTGTCTCTGATAAATCAATGGTCTGCGCAAATGGTCAACTCATGGATAACTGCCATGCCAATATCCTGTCAGGTAAAATGTAACTAATTCCACTCTTTGTGATGTCATTTGGTGTTCACCATGATCCAGTCCCTACTAATTCTGCTTTTGAAAAAAAAATTGTTTAATGATACAAAGACATGGAGCTTCTGGACAGTGTCCCAAAAGACTAAGGGTGAACTTTTGGGACACCCAGCATAATCTTCATTTGTGACATTTCTCATTCCTTTCTCTTGAACCATACTTTCAATTTCCATGGACTACACTCTTCATTCTTTTTGGATTACTCTAATTCATGACTCTCTGTCCTATAGCAACACATTATTAAGAAGATAGGCTCTTGTTTTCCATAGGAAGTTTGAGGTCAGTAAAGGAGCTTTGTGATTTCCCAAAGGTAACCCAGGCTCTCTTCTGTCTGTCTTCACCTCCAGGTACCTCCAGGCTAAACTCATTTATCCACACTCTCTAACTCAAATATACATACTGATGGACAAGTTCTATAGGGTATCTATCCAAATGCCTGTCAAAATATGGACAATAGACATATATCATCAACTTGGAAATGAAAGTGATATCAAGACAAATGATATCAACAAATTTTGTTATTATTTTTAAAAAGACATGGTTTATCTTTAAGGATTTCACCCTCTCCCCACAAAATAATAAATCCCACAATCACTGGAGAAGTGATTTTTCTTCTTTCTACTATAGGGCACTGTTCTCTGCTGGGTGACAATTGAGAAAAACTAATTAAGGCTGAAAAAAGTCATCATCACATCAGTCCTGTAGCTCAGGCATAGCAATAGTCCTAGAAGAGACCTTAAGGAGATCATCTGATCCAATCACCTTATTTGGGGTTACTGACAGGGAAACTGAGCCTAGAAGAAAGGTAAGCTGCATACTTCTTAATGACACAGCATCCCAGTGCCCTTTCCACAACAGACTTCCTCTTTCTTCCCCAGAAACTTATTCCCCAAACCAAAGGGATTAAATGTTTCATCTAATTTCAGAAAGGTAGTTCAGCATACTGGATAGCCAACTAGTCTTGGAGTAGGAATACCTGAATTCCAATCCTGTCATATACTAGCTAGGTCAGCATAAGATTAGAAAAATCATAGGTTTAGAATTTAAAAGGATCTTAGAGATCATGGAGCCCAATCTCCTCATTTTGGAGATTGGGAAACTGAGATTCAGAGATATGAAGACTTGCATGGGGGAAGAGAGGAGGAGCAAGAGCTCTGGTAAGCATCTGAGGCAAAATTTGAATTCAGATCTCCCTTTTTCCAAGTCCAAAACTCTTTATCTCCAATATCATGCTGCCTTTCAGAGGTACGTCACTTAACGTCAGGGCCTCTAATAGCTCTCCAAGACAACAATGTAGATGAATTGGTGTACCCATGGAGGGAGTTTCCATAATAGGAGTCCTCCATAATAGGAGTCATAGGTTGAGGACCCCCACAAAAAATAATCTCAAAATGATAGAGTTAAAGCGAACCTTAGAAACCATCTGGTCTATTTTATGGATGTGCAAACTGAGTCCCAGAGAGGGAAAGTGACCTTTACATGTGACTTTAGGTCTTGTTGTACATAAAGTTAGTAACGGATCTAAGATTAGAACTCAATCCAGACCTCTTACCACTTACCACTATACCATTATACCACATACCATATATATGAAAGGCAAATTATTATAGGAGAAAAGATCCTCCAAGTTAGGACATTTAGGGTAATACTTTAGGCATCTGGGTAGTATAATGCATAGAGGACTTAGGGTCAGAAAGACCTCAGACAAGTTGTATACAGACCACTAAATCTCAGATTCCTCTTCTGCAAAATGGGTATGATAATAGCACCTTCCCCATAGGATTGTGGTGGTGATCAAATGAGATAATACAGGTAAAACACACTGCAAACCTTAATGTGCTGCATGTGTTAGCTATAGATATTATTCGTTTTTTAGTTTTAGTTTCCATTTGGCAAAGCACTTTGCATTCATTATCTCTTTCGATCTATGTACCAACCCAGTTATTCCCATTTCACAGATGAAATTAAATGTTTTGCCAGAGTAACTGTCAGAGGCAGGATCCAAACTCAAGCTTCTCCTGACGAAATCTACTGCTTTTTCCACTACAATGGATTTGGATTATAGGCTGTAGTTTGCTGACCCCTGCACTATTTCATGATGCTTTTAGCCACTATCAACAAGTTGACAAGCATTTTTAAGCATTTACTATATGCTAGGCACTGTACTAAATGTTGGGGATACAAAGAAAGGCAAAAATAGTTCCCATTCATAATTTAATGGGGAAAATAACATTCAACCATGTTTAAACAAGATATATACAGGATAAATTGTAAGTAACATCAGAGGAAAGGCATTATTATTAAGGGGGACTAGGAAAGGCTTCTTATAGAAGATGGGATTTTATTTGAGACTTAAGGAAATCCAGGGAAAGCAGGAAGAAAGGTGAGGAGGAAGAGCATTCCAAGGATGTGAAAATACACTCACTATGTGACAGTGGAAAATCCCCATCTCTCTGGACCTCAGTTTCCCTATGTGTTAAACAAGACAGTTGGACTTGAAGATTATCTCTTAGGTCTCTTCCAGTTCTGACATTCTGGGCTCCTGAGACTGATCATGCTATATTTCCTCCTACTGGTAATTAGCCTGCTGGTAATTAGCAAGTTAGTTGGGGGGAGTTTGCCTGGGAGCATATCAGCCTATATGAATACCAGGTTGGAGCCAATGATCTCAGTGGCACCTCCAGGAGCTCCTGCAATTCAAAATCGATTTTTTTTCCGTGTGAATTTAAAAGCTTTAGCTAGTTAGTAAGCAAGCCAGCAGGTTCCAAGTCCTTATTTCCAATGCCTCTTAATTTAGTCATTTACCCTCTTCTGTTTTGTTTTGACAGCTTCATTCTCTCCCCAACCCCCAAATGAGAGCCACTGGCCTTGGGAGCTTAGAACACTAGTATACAAAAAGGCTTAATTTTAATAGGGGAAATAGAGGTTGAACTGGAATTTAAGAGCTTTTGTTTCCTAACTGTCCAGTTCTGGCATTTTGACGGCATTTACCATTTAAGAATCAAAGACAGTAGGATCAGCTCCCTCAAACCTGTCACAGTAGGTCACTCAACCACAGCCTGTCAAACCCCTATCCAAGTGTCACTCTGCCTGATGAAGATTGCCTGGGCATGTGATACTCACTACCACTAAGGCCTCTGACCACCTGCAGCTGGACTGAGAGACTATTGGGCACTGAGATTATCACTACATTTTCATGACTTAACGAGATACTATTGAACTGGGAGTCAAGAAGATCTGAGTTCAAACCCTACCTCAGACATGGAACCATGGGCAAGTCACTTAACCTCTCTCGGTCTCAATTTTCTGATCTATAAAATGGGGATAACAATAGTACCTGTACACCAAGTGTTTTGCAAAGTTCAAAGTAGTATACAAATATCAGGTGTTATTACATCACTGCTGAGTAAGATGGGGCAGAAAGACGAAATACCAACCCACCTCAAGAAAAAATGGGTGGAGTGCTTTGCAAAGGCCCCTGATGCTCAGCACTGGGCAGGTGAAAGGAGACTGAGCTAAATCACAGAGGTTCATATATACAGCTTCTTGGTTCAGTGTTGCATTGCAAGCTGTGCAGATTTTTTTTTTTTTTGATAAATTCCATGGCCAGACTCCAGAGAAACATCTGATCTGACTGTAAATAAAACATAGATGCCACAAGAAACATCGACACGCATTCAATATTCATTTACCTAGCATTTATTAAACTCCCACCGTATGCAGAGAACTGCCCCCAGTCCTAGAAGAGAAATACAGTTTAGGTAAGATATGGAACCTCCTCCTGTAGAGCTTACAGCCTGGCAGATATGCCTCATGACTGCCTGACTGCGTTTTCCAAAGACACAGGAGCCAAGGATCATACACAGGCAAATGGGAAGGCACTATGAACCAGGAGCCAAAAAGCTGAAAACTTCCCCAAGCCTTGTTGCAGTCTTCTTCATTCGTTTGGAGGTCTCTCCTTGTTTTCTTTTGCTCTATAGAATCTATTCATTGCATGGACCTTTTTTTTGTTTATTCCTTTCTTTGATCTTTCTATTAGTTTCCCTTAGAGATTTGCCCTGTGAATTTTCCTTTCCTTTCCTTTCCTTTCCTTTCCTTTCCTTTCCTTTCCTTTCCTTTCCTTTCCTTTCCTTTCCTTTCCTTTCCTTTCCTTTCCTTTCCTTTCCTTTCCTTTCCTTTCCTTTCCTTTCTTTTCCTTTCCTTTCCTTTCCCTGTTCTTTTAGGTTATTTTTGGCATATTTGTCATTGTTTTGAGGTGCTGCAGAGAGCTGAGCTTAGACATAACTAATCAATCATTCCACCCTCTTGTAGGAAATCCTCTTTCCCAGAGTGTTACATAGCCAGAAGCAGCTAGGTGGTGCAAAGGCTAGAGCACTGGGTCTTAGGAAGACCTGAATTCAAACCCAGCCTCCAACACACACTAATTGTGTGAACACTTACTAGATTTGTGACCTTTGGCGAGGACAAGTCACTTAACTTTTGTCAGTCTCAGTTCCCTCAACTGTAAAATGGGAACAAATAACACCACCTACATCTCAGGATTGTTTTAAGAATCAAATGAGATATCTGTAAAATACTTAGCATATACCTGTGGTGTGCTTTATAGAACTAGATTAAAATGATGCCATAATTCAACTGGAGGAATGTTTTTTTTAATCTCAAAAGAAATAATACAAAATTTGGGGCAAGTGGAAAATGGCATTTCTAGACCTCAGATTATATTAAAACACACTAAATATCAAAAAAAGCTTAGCGTAGTGCCTACTATCTCAGGCACTATATAAATACTTACTCCCTTCACCATTCACCCTTGAATTCTCCCGCATGCTATACCAGGAATCCTGAAAAAGCTAGACCAATTTGACTATTGTCCATCAGGCCTGGGCTTAGCTCAAACATAACTGTAAATTATCTCCACTTCACTGATCCACAGGATGTCCTTACAAAGTTCATCCCCAATCCCAACTGGATGTGTTTGACCTGTTGCCAACATCTATTTCTGCATTCTGTGACCTCCTCCTACCCTGCCCAATTTGTTGTCTGTGGAAACCATCAGCTGTCCAATGCTCTCACACCAACTCCAAGACCAAGGAAAACATCTGAAAAACTTATTCACACTAAAGCATTAGTCAGTTTATAGATTCCAGGTCTTCTTAAGGCATGTGAATACTTTAAAGAGTATGGGCAGCAGAGAACCATGCTTAAGCCAAAAGACTGTGAGATAGTGGGAAAGTCACTATCCTGGAAATTGGAAGATCTAAGCCGAAGTATAAGATTGCCTTGTCCCTAATTTACTGTGTAACCTTAAACATCTTCCTTCATGCTGTATTTATGGGGCCTAGGGGGAAAGGTTAGAGAGTGGTGGGAGGATTTTCTTTTTCTTTTCTGCGAAATGAGAAGGTTATACAAAATGATCACTAAGGTCCCTTTTAACTATTATCTCAGTGCTGCATAGGAGGTATACTGTGGGACTCCTCAGAACCTCCTCAATTTTCAGTACAATTATTTTGTACACATAAGGCCATTACAGTTTAAAGTCTTCCAAAATATCCTGATTCCCTAGTCTGTTCATGGATAGGAGAAAGAAAAGGGACCTGGGTCAATCAGCCAATAAGTATTTATCCACTTGATGCTTAGCCCCTCACTGGGCACTGTGACAATTGTAACAGAAGTAAAAAAAAAAAGGGGGGAGGGAAGTGAGTCCCTTAATAGTTTATGACTTGGTTGAAACCATACCACAAGTTCTTGACAAGCTCCTATAAAAAGATTATGAGTACAAAGAACTCTAGTTCACCATCTGAGATAACTCACAAACTACTCCACTTGTCCCTACCACCTTACTGTGTTAGAGCTGAGAGGGACCTCAGAGGTCATCTAGTCCAATCTGCCCTGTGCCCACTTTAAGAAATGAAAAAGTTTAAGACCAGAGATATGAAGCAATTTGCTCAAGATCACAGCAAAGTGTTGGTGACAGAACCAGGCCTAGAATCTCAGTCTCCTAATACCAGGCTAGAGATCTTCTGACAGCAATACTTAGCCTCACACTACTTCTTGTACCATGCACCAGACCTACCAGGTACCAATAACCCTTTGCAAAAACCAGAAGTAGCCAGATAAGCAGACAAGGAAAGCCTTGGGGTTGGATTGTCTGTCAAAAGAACCATCTTGTTAAGTGAAAAAACTACCATGGCTTCCCATTGTCTTTAAAATAAATAAAAACTCAGCATTGCATTTAAGGTTCTCTATAGTCTGGCATCAGCCTTATTTTCTAGCTTTATCTCATATTTCTCTGCTTTCTACACTCTGTGATCCAGCTGGACTACTACTTGTTCTCCAGACTCCATCCTTTGTACATTTGAATGAATTATTTCCCCGTATCTAGAATGTACTGTCTTCTCCTTTCTTCCTGGTGGAATTCTTATCTTCCTTCAAAGCTCATTTCAGGTGACACAGCCCCCAGAAAGTCTGACCTAATATCCTTTCTCACCCCTAAATGTTAGCATAATCTCCATCTATAAATTATTGCCTCCTCAATTCTAGCCAAATGGGCCTTTTGTAATTCATCATACTCAAAATTCTATCCCCTCTCTCCATGACTTCTCATGGGGAACAACCTAGACTGCATTCTTCCCTCACCTCTACCTCTTAGAATCCCTAATGTAATTTCCTTCAAAGCACAGCTCAAATGTCACCTCCTGAAAAGCAGCCATATGGATAAAATTATTTATGGTAGCTCTTTTTATTACAGCAAAATAAGGGGATATCCCTGAATTGGGGAAAGGTTAAACTAATTATGGGATTTGAATGTCATGAAATCCTATTGTGCTGTAAGAAATTATAAAAGGGAGAATTTCAGAGAAACCTAGAACTAAGCTGATGCTGAGTGAGAAGAACCAGGAGAACAATTTAAATGATAATAACATTGTAAACAAAAATGATTTTGAGAAACTTAAAAACTCTAATCAACATGATGACTAAACATGATTTCAGAGTCCCAGAGGTAAAGCATACTGTTTATCTCTTAACAGAGAGATGATATACTCAAAATGCAGAATAAGACACATATTTTTGGATACATATGAGAATTTGTTTGTTACATTTGTCCCAAGGGTTTTGTTCTTTTTTCCTGTTGTTGTTTTTTTTTTCCACTGAGGGGATCTGAGTGAAAGGGAGAGAAGAGCTAGAAACATGATAGTCAAAAGAGAGAGAGAAAGTAGTTATTAAAGAATTTTAATGCACAAGAAGATACAACAATAGTTACAGACAAGCACTACAGCTTTGAAAGTTATATGTTAGGGGGAAGCTAGGAAGCACGGTGGAGCACTGACCCTGGAGTCAGGAGGACCTCAGTTCGAATCCAGCCTCAGACATTTATTAGTTATGTGATCCTGGACAAGTCACTTAACCTCAATTGATGACAAAAAAAAAAGAAAACAGGAAAAGAAAAGAAAGTTACATGTTGAATATATTATTGTTTTATATATATATATAAAACTTATGTTATATATAACATATGTAATATGTTATATATAACATAAAAGAAAAGTAAGTTGAACATAATTAAGATTCACAGTTTCATGTACTACCTCCTTTTCTGTTGTACAACGTATATATATGAATGTGCTCGTTACATTTGGTATTTAAGTTCAGAATTCTAAAAATCCTTCTAAAAACTCAAATGATACCCTAAGCAGGGCCTTTCCTGATCCTCCCCAGCCCCCGCACCTCCTTCTCCCATGTCCTTCTCCCTAAATTATCTTGTTTGTTTTGCATAAACGTCTAGATGTTTATATTATCTCCCTTTCCCCTCCCCTCAACTACAAACTCCCTGAGGGCAGAGACATTTCTTTATGTCTTTGTAACCCCAGAGCTTAGTACTTGGTCTGATGCTTGATAGGTGCTTGATTAAGATTTGTAGAATTGAACTGCGGTTTTTAAATTATTTCTCCTGCCTTACCTTTAGGTCTTACACCAAAAAAAAAAAGCTGGTTATTTCATATACAAGGGAAACAGCATGGTATCATAAAAAGAACATTAGACTTGGAGTCAGGATATGGCCTTCAAGTCTCAGCTCCAATTTTACTATGCAGGTGACCTTTCTAAATTTTGATTAATAGCTTCCATCTTTAAAATGGGAAATGATCATTCTACACTGTACCATTTGCCTCACAGAATTTGTGTAGGGAAAGTGTTTTATAAACTTTAAAGGCACTATAGAAAGGAGAATACTATCATGTGGCTCATGAAGTACTGCTATAAAACATAAAGCCAGATCTTATGTGAGAATCAATCAGTGTCACTCCACTGACCTCTCACTGATTGGTATAAGTGTTAGATCTGAGACTTGAAACTAAGGTCCAGCATGCTTTGCACACTGGCTATTATCTTTCAGGATGGGGTGGAGGGCCAGCAGAGTGACACTTCCCGACACCCACACCCATCCCATCAGTCACCTTATATCCATACTCTCTGCCTACATATACTCCTTCTAATTGCTCTTAGAGTAATAAAGTTAAGTTACAAATGTTATCTTGCCACATAGAAATATAAACAGATTAATCTTACTGAATTTATGTTTTCTCTTTCTTGTTTCTATCTTTTTATGTTTCACTGGAGTCCTGTATTTGGAGGTCAAATTTTTATTCAGCTCTGAACTCAATTAGAAATGCTTGAAAGTCCTCTATTTTGTTAAATATCTACTTTTTCTCCCTGAAAAATTATATTCAGTTTTGCCTTTGCAAACTCCTTTGCCTTTCAGTATATCATATTCCAAGGACTCTGTATGTTTAATGTGGAAAGTGCCAAATCCTGTATAATCCGGACTGTAGATCCACAATATTTGAATAGTTTCTTTTAGGCTGTTTGTAATACTTTCTCCTTTTTCTGTGAACTCTGTAATTTGCCTATGATATTTCTGGGAGTTTTCATTTTGGGATCTCTTTCAAGCTATCACCACCATTTCTAAAGGCCAGGGTAGCCCAGCCCACAAAAAAAAATTAATTGGTCTCAACTTCCTTAGCTATGTTTCCAAAAAGCACAGAGGATCCTGTTAACAATGATCTTCATTTGCTAGAATGGCAGCCACAAAAAACAGAATATAGGAAGGTGAAAACCTGAGGCCTCAGGGAAAAGGAAGAGAATACTAAAGGGGGGAAATGTAGGAACAGGCCCAGGGAGAAAGTAGTATGATGGAAAGAGTCAGAAAAGTCTATGGAAGTCAAGAAGAAAGAACTATAAGTCAGGCTAATTTTTCCCTGCTGAATGCTGGGAAGCAGATATTGTCCTTGGCCTTTCTACCTGTCTCTTTAGGACAAACTTACTGGATAAATACAGGAGCCAGAGGGACCTTAGGCATTTTCATAATTTGATTTCATTTCTGCGAACCAGTTAATCTATTAGAATGGCTTGGCTAATTTAGAGGCATAATTTTAATCAATTAGATGAAGTGTAAAATAATTGCTCAGCTCCACATGGGAAACAGAGCTTGTCGTCCTTAAGACTTTATTGAAAAGGCATTGAGGAGGGATAATATGTATTCCACAGTGGTCTCTGGCAAGCATGGAGGCCATTTTCTATTGCAAAAGATCTTAGCAGAATAATTCTCTATGATGCAAGCAATACAGTTAGTAGTTTGGGAAATCCAAGGTGGGTATCCTTTTATAATAGTCATATTTTTATCATATAATATCATATTTTATCATTTTATCCTCATGACAATCTAGTGAAGTAGATGCCATCATTATCCCAATTTTAAAAATCAGGAAACTAAGGCTGAACATAGTTAAGTGACTTGCTCAAGGTCACATAGCTGGTCTCCCTGACTCCAAGTCCAACACTCTTTCCACTGCACCATGTAGGTGGCTAGATGAACTAGCTGTTCATTTTCAGGTGGATGGGAGTCAGGGAAATCCTCCTCTCTTAACACTATATTGCCACTGCAGAAAAAAAAATGCCTAAAAATGTGAAAGGGGTGAAAGAATTTCCATAATAGAGTCTTAAAGGAGCAAACCTGGACTTCCAAGTCTCTATTTCATAACATGTGTTGTCCCCACCTCCAGATATATTAAGGTATATTTATTTACCTTACATCCTTATTTACCTTACTATTGTCTTACATTATTTACGTTACATCAATTTAAAGGCATTTATTAAGGATCTACTCTGTGCCAAAGACGGTGCTAACAAGAGCTAACATTTGCATACTGCTCTAAGGTTTACAAAGTGCCTTACGTATGTTATCTCATTTCATCCTCAAAAACATGGGGAGGGAGGTGCTAGTTGTTGTTGGGTCATTTTTTCAGTCGTGTTTGAATCTTCATGACTCCATCTTGGCAGAGATACAGAAGTGGTTTGCCATTTCCTTCTACAACTCATTTTACAGATGAGGAAACTGAGGCAAACAAGGGTAAGTGGCTTGCCTGGAGTCATATCACTAGTAAGAGTCTGAAGCCGGATTTGAACTCAAGATGAGTCTTCTGACTCCTGGCCCACCATTCTACTATATCACCGAGCTGCCCCAGAGGTGCTATTGCTTATCCCTTTTTTTGAGATGAGGAAACAGAAAGTGAGAGGTTAAGTGATTTGCCCAGGGTCACACAGCTAGTAAGTATCTCAGCCAAGATTTAAACTCAGATCTTCTCAGCCCCAAGTCCACTACTCTCTCTACTTTGACATTCAGTTTCCTGACCACAGCTTACACAAATACAAAGAATGAAGTAATCCTTACTCTCAAGAAGCTGACATTCTTTCACCATTAATGCTCAAAAGTAACACTGAAGAAACACTTCTTATCTGTACTGCATAAAAGACAGCCTGAGATAGTGGAGAGAATCAACTTTGGAGTGAAGAAGAGCCAGGGTCAAGTCAAGTTCTATCTCTGACGCATACTAATGGTATAACCACAAGCATGGTTTTCATCTTCTCAGAGTAACTGTCTCTGACTATAAATTGCTGATGAGTTGCTGCTCTGCGTGGGTGGATGGTTTTTACAATGGAAGTAAATCATAGGTCCAGACTTCTCTCCCCACTGTCCTATAATGTGAGATCTGTAATGCATCAGGATAAGCCAAAGGAGAAATGAGAGATGAAAATGAGAAAAGAGAGATGAAAAAATATGGTCTTTGCCTTAAAGGGACTGACAATTTGAATCATAGCCTTGTGGATGGCCGGGACCTCAGAAGTCATCTAACTCAACACTTTCTGACATTCTGCAGATGTTGTCATTTTCAGTCATCGCCAACTCTCCGTGACTCCATTATTAGGGTTTTCTTGGCAGAGACACTGGAGTGGTTTGCCATTTCTTTCTCCAACACATTTTACTGATGAGCAAACTAAAGTAAACAAGATTAAGTGACTTGCCCAGGGTCACACGGCTAGTAAGTATCTGAGATCAGATATGATCTCCAGAAGAGGAGTCTTCCTGACTGCAGGCCTGCACTATATTCACTGGGCCACCTGTCTGCTCCTTTTGTAGATGAGGAAACTATAATCTGGTCAGGGTACTGTGAACCCACAATAACCTTAAGGAAATTTCTACTCTTTTATTAACTCAATGAAAAGATATCTTTGGCCATATGTCTACAGTGCACCCTTTCTCTTACTCTTCCCATTATTTGTTCAGAAGTCAACAACTGTCCAAGACTTGGTTATCTAGAGGATAGCACTTGGGGTGTAAAACTAGAAGGGACTTCAGAGATCATCTCTTATAATTCTCTTATACTATAAATGAAGAAACCAGGGTCCAAAAGGGGGAAGAGATTTGTCTGAAGTAAGAGTGATGGATTTGAAGATAGTTTAAATCTCACCTCCATTACTACCTGGAGGATCTTGGGCAAGTCATTTGATGACTTTGGATTTGTTGCAAAGGGAAGACTAGATTATTACCACTTCCAGCGCAAATCCTATGATGTTACTCATGACTCCAAATCTAAGGAGCATATTGTGTCAAGATATCCCAAAAGTCCAATACACAAGGCTCAAACTCAGGAATCCTTGAACATGGAAGAGTTGTGCATGGGTCAACTCCCAAAGCTGGGTCAAGTGGAGACATGCATGTCTGCTTCTGACATGTCCTCTTATAGGAACCTTCTCAGTGCCTTGGTTGGTACCACTTGTTAAACTGAAAAAGTTCACTCTCAGGTTCTCTCCCTCAGGCCACAAGTACATTTCTTCCACTGCCAGGTGTTTCTACTCCTATGCCCTTGCAGCAATCTGAAAAAGGCAGAAGGTGAAAATGTAAAGATGGAATCCTAAAGAAAATGAGAGAAATTAACCACCTCTATTTTCTAGACCACAGAGAGAGACAACTGATTTTTAGCCTGCCAACTACCAGGAGGCAGCCCCAATCTCTGAAACTTAAGGTGCCAGAGGACATGATCATGTTCCTTGGGATCTGTCCCTTAGACCCCTCCAAAAAACCCCCTCCCCAAAACTCTGGAATCTTTCCTAATTGACTGGGGTACCCATCAAATTGGTCCGGGACTTCCCCAATCCTTTCCCCCTTATGTTTATTTGTGTACATTTCAGATTCACATACACACACCCCATTTGATTTTAAGCTACTTGAGCACAAGAATTACCATTGTTCCCTCTTTGCATACCCCGTGTCTTAGACACAGTAGGTATTTAATAAGTGTACATTGAATGAATGACTGATATGATATTGTGGAAAGGGCACAAGTCAGAGGACCTAAATTCTAAACCTGATTCTGCCTGTCTCTGGGTGACATTTCCTTGCTCCGGACCTGAATTTCCTCAACTATAGAATACATAGGTTGCATTACATGTTCTCAAACACTCTTTCCTGCTCTAAATCCTATATTCTTATTATTTATTTCAGTGGCATGGTATATTGAGTGCTGAGCTTGGAGTCAGGAAGACCTGAGTTCAAATCATGCCACAGATACTTCCTAACTCTGTGACCCTGGGCAAGTCATTTAACTTATGCTTGCCTCAGTTTCCTCATCTGTAAAATGGGGATAGTAATGGCATCTACCTCCCCAGGTTGCTATGAGGATCAAATGAGACACTTGTAACACACTATAGAAATCTTAAAGTGCTGTATAAATGATGATTACTGTTATAGAAGCAGGAAGTGGTAGAGTGGATTGAGTGCTAGACCTAGGATCAGGAAGATCTGAGTTCATATCCAGCCTTAGACACTAACTAGTTGTGTGACCACAGGCAAGTCACATAACCTTTGTTTGTCTCAGTTTCCTCAACTGCAAAATGGGATAATGCTAGCACCCACTTCATAGGATTGTTATGAGGATCCAATGTGAAGAGATCTGTAAAATGCTTAGCACAGTAGTAGACGCTATGCACATTGTTTTTATTGTTGCCATTATTCTTATCCAAGCCAGATCCCTACCCTCCCACCCTGGGAACTTCTCGGCAGTTATCTAACAACCAGATTCTGACTTTCCTATCTCCTTGACTGGCTTCAGTTCTGGCCCTGCTGTCAGGTGACCTTGCCTGGCCACTCAGGACAGGACACTCCTTCTTGTGCATTCTGACTTATGGGGCAGAAAGACTCCCAGGTACCCTTTTGTTCTCAGTATCCCCAGGGGTCTACTTTTAAATCTTCAAGTCTAGGTACAGGACACAAGCCACAGAATGGTTAGTTTTGCTTCATTTAATTATCAAAAATGTGTTATTTTTAATAGTGATCTTTTTAGAATTTCTTTATGAATGCAAACTACCTCACTGTAAGGCTTAAGGGAACTCTGCAATCATCCATTAATCGTCACAAAAAAACCCCTGCTGAACAGGTAGGATAATAGGGGAGTTTTTAGAAGAAGTGTTTTTTAATGACTATAATTCATTTTGTTTCCCTTCTCCTGCCTTCTTTTCCTGACAAATGTTGCCTTTTGGAAGATCAATTACCATCGTTCCTACCACAGACATTTTTTATGTTTGCTTTCTCATTTACCTTGTTTTAGGTCCTGCAATTGTAGGGATCATAGAAATTCAAGCTGGAAAGGACTTTATAAAGATCACCCAGTCCAACACCCTCATTTACAGATGAGGAAACTGAAGTCTAGGGAGGTCATGCTATAAATTTACAGAACTTCTTAGGTCCCTGGGAAGCTGGAGCTTTCGAGAAGAAAGAGTTGCTTAGCTCTGTAACTGACCCAAATGCTTTTCTCTCTAGCGTTTAAGGGGCTAGCCTCATCCAGAGTAGCTCTATAATTTTAAAGTAATTTTATGGGTTGCTGGGAAAGTGGAGCTCATTGGAGAAAGCTCTAACAACTTCAAGAGTTTTTCTCTGATGGGGTGAGGGACATAAGGAGGGAAGGAATTTCAGTCCTTGGGTAGTAGAGGGTGTTCAGGGAGGAGTAGCACCTCTGGTGTGAGGGTTTGTCGAGTTCTTTTAGGGGCTGCTCATCCACCCTTGGTATCCACCTTCACTCAACTCTCACCTGTGGCTCCAAGAAGCTATAGTATGTGCAGTGGTTACCATCTAGGCAGACAGGCTAAACCAGGTTGATAGGCCTCAAACTCATTGGTAAGTTAGGGGGATGTCTGACCCCAAACATATGAAGACTTCTCCCGCCGGAATGGTTGGATGAGAATAACTTATGCGGAATGGGTGAATGAGAACAATTTGTTCCAATAAACCAAACATGAAGTGGGCTGAAGCAGGTGCTATAGAGCTCTTAGAGATTGGTCAGAAATCAAAGATGCCAAGGTCATCTACTGCATCCGAGGCCATCACCAGTGGTCTTGACTTTTATCTTGCCACTGGACTTCAAAAACTCTGGAAGAGAGAGTAAGGCTACCAACTCTGTGTAACTTCCTCACTTAAATCACATTCATGCACAAGTCAAGACATCACCCCATAATATCATTGGTCCTCTTCAGAAAGGTCAAACAACAAGGCTGGAGAAGGTGGAGGTCCACAAAAGCAAGGAGAGTTGTTTTGACTGGGTTCCAATGCATGTCTTTTTTTTTTTCATTTGTAGTCCTAATCCAACAGATTGCTAGCCTAAATGCCAACATGGGTATCCTTTTGTCATGGAAACCTACACACAAGGAGAAATTCTGGGTAGAGACAAAATGAGTCAACTTCTAATATTTCCTTAGGAAATCCTCAGTAAAGACATTGGTCCAAATAAAATCTGATGAGATACACTGCCAAGATTGAAACCAGTTTGTGTAAATTCAGAGACTTGGCTGAAGATCATGGGATATAATTTTGATTTCACCATCACTCAGAGTTGTCCCACCTCCATGATCTTGAATTTTGAAGTTTCCCTTTCAGATAATAATCTTCTGTCTTCCATATTACTCTCTTCTTCATACTTCCTAAACATAATATTCTCCTTACCATGACCTCCAATCCTTCCATGACAACAATAATCACTCATATGGCACATTAAAACTTGCAAGTCATCTTATAGGCATTTTATCATCTGACCCTGAAAATAACCCTGAAAGGTAGGTACTAGGCAAGCATTATTACTCCCATTTTGTAGATGAGAAAACTGAGGGAACAAATAGATTAAGTGACTTGCCCATGATCACACAGCTAATAAACATCAGAGATAGGTAGGATTAGAATGCAGGTCTTCCTGAATCCAAGTCTAGAACTCTTATACTATATTGTCTCTCATCATTCAGTCTTTTCCCAGTCCATCTTTGCTACTCTGTCCTTACTTTCTTCCCTTCACAGTCTTGACCTTTTGACTGGTTCATTTATATGACACCTTGAAACCCTTATCCCCTTGTCCTTCTGTCATCTTTGCCTACTCAGTCCTTAATCCTGGCCCCCCCATCCACTTTCTACAGTCCCACTCTGAGCCATTAGAATACTACTGCTACAACTACCACAATGGGCCCATCATAAATTAACATCTATTCTCTACTAGACCTTTCCTGCTCCATATTAGTACTTGTATTCTTTTCTAATTGACTCTATCCTTCTTCCCATAAGATTCCATCCCAACTTTCTCCCCTTTCCTCAAACCTGCTATAGATGCCCTAGATTTCCAAGTGTCTCTCATGTCTATCACCTTCTTTCTACTCACTCAACCACCATCTTAGTTCACACCCTTCTTCTCTATCAAATTTAGTTTAATTGTAGCCTCTTAATTTGTCTCCCTGCTTCTAGCCTCTCCCTTCCCCAATTTATTCTCCACAGTTTCCAAAATAATCATCTTAGGACCTAGATGCTCATCTCCTCAAAAACTTTTTGTGGTTCCCCATTGCCCCTAGAATAAAATACAAAACTCCTCAGCCTGATATTTAGGACTCTCTATAACTTAAGGCCAACCTAATTTTTATGCCCTATTTCAAATTACTCCATACATGCAACATTCTAGCCAATCTAGTCCAATGTTGGAAGGAATGGAATATTCTTGAAATGGACATTCCATCCCCCTCCTCTATGAGTCTGCCCCTCTTCAATTCTATCCCATACTGCCTCTTCACCTCTCACATTTCATGTCTTCTTTCAAGGCTCAACTCAGGCTCTACCTTTTTCATGAATCTTCCTCAGTTCCTCTACTTTTCAGTGCCCTTTTCCTCTTCAATTGACCTTGTATTCAATTATCTATATTCATGTTGTACCCTCCCCTCCCTTGAGGACAAAGACTGAGACATTTTTGTCTTTGCATTCTCAGCCCCTAGCACAGTGCTTTGCATATAATAATTCCTTAACATGTTTTATCAAGTTGCATTGTGTTGTATTAGAGGGCATTCAGTTCAGCTCTCTCATTCTACTGAAATTGAGCCCCAGAGAGGCAGATTGGTTTGTCCAAGGTCACATAGCCAATGGGGCAGAACCTAGAGGAGTACTTGTGATTCTAGAAAAAAAATGGGTGATGAGCCTTATTTTTATTCATTCAACCACACAAACATCCATAAATACTTTCTGTGTGCAAAGCTCTGCACTAACTGTGGTAATGATTAAAAAGAAATGCTGGATGCAATACGTGCCTTCAAGGGGCTTATTATCTCACAGAGAACTTTAAGAAGCCAAATAACTTCTAAAGAATCAGAGCCAACCTACTTTCTTTCTAGATTTTTTTTTGTTAGATCCTGAAATATCAGATTCAGTCAACTCTAAGTCCCTGCTACAATCTATGTATTTCACACTACATTTTTTCTTTCATCATCTTTGCCTTGCTCTGACCTTGTTTCCTTCTCCCTCCAGTCCCCATTTACCTGGAAAGTCACCTGGCATGAATACATTCTGTCAGTCACCTGTAACACTCTGTTGGATTACTTCTAGTTTTGAGACCAATAATGAGCATTTGTGTTTGGGGATTTCTTTGCAGTGAAAGTGGCTCCTGGGGCTTGGCAACAGCTCAAGATTTAATTGAAGAAAAGCTTTGGAACACTAATCTGTTGGTGGGAGACCTGTGGTCTCATTCTAGATCTACCCTTATCTAGCTGGGTCATCTTAAGCAAGTTATCTCCTCTCTGGTACACAATTTCCCTACCTAAAATGGAGGGGTTCAACTGGAAGCCTCTCAGTTTCCTTATAGCTCTGACATATTATTCTACTATTATTATGAGAATGTATTATCCTATCTCCCAGTCAATGCTTGAGAGGGTGGGGTGGGAAGGGCTATGTAGGAAAAATTAGTAAATATTCCTGGAATTTATACCCTTCTCACCTCTGCCTCTTAAAACCCCTTCTTTTCTTCAAAACTCATTTCCAGTTTCACTTTCTAGTGAAACCTCTCCTAATCCTTTCTGGTTTTAGTGACTTCTCCATCCTGCAATTACTTTTATTTTGTATACATGTTGTACATACTTATGTAGCAAGAAGGAAACAAGGAATGCCAAAGAAGGAAAGCTCATAAGCACACATTAACAAAATGAATTAAATAGGCTTGAGTAACAATTTATAACTACTGTTGTGAATTGTGTAGAGAAACTGATACTTTAGGTCAAAATAGTTATGTGATTTAGACATAAAGAGTGATGTCATAAGCAAGTTAGGAGACTATGGAAAATCTTACTGCCAGATCTATGGATAAGGGGAAGAGTTTATGATCAAACAAGAGATAGACAGGATCATGGGAAGTATAATGGACTATTTAGATTACATTAAATAAAAAAGATTTTGCACAAACAAAACCAATGCAGCCAAAATTGGAAGGAAAACAGTAAACTGCTGCTTCCTGCAGGGAGGAAAAGGGAGAATAGAATTTTACAGCAAATTTCTGTGATAGAGGCCTCATTTCTCCAATATGTAGAAAACTCAGTCAAATTTATAAAAATAAGAGCTATTCCCCAATTGATAAATTGTCAAAGGATATGAACAAGCACTTTTCAGAAGAAGAAATCAAAGTTATATCTACAGTCATATAAAAATGCACCAAATCACTACTGATTAAAGAAATGCAAATTTTAAAAACTCTGAGGTACCAACTCATCTGTCAGATTGGCTAACATAAGAGAAAAGAAAAATGACAAATGCTGGAGGGGATATGGAAAAATAGGTACGCTAATGCATTGTTTGTGGATTTGTAAACTACCCTAACCATTCTGGAAAACAATTTGGAACTGTGCTCAAAAGGCTATAAAACTGTCCATACTCTTTGACCTAACAACACCATAACTACATCCATATCCCAAAGAACTAAGAGGAAAGGGAACTAGAAGATGTATAAAAATTTTATAGCAGCTCTTTTTATGGTGGTAAAGAATTGAAACTGAGGGGCTGCTCATCAATTGAGAAATGGCTGAACAAATTGTGGTATATGATTGTGATGGAATACTGCTGTGCTATAAGAAATGATGAGGGGGATGGTTTCCAAAAAACTTTGGAAAATCTATATGAATTGATGCAGAGTAAAGTGAGCAAAACCAGGAGATCCCTGCACATAGTAACAGCAATTCGTAATGATGATCAACTGTGAAAGACTCAGCTACTTTGATCAATACAATGAAGTCCAAAGCACTCTGACTAAAAAATGCTATCCACTTCCAGAGAGAATGAATGAATTCTCTGAGTGTCATTGAAGTATAATTTTTTTCATATTCTTTGTTTTTTTCTTTGACTACATGTTTAAAATGAAAATATGTCCTGCATGGTTTCACATGTATAATTGGAAAAAAATTGATATTTCAACCTCATTTGAATTTAAAAGTGTTTGGAGGATTGTTCATTAGGCTTTTTAGATTTCACCTTGGCTCTATATTGCAGTGTGGAGAGGACTATAACCGAAGTCACAATCAATCAGTTATCTAGCATTTAAGTGACTACTAAATGTTGAGTATACAAAGAAAGGCAAAAAAATTGTTACTGCTTTCAAGGAGCTCACAATCTAATGGGGTAAGCAACATGAAAACAACAATGTACAAACAAGGTAAAGATGGGATCAATTGAGAATAGTCTAAGAAAAAAAGATGCTAAGATTAAGGAGGACTGGAAAAGATTTCTTGCTGAAGGTGAGACCTTAACTGAGACTTAAAGGAAGTCAGGGAAATATAAGGATGGAGAGAGTTCCAGGCATTGGGAGACAGCTAGTGTAAGTGCCCAAAGTTGGGAAATGCAAGTGACTTATTGGAGGAACACCAAAGACAACAAGTGCCATTGTATTGCCAAGTACAGGAGCTGAATGTCATAAAACTGGAAAGGTAGGAATGGGGCATGTTATAAAGGGATTTAAACAGCAAACAGGATTTTCTATTTGATTCTGGAGTCTCTGGGGTTTTATTGAATAGGAGAGGTGATATGATTGGACCTGTACTTTAAGAAGACTAGTTTGACAGATAAGTGGAGAATGGACTGGAGGGGGTACAGATCTGAAGCAAAGAGACCAACCAAGAAGCTGGTGAGATAGTCCAAATGTCAAATAATGAGAGGGCAAATTACAGTGTCAGGGGAGAGAAGGGAGCCTATATGAGAGATGTGATAAACGCAGAAACTACAGTACAAGTGACTGGATATGTGGGGGAGGGGTGAGAGAGAGTAAGGAATCCAGAATGATGCCTAGTCACTGGAAAGATGGTGCCACCCTCTACAGGAATGGATAAGTTAGGAAGAGGAGAGAGAATAATGAGTTCAATTTTCACCATTTTTATTGTAAGTTGTCTATGAGACTTCCAGTTTGACATATATGGAAGTAAGGAAAAGAGTCATTCTGAGTATCAAATGAAGCAACATATTATCTCATTCATCATGAGGCACGTAGATAGTGTGGTGGATGGGATGCTTTGCCTGAAGTCAGGAAGACCTAAGTTCAAATCCAGCCTTAGATACTTCCTATGTGTTTGACCACAAGCAAGGTACGTAAATTCTGTCTGTCTCAGTTTCCTAAACTGTAAAATGGGAATAAAAAAATGGTACCAAGGTTGTTGTGAGGATAAAGTTAGATAACATCTGTTAAACGCTTTGTAAATCAAGAGCTCCATAAGTGTTGGCCGCTACCATTATTATTAGACCTGTCAGAATAGAGCCTCCTGAGCATGGGAGCAGCCCTCAGGGGACTACTCTCTGGCCATCATTCTGCTCTAACCTGCTGGTACCTCCAGGCAACTCAAATTCACAAGGCTACCTCCAAACCTGGATATATCCACATCCTGATACCTGTCTACCATCAGGAAAGAAGAAATACGAAAGAGATGGAAGCAGCCTGAGTCAAGCTCATCTGAGAGCTCTGGGCACAAGGTCCTTGAAATAGCCTCTATAGGCCAATTCACATTTGCTATGCTTATATATGTATATATTGCCTCTACCAACAGGATGTTAGCTCTTTGAGGGAGATGCTATTTCTCTTTTGTCTTTGTATCTTACCACCTAACATTGCGCCTGGCACATAGTAGGTACTTTATATAGTAGGTACTTGATTGATCAATTGATTGACTAGAAGGTTCTGAATAGAAAGTGGGTCCTAATATTGAATTACGAGCAGTACAGTATGCTGGGAAAGACAGAAAATTTAAATAAGATAGAATCTGCCCTCATCACACTGACTAGTTCACATTTATGCAGTGCTCAAGAATTGGTATTTAATGAATATCTGCTGATTTTTTTGGTAGCTTTGTTAATAAAGTCATATTGCAGATATATTTAATAAAATTATATATCATTTTATTACCATTATCTATATACATATCTTACCCTCCAATTAAACTCCATAAGGCCTGGGATCATGTTTTAACCTAAAGCTAGTATCTTAAGACCCAAGACTGATCACTGAGAAAAGGGCAGAAATTATCTATATGATATCCTTATATATAATACATTATGCATAATATATTATATATCTATATTATATCTATGTAACTATGAAATATATTCACTTGAGGCACAATAGTCTCAAAGAAAATAGTTCAACAGTGGGTGAAGTCTCACCAGGAGAGAGAAAGATCTAACTCTTGCCCCCATAGGGATTAGGAGCATGGCAGTCCCCATAAGGGGGTCTCTTTAGTGATAGAACTCTGCAGGGAGGAAGGGGCCCTGCAACGGTCGTATCTCTGTGTGGCATAGGATTTCTGAGAACCTCAAGGATAGACACCAGCCTGGCAGTTATCATGAAGAATACTTACTGCCTTGAATGTCAGCACCCTAAGACAAATCTCCATTCACCCACACTAGTTATGGCTCTGCCTTATGAGCACCAATCCCTACAAACCAAAGCAAATAACATAAGAAACCAAGTCTCAATGCAGAGAGATCCATATGACTTCCCAGGTATCACTAAAGTTCAAGGAATTATAACTTAAGAATAAAATATAGCCGTGGAAAAGTACATCAATGTTAAAAAGGAACAAGTTACAGAGAAGGGATATTGCGTCCCACTTCCTTTTGTGGGAAAGATAGAGGATGAGAAGGGGGTAGAATGCAGCTTTCTAATGGAGACAGAGGATGTAGGTATTGCATGAGAAAAAGCCAACTCTAATTATAAAAACTGACTTTATTCAAAATAATTATTCCACTAAAATTACATAAAGTACATTCAGAATTTGAAAAAGACATAACAAGGGGGAAGAAAGTGGCCTAATTTATCCTGGTTGTATTATTGGCACTGGCAAATTAGACAAAGTGTGGGGGAAGTTGAAGATGTTCATTGCAAAAAAAAAAATTGCCAGGAAGGAGTGATGGTAAACCTCTACTTCTTTAAGGAACAGGATAGGCTTGGACTGAAGAGGGTAAAGAGACAGCATCCTTCCTCTGAGTTCTTGAGCAACTAGGTTAAACATAGGTCTTTCTGGTATCAAACCCTTTATGCTCTCTACTATACAACACTGCCTCAAAATGTACAGTTTGATGTACAGATGTACAAGTTTGAAATAGTAGGAGTTTTAGCGGTCTGTAAGCTCAACATGTTGGTTCAGCAACCTTAAGTGCTAAGTGGCCTTCGTATTGATAGAAATCTAGTGGCCTGGACAAGTGGTTCTATTCAGACCACAATATAAGATTCACTTGTGGCCCTCATATTTTATAAGAAGCATTGAAAACTGAGCTGTGATTCAAAAAACTTTATCAAGAGAAGTATCTATTGAAGGGACTATGCATGTTTAGAGTAGAGAAGGTTTGTGCGGGGCAATGTGAGAGTGAATGCTTTGCCCAAAGATACAGAGTATATACATATGTATATATGTCAGAGACAAGTCTTGAACCTAGACCCTCTGGACTCCAAGACTGACCCTCTATACACATTCCATGAATGAAAGAACAAAGGTTCAAAGAATCTTATAGTTCAATGAATCATCAATGTTTAAGATTTAATTCAATTCAATAAGGATTTCTTGATGGGGCAGTCATGTGCAATGGAAAAGAATGCTGAATTTGGAATGAGAGGAGTATAGGTTTAAAGCTGGAATGAACCTTAGAAACCATAAAATCCAATCCCTTTGTTGTACAGATGAGGAAACTGAGGCCCAGAGAGGTTAAGCTAAGACACATACCTTGAGTCAGTCATGTCACCTCTCTGGATTAGATGACCTCTGAGATTCTTTCCAGCTCTTAAGCTATGATCCTATTAAGTATCTACCATGTGCTAGGCATTGTGCTATAGATATGAAGGCTAAAACTGAAATAATAATTTACTTTGGGGAGTTTATGCTCTATAGGAGGGAAACAATATGTACACAGATAAGTAAATTTGTGTGTATATACACATATAAGTACGTATATATGTGTGTATATATATGTATATGTGTGTATATATATATATATATATGTATATATATATGGTACACTATCAACAAGGGAAAGTAGCACACACAACCACTTATTTCCATAGCATAGCTGAGGAGTGATTATTAGAAGAACCTTATGCTAAAATACTTTATCCCAGTAGAGCCAAGATCTAGACCATTTGGGCATCTTTTCCTAGTCTATGTATGGATGGATGAGCCAGGAGGAGGAGGTCTGGCCATTAGACCAAACCCACTCAGTTCCCACTCCCTGATCTCTCTCCAAACTCCAACCCGCTCCATCTGTTCAGCCACCTTATGGTTCCTACCTATCCATTTAGAACATGATTAATGTCCTCCATCTGCTAGTCTAATGAACCTCATTTGGCATGTAGAGGGAAACTGAGATCCAGAGCAGTAAAAATGAATTACCTGAGGTCACATGTCAAAATGAAGGTAGAGCTGGGGCTAGAACATCATACCCCTTCATCTCTCCTCCACCCTCTCATCTTCATCTTCCATCTATACCAAAGTCCAACAGGCTGAAGATGCTAAGGAAACTGTTTCAGGGAGGTAAACACATGATCAGAGATTCTCGGATGTATATTTTTCCCTTCCCTGTTAAAAAGTACTATCCTTTTTTTATTTTATTTTTGCCCTTCTGCAGCTCCCTTGGAAACTCATTGAAATTCTCCATTGATTAGCTCTCTTCTTCAGTGAGCCTGCAGCAAACAGCTAATTGTCCTGATTTGGTTCCAAGAATATTTTCTCTGAATAGCCTTCCCCAGCACAATTAGACAGGTTCATCTTGGCCTTAACACAGAGGTTCTGAAAAGTAAAATCAACAGGAAAGGCAGCAGCCAGAAGCCTTCCGAAGTTTCCTAAGAGCTAAAAGCTTCTTTGTAACTCAGAACAAAGCAGTACCATAATTATCTTCTTTGCTGATGAGCAAATAACTTCACAGCTCTTGCCTTTTGTGAGAGCTGCCTCCTGGCCCTTCCACTCAGGGAAGCCATCACTCAGCGGCTCAGTGTGTTACTATAAGCAGACATCAGCTCCCTACAGCCAAAATCCTGGCTGAGCTTCCCTTTTACAAAACCTCAGGGAAATAGGCTCCAAATCAGATGTGTTCATGTGTCTTTGCCCTTTATCACCTTCTTCCCCACTCTGATTCAATAAGCATTTATTAAATGCCAGCTTGTGTGCTAGACACCATATTAGGCATAGAGTTACTGAGACAAAAATAAAAAATTGTATCTTCCCTCAAGAAGTTTATATTCTCTTGGAGGAGGGAAGTGGTACAGTGGATAGAGCACAGCATTGGAGTTAGAAAGATATAGTTCAAATATGGCTTCAGCTGTGTGACCCTGGGCAAGTCACTTAACCCTGGTTGCCTCAGTTTTTTCATCTGTAAAATGAGCTGGAGAAGGAAATGGCAAACCACCCCAATATCTTTGCCAAGAAAAGTCTAAATGGGCTCATGAAGAGTTAAAGCTGACTGAAAAAATTGAACAACAAAAATTTAAAATGAGAGAGTATACTATCAACTAAAGGGATCACTAAAGGCTTTTTGTAGGAGGTGGCATGAACTGAGATTCGAAAAGGATTCTAGGAAAATGAGGAGATAGAGGATCACATACCAGTGATGGGGGACCTCCCGTGCAAAGGGCAGAGATGAGATTTCCAATTAGGGGAACTGCAAGTAGGTCAATTTGATGGGAATGTAGAATGCAGGAAGAAGAGTAACAGGAAGGTAGGGTCAAGTCAGATGAGGAAGGGCTTAAGATGCTGAGCAGACAAGTTTGTATTTATCGCAGAGGCCAAAGGGAATGCTGAAGGTTCTCATTTCTCTCTCCTTGACGGGATCACAAAGTAGAGTTGAAAGAGACCTGAGAGGTCCACCCAACCCCACCTCGCTGTATAGACTGAAGCACACAGAAGGATTAAGTATGGGAACTGAACTCAGGTCTTCCTGACTGTAGGTCCACTACTGTATTCACTCTGCTGTGACATATCTTCTCAGTACCACTTGTTTATTGCTCATTCATGTACACCATTACATTTGACTGTCTCTGTAATGGTGTAGGGAGAGTGCTAGGTTTAGAGACAGAAACCTGAGTTAAATTCTATGTCTGCTACTGTGTGACCTTAGGAAAGTTCTTTCACTTCTCTGGAACTCATCCTCATCTGCAAAAAAGAGAGTATTAAACCGACCATCTAGATTCAAATCCCACAAATATTTTTTTCAAAGGGAACCATAGATCCTGTTATCTACATAACAACCCCTGAGACAAGCAAGGCATTTATTTTCAGTTGTTCAGTAATTTTTAGACTCTTTGTGATCCCATTTGGGGTTTTCTTGGCAAAGATACTGGAGTGGTTTTCTATTTCCTTCTCCAGCTCATTTTATAGTTGAGGAAACTGAGGCAAACAGGATTAAGTGACTTGCCCAGGGTCATACAGCTAGTAAGTGTCTTAGACCAGATTTGAATTCAGGAAGATGAGTCTCTCTGACTCCAGGACTGGCCAGTCTATCCACCCAGTTGCTAAAGGGCAATTATTATTCTCCCTGTTTTACAGATACTTAGCATAGCACCTTCATGGAAAGGTTGCTTGAGGATCAGATAGGATCTGCCAAAAGTACCTAGCAAAGTGCCTGGTGCTTATTACCTTCCCTAGTCCGATCAGCTCATTTTATGGAAGAGCAGACTGAGATGACAAAATGCAGTGGCTGCCGTCCCACAGTTGGTTACTGGGCAGAAATGAAACTTGAATCCACCTCTTCTGACTCCCACATCCTGTGTTCTTTCCCTCAATCATAGAAGCCTGGAGACAGAACAGGCTTTAGAGATCATTGAGCCCAGCTCACTTGGCTCACAGAGGAGGAAATCAAAACTCAGAGGAGAAGGGATTTATCCAATATTTCACAGGGAGCTAGTGGCTGTCAGAATTAGAGGCCAAGTCTCCTAAACTTTAACATCTGGCTAGACTAAGAGGAAGTCAGACTAGTACAGAGGAAAGAACCCTATACTTGGCAGAGCTGGCTTTGAGTCTTCAGTCTGCCCTCTCCTTGACTGTGTGACTACTCCTGGCCAATCTGGTCATTGAGTATTATGGTCTTAAGAAACCAATCTTCCTCTCTATGTGAATGTCCCAGAATAAGAGCCCAGCCCTAATAAGTTTAGTTTCAGTCTCAGTGTTTGGGTTCAAACCCATAACAATTCATGATTCACTTTAAGGAAAATGCTACAACCCCACTGGACCCTCACCGAGGTGATGAGAAATTTCCTTCTCAAGCATGTATGATTATTTTTTTTTCAAAAACAGCTAGCATAATCCCTGGCATATAGGAAGTGCTTACCAAATGCTTGTTGACTGATTACTCCAGTGGGCCTCAGTTTTCTCATTTATAAAATGAGCAGATTGGACTAGGGAAAGGAATAAGTATTTATATAACAACACCTACTATATGCATGAGGTACTATGCTAGGTACTTTTATCCTTCCATGTAGATGCCAATGGTAGCCCCATTTTTACAGGTGCAGGAATCCTGGCAAACCAAAGTTAAGTGACTTGTGCAATCACACGACTAGTAAGTGCTAAGACTGGATTTGGGCTCAGGTCTGCCTGACTCCAGGCCAAGCCGCCTCTACATGCTCAGAGATCCATATACTCCCTAAGGTCCCTTGAAGCTCTACACAGAGTACCCTGGCCCAGAAGAACAAGATGCCCCCAAAAATGCTTTTTTTCCAATCACTGTCCATTCACTCATTCATCAATCTAATAGACATGAGGCACAGTAAGTTCCTAGACACATAAATCTGGAAGAAAAATTGCAGCTCATTGTTCTGACATAGAAAGGGACATGGTGATAAACTGCAAAGGTGCTCTAATAACCGAAATTACAATATTCATACAAAAGGTATATCACTGATGTGGTTCCACAATTAATCGATCAATAAGCGTATTTCCTATCAATCTGTCAGTATTTATTAAGGATCTATACCATGTGCCCTATACTGTGCCAGGTACTAAGAGGGATATAGAAAAGGGGAAAATGGCTCAAAGTCCTCTGTCTGGAATTCAAGGTCTTCCACAATCAGCTTCCTTTCCAAAGTTATCTCATGCTCCTTTCCTTGCAGCCTCCACTAAAGCCAAAATGAACTTTCCTTTCCCTCATCCCTTCCCTATTCTGACTGTCCTACCTCCTATTCCCTGTGCCTGGGTTTTAGCTTCATCATCTTTAAAATAAGGAGGCATTAGCATTCTAGAAAACAATTTAGGGTTATGAGAAAAACATCAATAAAATGCTCAGTCAGAGCATGGCCCCCTTCCCTATCATCTATTCAGTAGTTCCTACCCTTTGATCCTTAGATCCCACTGCTGGGAATATACCCTAATCAATCAACCAATCAGCACAAACAAATTAAGCACCCATTATATGTCAGGTACTGGTGCTAAATAGGCACTGGGAACATAAAGACCAAAATGAAAGAAGTAAATCAAAGAGAAAAAAAGGTTCTATGCGCACCAAAGCATTCATAGGAATACTGTTCTTGGTAGCAAAAGTAAGTGCCCCTCAACTAGGCTCAATAAACTGACTCAATAAACTTTGGATAGTCATAAATGGAATACCATTGCACTGCGAGAAATGACAAATATGTGGATTGTCGTTGTTTAATCATTTCAGTCATATCCCTGTCTCATTGTGACCCCATTTGGGGTTTTCTTTGCAAAGATTCTGGAGTGATTTGTCGTTTTCTTCTCCAGCTCATTTTGCAGATGAGGAAACTGGGGCAAACAGGGATATGTGACTTGCCCAAGGTCACATAGCTAGCAAGTATCTGGGGTGAAAATATCAACTCACTTCTTCCTCATTCTGGAGCAACCAAGTGGTACAGTGAATAAAGTGCCTGGCCTAGAGTCAGGAAGACTCATCTTTCTGATTTCAAATCCAGTGTCCTACCCATTCCACCACTTAGTTGCATGGAAAATCTTGTTAGAACTGATGCAGATTAAAATAAGTCAAGCTTAAAAGAACATTATACGCAATAACTACAATAGCATGTATGAAAAGATCACCAAAAGCCAAACTCTGAATCAGTGTGCTAATCAATCTCTTTCTGGGATAACAGATAACAAAATATACCTTACACTTCTTTGAAAGATGCAGGGGAACACAGAGGCAAACCACTGCAAATAATGAACATGGAGGCCACTGTAGCCATTGGTTTTGATGAACTGTTTTTCTTTGTTATGAGGGAAGGTTCCATTTGGGATGGAGGAAGGAGATTTATCCAAAAATAAACCTTTTCTCAATGTTAAAAAATAAAATAAATTGAGGGAAATAGACTAGATGATCTCTAAGATCTGTTCCAACTCAAACACTAAATTTATATCCCATATTCTTGACCTATGGCCTTTGCAGTCTTTACCCTAACCCATTGAGTTGTAGAGTGTTAACATCTGTTATCTCCTGCCCTTTGAAAGGAAATTGGCAGGAAAGAGATTTACTTGAATTCCAAGTACTTCTTGACTAGATGAGGAATACTTTGTATCTAATCTTAAATTCCAAGTTTTCTGGCTGGGTACAATTCACAGTATACAGTAAAACACTTGAACTCAACCCTGTCTGTTTTCCTTTCAGTTTTAGGTTTTTCACACATATTTTTAAAAAGTGTTTCTAAACCTTGGTAGATGGAGTAAGGTTAATATCGTCTCACTGCAAGAATCCCTGTGTTAGTGTATTAAGCTACTCTGATACTAATCATTTTCTTGCATCTATCTCAGCATTGAGCCTTTATGTTGGACATCTGGGCTCATGTGAAGCTTTACATCCATGATCTCATCTGATGACCACAACCACCCTGTAAGGTAGGTAGTGCAAGGATTATTTTCTCCATTTCCAGAGCAGAAAACTGAGGCTCAAAGAGTTGAGCTCTCTTGTCCTTATTGTACAAGGATAATTGGCAGAACTGGAACTTTCTCCATTTTACAGATTAGGAAGTTTTAATCAAAAACATAAGAATTCAGGGCACATTTGGGAAGTGTCTTATGTAGTGTTTAGATTGCATGGAAGGGAGTAAGAGACAGCATCAGATTGTAAAAGGCTTTGAATTCCAGACTGAAGAATCTGAACCAAATTATTTTCCTTTGCTGTATCTTCCTCATTATTTGCCATACTCCTGGGCACGTAATAGGTAAATTTGTTGACAAATCAATTGTGAAAGTATCATGTGGATGCCATGTATTATGTACAAATGTCCATTTAGTGTCTTGAGTCTAATATGAATCATAGACATTTTTGGCAGTTGGATGAAGCTGTGGACCCCTTTTTGGAATGTTTTAAATGCATAAAATAGAATATATAGGGTTACAAAGGAAACCAATTATGTTGGAATATTGTTATCAAAAAATTTTTTTAAATAAGCTCATAGACTCCAGGTTAAAAATCCTTGTTCTAAATGATCCTTAGAGTTTCTTCTGATAGAAATCTGTGGAGCCTAGGATCCAGGCCTGTTCTCTTCATTCTTTAGGAGAGCAGGTACCTCAGCCTTCCTTGGTAAGAAGGTACCAGATTCTCCTCAATAGTTAGGTGTGTTTATGTGTAATTTCTGTGCCCAAAACAGATATTAATTCTGCCAAGTGCTAGAACAGAGCCTTGCATATAGTGGACACTTAATATTTGTTGAGTTAGACATATGCTTTGTCACTACGCCCACAACTAGATGTTTTTTCCAAGTTTGTAGTCCCTGACATAGTTGGAGTTTCTATAAGAATCCAGGCTTATCTTCCTGGCTTCATGAAATATTGAGGGAAGCATCATCAGCATCCTCCTCCCCTTCCTCTTTATCCTTATATCATATATAGGGGGGGAATACACAGAACAAAGAACCAAAAGGGACACAAATTACGAAGTTTATGTCATTATTTTTATTCAAATGAATATCTACTTCAAAATCAGAACTAGTATAGAGTTTATGATTTCCCACATGATCTGTTTAATTTTATCTAAATATTACATCATCAATGACTTAAAAGTTTATAATTTTTTAAAATTACCCTACAAAAAATGTTTATTTGAACCAAGGAGGAGGGGTCCCAAATCCCTCTTTTACTAGGGAGAGTTGGGGATGAAGTCATGATTTCCTGACTGAGCTAGCCTAGAAACTGTTCAAGACTCATTTGGGATTCTTCCTTTCCTATCACTCATCAGGCCTATTAAAAAATGAAATGTCTTGACTTTTGGCTCTGGAGTAAAAAGCTAAGCTGATTATTATTTGACATAAATTAGCATAATGATTTCAGAGGCTCTATTACTCCAGACACCAAAAATGAAATTAGCGCATGCAACCCACAGCAATTGTATTCCCAGCAAATTCCCTGGATATGTTAACCTCAGAACAAAGAGTGTCTTGAAACCAGTTCACTAAGGGCACTGAAAGGGCAGAAGGCACTCATAAAGCAAAGGCTTGGCTCATCTCTCTCCCTGGATCTGATGGAGCAAGGTGTCACCTATGTGGTCTAGTCTTAGGGATGTTTTGCTTCCCTGCCCCAATACATCAACCCCAAGAGAACTGTCACAAACTCTAAGTTGCCCCACTAGCTGCTCCATTGGGGTAAGGCACTGAAGACCTTTCTCAAAGTACAAATATGTTCCTTGGAGGGGTCATAGAGTATAGTGCATAGAGAGCCAGCTTGGGAATCAGGAAGACCAGGATTGAAGACCCACCTCTGACACTCTGTGGCTATGGGACCCTAGGGAATCTAGGAAAAGCTTGGGAAGCTGGGGAGCTCTCTAAGACTATATGTTGCAGAAAATGTTGCTGATCTGCACTGATAGAAGAATTTCCTCAATAGGAATTCCCTACACAAAATAATCACAAATTCAGTCCCCCCCAAAAAATATTACCCAGTAGGAGGAAAACACGAAGGTATTTGCCCAGATCTGACTGTTAGATTGTTGCTGTTGAGTCATTTCAGTTGTGTCAAACTCTCCATGACCACACTTGGGATTTTCTTGGCAAAAAGAAATTGGAGTGGTTTGCCATTTCTTTCTCCAGCTCATTTTACAGATAAGAAAACTGAGGTCAACAGGGTTAAGTGACATGCCCAGGGTCACACAGTTAGAAGGTGTTTGAGGGTGAATTTGAACTCAGGTCCTCCTGACTCCAGGGCTGGCATTCTATCCACTGCACCATCTAGCTGCCCCAATAGTTATGACATATGTTATAAGATCTGGAAGTGGAAAGGACCTAGAGACTCTAGTTCAACCTGCTCATTGCACAGATGAAGAAGCTGAGGCCCAGAAGAAAGTGACTTGCACAGTCACACAGAGAGCAAATAACAGAGTGGAGGGGCCCCGCCCATTGCACCACATTGTGTAGAAGAGGTAGGCTGCTACTACAAGACAAGTAGATTATGTCTAAGGAGTACAACTGCAAAGGAGAAAAATGTAGACTTTTGTCTCTGAGGGCAAGTGCTCCTGTAGAGGGAATGAAGGCTCTGGTCCCATAACACTTAGGTATGGTAACCTATGTGCTTACAACCAGTGGGGTGCAACTAAATGCAGCAGAGCAAACTGCTCAAAGCTAAGCCAGTCCCTAGGAGGCCATTTAGGTTTGCATAGGAGAAAGTCTCTGGCCCCAGATTAGAGCCCTGCCTTTTATTTCCAAAGAGGTAGGTAAGAATGTAGATGCAACACACTTACTATGTGACCCTGGGCAAGTCACTTAATCCTGATGGCCTCTAAAAAAAATTAAAGGCAAACTTTAACGCTGAGAGAAGTGAGCAGAGCCAGGAGAACATTATACACAGTAACAGCCATAGGGTGCGAGGACTGTTTTTGATACTTAGCCCTTCACAGCAATTCAAGGACCTAAAACATTTCCAAATGACTCATGATGCAAAATGCCATCCAATCCAGAGGAAGAACTACAGACCACAAAATGAAGCAGACTATTTTTTCCTTTGTTATGTTTTGTTTTTTTCTCATGGTTTCTTCCATTCAGTTTAATTCTTCTATGCAACATGACTAATGTGAAAATATGTTTAAAAGGAATGCATGTGTGGAGTCCACATAAGATTGTGTGTCATCTTGGAGAAGGAGGGGGGAAGGAGAGGGAGAAAATTTGTAATTTGTGGAAGTGATTGTTGAAAGCTGAAAACAAATAAATTAATAAATTTTGGGGGGGGGAAAGCAGAGAGATGAACACTAAAAAAAAATTAAGGAATGTAGATGCTGCAGGGCAACCATGAAAGGGTCTCTGACTCCCAGCTAATGTAGGGCATGTAAACAACTTGAAAACAAGGAATATAATTTCTTTCTGTGGGTCCAAAGTGCTGAGTACCATATATATCTAAAACAAGACAGAACAAGATAGGGTCTGGACTCATGATTTTATCAGTAGCATAGAGAACTCCTCGATGAGGACATTCCTTCTATCAATATAGTTGGACACCTCCTCTGTAAGTTAGAGTCTTGGAGAGTTAACTAAAGCATTGAGAGGGTAAGTGACTTGTCCAGGGTCACACAGCCAGTACATGTCAGAGGCAGGTCTTGAACTAAGATCTTCTTTAGTGATACAGTAGATAGAGAGCTGACCTTGGAGTCAGGAAGTCCTAAATTCTGTTCCTGCCTCAGATCCTTACTAGCTATGTAATTCTAGGCAAGTCTCTCAACCTTGTTGTTTGCCTTAGTTTCCCCAATTGTAAAATGGAAATAATAATAACACCTACCTCACAGAATTGCTCTGACAATAAAATGAGATATTTGTAATATAAAAAGTGCTTAGCACATAGTAGGCTCTACATAAATGCTTTCTCCCTTCCCTTCTTGGCAGTGAGGTTGGCTCTCTATCCTTTATGTCACCCTACGTATTGAAATAATCACTTCCTAAATGATTGTTGAATGAATGGTTGAATGAATGAATTTTGTTTCAAGTCAATGATCCCTATCCTCCTCTCTTTAAACTTAACATTCCATGGATAATTTCTTTCCTCATTTCCCATTAAGTGAAGGGAAAAAAGTTCTTTCCTGTTTTATTTCAGGCATTGTTTCTCTTTCTTTTCAATAAACATCAAGTGAATTTCAAAAATGAAAGCTTTTTTAAAAATAGTTCTTCTCTCTAAGGCCAAGCAACACAAGTCACAGAATCACAAAATTTCAGTGAGAAGGGACTACAGAAGTCATCAAATCAACTCAAACCTAAACAGGAACCTTCTTTACACTCTCCCTGACAAGTGGTCATCCAGCCTTTTCTTTTTTTAAATTTTTTTAAATATAATTTATTTATTTTCAGTTTTCAACATTCACTTCCACAAGATTTTGAATTCCAAATTTTCTCCCCATCTCTCCCCTCTCCCCTAGCCCAGGACTGCAGGCACCCCAACCACCCCTTTCCTCAATCTGCCCTCCCTTCTATTCCCTACCACTAGCCTTCTCCTATCCTCCTCCCTTCTATTTTCCTGTGGGGCAAGATAGATTTCTATACCCCATTGCCTGTACAACTTATTTCCCAGTTGCATCCAAAAACAATTTTTAACATTCATTTTTAAAGCTTTGAGTTCCACATTCTCTCCCTCCCCACTCATCTTCTTTGAGAAAGTAAGTGATTTGATACATGTGTAGCCATACAAAACACTTCCATAACAGTCACGTTGTGAAAGACTAACCGCATTTCCTTCTATCCTGTCCTGCCGTCCATTTATTCCATTCTCTCCCTTGACCTATCCCCCACAATAGTGTTTGTTTCTGATTACTCCTTCCCCCAATCTGCTGTCCCTTCTATAATCCTTCTTCTCCTGTTCCCTTCCCCACTGCCTTCCAAGATATCTAAGGAACTGATTCAAATAAAAAAAAAAATAAGAGCCATTCCCCAATTAATAAATAGCCAAAGGACATGAACAGACAGTTCCCAAGAAAAGAAATCTGAGTTATCCACAGACACACAACAAAAATGCTCCAAATCATAATAATTACAGGGTTTTGTTTTGTTTTGTTTTGTTTTGTTTTGTTTTTGAAACTAGGTCTCCTTATTTCACCAAGGCCAGATGTGCTGTGGTCCCTCATGACTCCAATCCCACTACTAATTGGCATGAGAATCCTGTTCTGTTCTGTTTCTTACCTGGGTTGGTTTGCCCCTTGCCAGGCAGCCTCATTCAACCTCTTCCTAAAGACCTCCAGGGAAGGGAAATCTACCACTTCCTGAGGCAAACCATTCCAATGCAATTCTTCCCTGTGCTCCTGGTTCCACTGACTGAGGCCAAGTTCAATAATTGTCCATCTGGCAATCCTTAAAAAACCTGAACTCTGCTATTGTATCTCCATGAATCTCTTCTCTATTTGATTTAAATATCTCAATATTTCCATTTAAATTTAAATATTTCTGTTCTCCCAATAGATCCTCATTTGCCATGGTCTACTCAGAGCCTTTCCATGCATTGGCAAGCCTCCCTTGGATGCTTTTCAGCTTAACAAAATCTTTTCAAAACTGGGATAATGAGAACTCTGGAACTCACCCAGCCCTCCAGGTTGGTCTGCTCATGGCAGAGTAGATCAGGACTATATCTTCTCAGGAGTTCTAATAAGATGTGAATCTTTGGGAAGGGGCTGAATCAGTCAGAGTGACTAAGAATCCATGGGTGTAACTATTAACCATTAAGAATTGTACCACCCTCATTGTGCACCCTCACCTGCATTACTTCTGTGGGTAGATTAAAAGGCACATGGGGCTGCTTACCCTGGATGGATTTCTTGTTAAAGGGAAGCAGCTTTCTTTGTCAATACTTGTGAATCAAACAAAGGAATGTTCCATGTTTGGGAGCCAGTCATAGCCAGAAGTCTTAATAGAGCTGACCAGCTCCATGTTCAGTGACATAGTTAAAAATCAAGTCAAAAGTACCCATTTGGCTAAATCCAGGCAGGCACATATCCTCAATTCAGGAGAAGGGGTATGAGGGGGACAGGAGAGTAAGAGGTATATTAGATTGTCTCTAAAACTCTTTCAAATTCCAAGATTCTGTGGTGCCAGGATTCCATAGTTCTGTATCCTTTGATTCTATGGGCTGGAGGAAGCTAAATGGCAAGAAGTATCCTAACAATGGGGGAGAGACAGAAGCAGGGAGAGAGAGAGAGAGAGAGAGAGAGAGAGAGAGAGAGAGGAGGGGAAGGGTGGAATGGGGAGGGGAAGGGAGGAAAGAGGAGGGGAGGGGAGAGGAGGGAAGAGGAGAGCGACAGACAGGGAGACAGAGAAAGACAGAGAGAAACAGAGAGAGAGGGACAGACAGACAAATTAGGTTGGCATCTTGGCTATAGCACTTAACCAGTTATTGACCTTAAATCATTTAATTTCTCTGAATATCAGGGTCCTTATCTTTAAAATGAGTTAATAATATTTGCAACATCTACCTCTACAGTGTTGCTGGCAAGCAAACATTTAAAAAAAACTTTAAGTGCTTTTTTAGCTTTGTTTCCAGCACATAAGTTCCTTTCACATAGGTGCTTGTTGAATTGAATTAACATCAATAGATCATATGTAGGTAAGCAACCTACAAGCATGAGCTCAATCTTTTCCTTAAAGCCAACATCTAAGCGTAACAGCTTTCCTAGTTGTGGAGATCATACATTTCTATTAATATAGCCTAGGAGAGCATTTGCTTTCTTAGTTACTATGTCACATTATTGACTCCTATTCAAGATTTAATCAAATAAAATGAACAGGCCCTTTTCAGATGAACTTCTAGCCAGTGCTTATGCATTGTATTTCTTGAACCCAAATGAAAAATTAATTCCTATTCAAATTCATCTCATTAGCTTCAACCCATTGATCTCATTTGCACCTGAAATTCCTTCATTTTGACACAGTGTAGTAGCTACCATTCAGTCCCTGCTCTCAAAGGGGAGCATATATTCTAAAGGAGGAAACAACATATAAAAATTTGTTCAGTCATATCTGACTTTTCATGACCCCATTTGGAGTTTTTTTGACAAAGAAACTGGAGTGGTTTGCTATTTCCTTCTCCAGCTCATTTTATGGATGAACTGAGGCAAAAAGATTACCCGGGGTCATAGAGTTAGTAAGTGTCTGAGGCCACATTTGAAATCAGGAAGACAAGTCTTCTTGACTTCAGGCCTGGAACTCTATCCACATAGCTGCCCCCAAAATATGTAGGTGTATACAAGACCTAGGACATATGAAGGCAATCAGCAAAGGCTTTGAAGAGCCAAGAAAGTCTTCTATGAACTGATTCCTAGAATTTTTTTAGGGGAGAGGGTACAGGAGGACAGGACTTGTGCTTTCATTGATATAGTTCCTGTTGGGGAACTCCTCAATAAGAAAACTTCTCCACCGATGTATATTAGTATTTGCTCCAAAATGTATAGTTTTATAGGACTCTGAGAGTGGTTTGCTCAGGATCACACAGTCAGTATGTTTCAGAGCAGTTCTTGAACTCAGGTTTTCCTCTCTCTGTCTCTATCTGTCTTTCTGTCTCTGTCTCTTTGTCTGTCTCTGTCTCTTTGTCTGTCTCTGTCTCTTTGTCTCTCTCTGTCTCTATCTCTTTCTCTCCGTCTTTCTGTTTCTGTCTCTCTTGCTGTCTCCCTGTGTCTGTCTGTCAGTCTATCTTTCTCTCTCTCGTGTTCTGTCTCTCTGTCCTCTGTCCCCTCTCCCTTCTTTCGTCTTCCCTTTTCCCTTTCCCCTGTCTCCTCAATCTCTCTGTCTCTCTCTCTCTCTGTCTCTCTCTCTCTCTCTGTCTCTCTGTCTCTCTCTCCTTTATTAGAATATTTCTTGCCATTTACCTTCTTCCAGACCATAGAATCAAAGAATAACAGAACTGTGGAATCCTGGTATTTGAATGAACTTTAGAGGTCATCTAATACAACTCTTACTTTCCTGTTTCCACCCCCCTCACCCTCAATTCTGTGCAGATCAATTAAGACAGTGTCACCCAGGAGAGATGTCCATTTGGGAAAGATTGGACAAATTTACAGTTGGGCTGTCCAGAGTACAATACTGAAGTATTTCATGCTGTAACTGAATTTATCACAATAACCTGCTGAAAAAGCAAAACAGTTATTATTAGAAAGTCACTTAACTTCTGTCTGCCTCAGTTACCTCAGCTGTAAAATGGGAATAATATTAGCATCTACCTCACAGGTTTGTTGTAAGGGTCAAATGAAGCAGTATTTGGAAAAGCATTTAGCACGATGCCTGGCACATAGTAGGCACTTAATTAATGTTTTTTCTCTTCCCTTTCTCCTCTTCCTATTGTCCAGATAAAGAAACTGAAGCCTAGAAAAATGAACCAAGGTCATACAACTGGTAAATGGCCAAGGTAGATCTAGAACCCAGGCCTCCTAATTAGAAATCCAGTGTTTCTTCCACCGCATTATTCCATCATTCTACAGACTGTTTCATCTTCATATACTCAATAAAACATAACCTAGCCTCATACAGAGAGAGAGCCCTAAGGCAAGGCCTTTGAGTATGACAAATTAATTAACATGCTAGACCAGGGGTGGGGAACCTGTGGCCTTTAATAAAGGATTTGTTCTATAAAAGTTGGATTCAGTCAAAAGGCCACAGGAACCCAAGGACCTAGAAGATCACACGTGGCCTTCAGGCTGCAGGTTCCTCATCCCTGCTCTAGACTGTGTCTGTATTCAGCCACTACTTTCTGAACTTGATTTGAATTGCTGATTTCATCTCTGCTTACCCCTCTGATACCACCTTCAACCACTGACTCTTCTCGACTTGTTCATGGAAGGTAGTAAGTTCTCTTTTTACAGTCTTCAAGCAGAGTATGGTGCTATGACATTTGTTGGATATATTCTAGAAGGAGTTCTAACTCATGACTTTGTTGGACTATGTGGCTTCTAAGATGCCTTCCCATTCTGAGATTCTGTGATTCTGCCTGCCCAATTCATGGTACTGGCTGTTTGCACTAAATGGAATTTCCTACTACCTTTTGTGTGTGCGATTCCCCCAGTTGAGCACGGAAGGATCAGTCAGCACCATAGACCCAACCCAGCCATGACCCTCTCCAGACTCCAGCACAGGATCCAAACAGAGACCAACTCAACTGACTGATACTGTGCAACCGTTCCCTATCCCAATTCTTACGGCACATCTGTGTATGCAGGTAAATAATGACAAAACATTCTGGTTCTTTTTCTTTAATTTTCTTTCATGTCTGAGAACAGCATGAAACTAATAAGATTTGAGCAGTGCCAAAATGTTGTACTGTGAAGCAGCAAAACTTCCCCCAATAAACAATTCTGTCCAACCATGTGCTCACTGGGCTTTTACGGCTTTATTGTTGTTGTAATGATTATTAATATGACAATGAGGCTATACATGGCCTTAATTTGTTTGCATGCAATTAGTATATGCTGTCGTTAACTTGGTGATTGTGTCTTAGCCTTTGTTTAATTTGGGCATTTTGCTTTCTGCCTGCTCCATGAAAGCCTTACAGCTAGGTAACACAGGAGGGAGCTGAAATGCATATACTTAACATCTAATTTATGGAAAGCCAGCCTGGGTTTTAGAGCATGCAAATCGCAAATAATAACTTGGCTTCCTTGGCGCCTCGTTCATCCATAAAGATCACCCACTAAAGGAAATGTGTCATTTGTTACTGAATGGAGTTGAGTTTATTCTAGAAAGAGGAATCCAGCTGTGTTTGTGATCTGTTATACTGCAAGGTCAACTGTAGGGGAAGGAATGCTGGGATTGGAACCAGGAGACCTGGCATAGATCCCACCCTTGCTAGCTTGTGGTGACCTTGGGCAAGTCATTTCACCATTTGAAGAATGTTTTCCCAACTCAAAACTGGAAATAGTTGTCCTTGAACTATCTAATTTACAGAACTATTGGAAAGATGAGATGATTCTTCCTAGGAAAGGTTCCCCTCTGCAAAGGGAGGGGCTGGATAACCATCATAACAGTGGTTCTCAAACATTTTGAGAAGAGGGACCCTTTCCTAATATTAAAAAGTGTCAGACACACACACACACACACACACACACACACACACAATTATAGATCTACTGTCAATATTCACTGATTATATAGTATACAATGATACAAAGTTTCTGTGAATATCAATCAATAGATAAAAATCCCTTAAGCATCTACTATATGTCAGGCACTATGTTAAGTATTTATAAGTCTCAAAATATTATATTATTATTACTGTTGTTTTGAATTCAATAATGCTTTAAATGATATGTATTTTATTAATTATAATAGTATCTACTTATATTTGAAAAATAATCATACATGCATGGTACTTCCTCTAGGTTACTTCCCTAATTTGGGTCTCCCAGGTTTACATCCTGGGGAGGGGGAGGGTTACTACTCCCAATTTCAAAAGAAATATTTGGGTCCAAAATTCGAAAACTAGAGCTTATGAGCCCCCATCAGTGAGCTCACCTATAACAGTCAGCCAGCAGATGTTATTTGACTTCAAGTTTAAATCTTTTTACTGTGATAATATTTGTAAAGCACTTTGAAAACATTAAAGCACTATACAGATGATAGTTACTACCACTACTACTACAAATACTATCGCTACTACCACTACTACTACTACTACGATGACATAGAATAGTACGTACAAAGTATGCTTATTGCCCTCACTCCATAAATTTGGAGTACACGCTCATTCACAAATATTCACAGTATCTGTGGGAAGAGTGGGAAAAAATTATCTCAAATGAGAATATTTGGAACCATTTTTGCTTAATTTACCCACTATATTTTCTTCACAATGAACTAGAAAACACAGTGATGGAATCCTAATAAAGCTGCCCCCACTCCCAATATTCTAACTTCCTTATAGGCCCCACTGAACATCAGGTCCCTTATTCCTACCTAGACACTCACCCCTCCACACTCAATAAGCTAATTTCTTCCTATATGCCTCACTGCTCATGAGAACAGGTGTGTTCATGAACTCATATTTCTCACAGAACAGCAGGTGTGTCCATGCACTCAACCATAACCACATCCATCTAGTCTCAGACAGGACCACAATATTCAGTCAATCAGAAAGCAGCACTACCAGGATGCGTGAGCAAGATGCGGACCCCAAAACAATAGAATGAACTTTCCTTAAGTGAGCACCTGTACAATTATAGCAAAAGCTGTCCTTTAGGTGAACTTATGACATAGAGAGGCTTATTATAATATCATTATCATACATACATACCCCCAATGGGATTTTCTGTATGCATCGTGGGTAATTGCATGTGCAGTTTCACTGAGGCTAGGACCCCTTCCCTATTATCTAATCCCTCAACAAAACCTTTCTATCTTTTCAATATTTATAATTTGTGTTATGAAATTGCATCTTTACCCTATAAAAATCCACCTTGCTTTCTCTGAGGTTGCTATATCCTCATGGAACTTAGTTACTTCATGAGAAGTGACAATTTCAGTAAATGCCTATAGTTGGATTAGAGGTGGTCTGACTCTGAATTCTTTAAGATAGTTCCACCACAACACATCATGAAACCACAACACATATCACTTCAAATTCTGGGAAAGCCAAGAAAAAGTCACCATGAGTGACTTTTCCAGCCCGGGGAAGTATAGGAAAACCAAGAGAGTGGACTGTAGCCCCTGGGACTGACCAGGAGAATATGGAACAGTAGTTGAAAGCATTCCAGGACCCAGGGACAAAAAGAGGGCTAAGATAATGCATCAGGTCAGAAAATACCAGGGAAAAAAGAGCTTGCAGGATATCCCTGAGCTAGTGCCAAGGGCAGAAAAAGGTGCCATGTGGTAGCTCTGCCACCCATTATTCAGTTCTAGATTACAGATTCAGGAAGGAAAGAAGTGATCATGAACATGGATCCTAGCTGGAGACTGAGCAAGTAACAAGTTTCAGAAACATAGTTGTGTAGCTCTGATCCCAGGAACTTAGTCTAGCATATAAGCCTGCAATGGAATGACCAGGACAGGAGTCCCAAATCAAAGGGGAGCTGACAGTTTAATTGGTCTGAACCTACAGAAACTCCCAGACTAAGTGACTAAGTCCAGCAGCAATCTACTGAATCTCTTAACCACAAACAAGCCAACAGACCCAAATTGGATCAGAAACTTGATAAGCTCATACAAGAAAGATGGTGAACAGACCCTCTGGATGACACTGCTGGAAGAACAGGTAAAAAACAAGAGAATCAATGAAAAAATGGGAAGTGAAAGAGCCTAGAAGTATCTGAAATCAAACTAATACTATAAAGTCATAATTTTCAAAACAATTTGGTACTGGGTAAGAAATGGAGAGGCCAATGAGTGGGATAGATTTATCTCACAAAATACAGAAATCAGCACAGTTACCTAGTATTTGATAAACCCAAGATCCCAGCTATTGGAGCCAAGAGGAAGGTATTTACAAGAACTATTGGGAAAACTGGAAAACAGGCTGGCAGAACTAGGTGTAGACCAATAGATCACACTGTATACCAAGATAAACTCCAAATAGATACATGACTTAGATATAAAATTACCTGTCAGATCTGTGGGTAGAGAAATAGTTCATAACCAAACAAGAAAAAGAGGGTAAGAAGTAAAATGGACAATTCTGATTACACAAAATAGTAACAGTTTTGCACAAACAAAATCAATGCAACTAAAATTATGAGAAGCAAGAAATTGGGGTGAGAGAAGGAAATCTTTGCAACAAGTTTCTCTAATAAAGAAAGAACTCATTTCTAAGATATATTGGACACTGAATAAAATTTATAAAAAGAAGATTCATTCCCCAATTGATAAATGGCCAAAGGATAGGAATAGACAGTTTTCATGGCTATCAATAGCCATGTGAAGAAATGTTCAAAATCAATAATAGAGAAATCAAATTAAAACAACTCTGAAGAACTATCTCATACCCATCAGATTGACTAAATTGACCCCTTCCCCACAAAATAAAAGGAAAATAAAAAGTGCTAGAAGGGTTATAAGAAAATAGGTTCTTAAATGCACTATTGGTGGACCTATAAAATAGGCTAACCATTCTGGAGAGCAATTTGGAGATATGCCCAAAAGCCAATTAAACATGACCTTTGACCCTGTGGTACTGATATTATGCACATACCCCCAAAGAAATCAAAGAAAGAGGAAAAGGATGCATGCGTACATAAATATTTATATCAACTCTTTTGTGGTAGTAAAGAAATGGAAACTTAAGGGATGTCTAGCAATGGTAAATGAATGTGATGGAAAGCTGTTATGCTGCAAAAAATAATGAAGAAGATGTTTTCCAAAAAGCAAACAAACAACCTGGGAAGACTTGTATAAACTGATGCAGGATGAAGTGAGCAAAACCAGGAGAATAATTTATATAATAACAGCAATATTGTAGGAACAATCAACTCTAAAATACATAGGAACTCTGATCAACATAATGAGCAACCACAAATCCAAAGGACTCATGATGAAACATGCCATCCACCTCCCAAGAGAAAAGTGGTGAGCTCAGAAAGCAGAATATAGCATATTTTCTTTTCCTTCTTTCTAGTTTTTAACATAGTTAATGCAGAAATTTGTTTTGCATGATTATACATATTTGTAAAGGGCTCTGTTTTTCTTGCCTTCTCAATGGGTAAGGGAGGAGGAAGAGAACCGAAAATAATTGAAAATAAAATTGAATAAAAATGTAGAATGCAGTTTTCTTGATTCCCAATTAAGTTTTTTTTTTTTTTACTAACCAAACAGTAACCTTATTTATATTTTTTGTCTTCAATATTACCTAATAGCTTCATCTATAGATTTATAGTTTAATGTAATAGGAGTCTGGAAGGATTTCAGTTTGAATTCCATCTTTTGCACTTACTAGATGAGTAACCATGGGAAATTTTACTTAATTGGATTGATAGATCATATAACCACAGATTTAGAATTGGATGGGGCCTCAGATGCCATTGAACCCAATCTCTTTACTTCTGCTTAAGCATAGAGAGATTAAACCGCTTGGCTGTGGTCACACAGCTAGGAATTAGAATTCAAATTCTAGGATTAGAACTCAAGTCTGCCCGACTCCAAGTGCCCTCTTCCCACACACCACCTCAGCCACCATATTGTCTTTGAAAAGAAATCATAGATTTAGAGCTAGAAAGTCATTGAGTCCATTTCCTCCCATTTTATGAATCAGGAAACTGAGGCCCATGGAGGTTAAGTGACTTGACCAGGGTCATGAAGTTACTAAATATCTAAGGTAAGACTAAAACCCAAGTCTTTCTGACTCAAGATCCAGCACTCTATTCACTATGCCATGCTGCTTTCTGTTCCACTACACTTGCCTTCTCTGAGCGGCAGGTTTCTCATATGTAAAATGGAGATAATACTACCTGTAGTACCTGCCTTATAATGTGGATATGGGGACTAAATGAAGGAGAGTATGTATAAAATACTATGTAAATGGGTGTAGATGATCAATAAGCATTTGGTAATTGATTGAATGAATAAAAAAGACATCACCAATATTGGAGAAACTATAGAAAAACAAGCTTGCTAGTATATTGTTCATGGAGCTATTGATTAGTCTAACCTTTCTATTAAAAATTGGAATTATGCAAAGAAAGTGACTAATATGTCTAACATCCCTTGACACAGAGATCCCAGTGCACCCCAAAAAGTTCAAAGACAGAACCGTGCTAAAGATGTAAAGATTTTAATATTAAAAGCAGCCATTTGAGGGGTAGAGAAGTTGGGGGTGGGGGAAACAATCAACCGCAAATAAAGTGAGCACCATTCAACCAGGGAATAGCTAAATACATTGTGAAACATTATTGCAACACAAGACACAGTGAATATGAAAAACTAAAAGACACATGAAGACTTAGAAAAACTGATGTGAAGCAAAATAAGCAGAACCAGGAAAACAAATGACCACAATGGAAATGGAAACAAAAGTAAGCAAAACAAAGACACAAAAAAAATTTTAACCCCACATAATTAGAAAAACCAAGGTTATCTCCAAACAAGAGATGAAATAATGTACCTCATTCCCTTCTTTCCACAGGTTTGGAACTATGGGTGTGGAACACTGAATATGCTACAGGTTCAACTGATGTGCTGGTTAGCTTTACTTTCTCTTTCTTTTCTATTTTTTGCTATCATATGGCTCAGTCGAGATGGAAGTAAGTATATATTCAGCAATGAATATGACATTTTAAGGGGTACTGTTCATAGAAAGTCTAGTCTGGAGTCCTGAGTTCAGATTTGGCCTCAGACACTTATTAACTGTGAGACCCTGGGTAAGTCACTTAACCCTGTTTGCCTCAGTTCTTTATCTGTAAAATGACCTGGAGAAGGAAATGGGATCCATATGGGGTCACAAAGAGTCAGACATAACTGAAATGACTAAACGACAATTACATAAATAAAAAGATTAATTAAAAAATATGTCATTCTCTCTAAATTTATACGACAAATAATGGTCAGAACAGAACCCAGTTTTCCTAACTATCAGGCCGGTATTCCTTCTGCTACTTTAGACTGCGTGAAGAAAGTACTAAAAATAGTAGAAAGAATTTTTCTCAATAGAAAAATAAATCAAAGTAAAAATCCTAGAAAAATTATTAAGAATCAGGCCAAAGCAATAAACATATTTGTTTTGCTTAACTTTGTGTATGTAGCTAGTGTGCTCTGGGGCATTATCTCATAGCTAATATATAACCTCACTCTCTCAGGGTTCTAGGGATACCCTGAGGGGTTTGAGGGTGTCTCTTCTCTAATTCTATCAGCTCAAACCCTCTCAAAATATATTCCCTGCTACTGTTATTATGCCAATGAGTAGCAGCTCAATTCCTTTTAACCACTTAACATAAATTAGCTTTTAGAAAGGGAGATATGGATGGCAATTAGTACATTCTCCTCTTCTCCCCTGCACATCAAGGCAAACTCCCCTATCTCTCATTGGTTTCTGGGAAAGGTGTACTCAGTCTTAGTTCACTTCATCCATAATATAGTTCCCATCAAATTATGTCTTTAATTAATTAATTAATTTTTAAATTTTCTATATTCTGTTCCATAGGCTTTTAAGTTGTACATTTTCTCCCCTTTCCCAAGATAGCATGCAATCTGATGTAGGCTTTACATATACATTCATATTAAACCTATTTTCACATTAGTCATGTTGTACAGAAGAGTTATAACCAATGGAATGAACCATGAGGAAGAAGAAACAAAACAAAAAAAAAGAGAGAAAATAGTATGCTTCAATCTGCATTCACACTCCATAGTTTTTTCTCCATCATGAGCCTTTTGGAGTTGTCTTAGAACCTTGCATTGCTTAGAAGAGCTAAATCTATCAAAAGTAGTCATTGCACAATGTGGCTACAACTGTGTACAATGTCCTCCTGGTTCTGCTCACTTCACTCATATCAGTTCATATACATCTTTCCAGGTTTTTCAGAAGTCTACCTGCTCATCACTTCTTATAGCACAATAGTATTCCATTATATTCATATACCACAACTTGCTCTGCCATTCTCCAATTGATGGGCATCCCCTCAATTTCCAATTCTTGGTCACCACAAAAAGAGTTGCTATGAATATCTTTGTATATATGGGTCCTTCTCCCATTTTTATCATTTCTTTCATTCCCACCAAATTCATACGTACATGACTATCAGCTGAGTGCTCACATCAGGCTACCAAGGGTCTGGGTCCTGAAGGTCACTCTGGAGTCAGTCTTTGCTCCTTGGGGCATCATGGCTGCAAAATCCAGACTCTGAATATGCCAAAACAATGTAATGCTCTCATAATCTCTTGAAATTTACAAGGTCAGAGTATCCAATTCCTTTAACCAAAAAAGAGGAACAAATTTCAAGGCAAGGAATTTAAGCCAGTGTTCACAGGCTACATGTTAGCCCTAGGTAGAATGGGTTCAAAGCCTCTCCCAGGACAACATTGTCTCCCACTGGACTTCATCAATGAAGGAGTCAAAACACCAGAGAACAATGAAAAAGAAAAAATGGCAGAGATCAACCAAGCCATCTTGAAGGCATCCTGAGTTCTGTCCATACAGGCAATAGAAAAAAAAATTATCTTCCTGTGAATACCAGAGCAAAACCAGTTATCAAATGTCTATGCATTCTCAAACTATTGAAGATATTTCCGTCATACATCATCATCACAATTCTTCCAGAAGCAGATTCTTCAGCCTTTCTACATAGAGGAAAAACCATCAGAACACTCTGGGTATAGGCTAGTCCATGTTACTAATATTTGTTACTAGGGTTTTGGTTTTTTCTTTTTTAGTAGAGGGCAAGGAACAAAAGGGTAAGAAAAAGATATTTTTGTTACAATTTTCTAAAAGTTTGGTTTAATTTTTTTAAATCAGTCCAAATGCTGAACATCTCAGAGCAATTTTTTAGAGCAGTTTTGTATTCAGACCTCAGGTGAGTAAACTTCCTCCCTCACAAAGCTCCTTGCGCCCTGGCCAGAAGTAAGAGTTAGAAATAACAGTGGCTGAGCCTCTTCTTGCCAAGTGGCACTGGAGGAGATATGTACCAGCCTGCAATTTGGCCAAGGATCCCCAAGCATGTTCTGTGGTCTCACCAGCATGGGAGAAAATGAGAGGCTTAATTAGTTTGTGGTTTTGAAGTACTTAAAATCACAGTCTTGCCGTACCAGGTTCTTTTGGGAAATGAACCAAAGATGATAGCTTCTGCAGAAAGCAGTGAATTACTCAGTAGGCCAGACCTAGAGGCATATGGGATATCTCCAGGGGGGCCCATACAGCCCCCAATCAGAGGTATTAAGCCCATAGTCAATGTTTTGGTCTTCTGGAAAAAAAGGAATTAAAAGAACTGAATTATTTTCACTCTCAGCCTTCTCTACAGCTGTTAGCTCATCAATTTAATCTAACAATTATGCTCCTCCTACATGTAAGGCTCTATGCTAGTCTCTATGGAAGATAGAAATTAAGAATTCAATTTAACAAACATTTATTAAGTAATTTCTACTTGCAAAACCCTGCACTAGACTCAGCAGAGGAAATAAAGATAAAGAATTCAGTTTAACAAACATTTATTAGGCACTTAATATGTGCTTTCAAGAGAGGTTAAATCTCACACTGGCTAGAAATCTTATTGTGGAATCAGGAGCAGCTGGGATCAAATCTGACATCACTTAATCTCTTAGTACCAGAGACAGTTCTTTAAGACTATAAATTACAGAGAGCTGCCATTCTGCATGGGCAGAGGAAGAGTTTCCCACACCCATGAAATCACAGGTCTTTACCAATGTGTAAGGCACTATTCTAGGTTCTATGGAACCTACAGAGGTAAAATATTCAATTCCCTTCAATAAATACTTAATAAGCTTCTAAAAAGCATATATTAGGTAGTACTCTTTCCCTCAAGGGGCTTATAGTTGAGATGGTAAGATATATAATTATTATTGTTTGTCCTTTGTTTTCAAAGGAGACCAATGACATCAGGAAGGTAATGTCTTGACCGGCAAGTAAACTGGATTTAAGTGAGGCAGGGCTTGTGCAAAGTCACCAGCCTCACTCTCCCCTCCAGAGTCATCTGGGTCAAGTGGCAAGATAATCTAGATCAGGATGACTAAAGATAGCCCCAGACGCAGTAGGATGTACATATAAATGAATGAAAAGACATTTATTAACTACTTAATACTATAGGTGCCATACATAGAGAAGACGTACATAAAGAAGGATCTTACATTCTAAGATCCCTCAAGCATCTTACATTCTAATAGGAGAAAAGCCTCCATGTGTATACTTTGTGGTGGTCAAGGAAGAATAATCTGGAAGGTGAGTAGAACAATAGGTCAGTCCATTGACATACTCTTTCCAGAGACAATGGTTGTATTAATTTGATTATAGCTATCAGAACAAGAGCAGGGTGGAGCAGAAGGATCTCAGAGAAAATGACCAGAGTGAAGATTAAGATGAATAGTCCCAGGGAACTCAGAGGTGAGTGGTGTGGCACCTCAGACCATGGTCTGGATGACTAGCCTGGGGAATGGAGCAGCAACTGCAGGACAGAAAATGGCAGGGTAGAAGAGGATAAGGACCCACAGTCCTTATTATTATCATACATAGTTCATTGAGCAGATAGCCATGTGTCTTAGAGACCATATGGTGTGACAGAAAAAAGCCTGGAGTTGGAGTAAGACCTGTACTTGAACATGACCTTTAACACTTAGATCAAATCGACAAGCATTTGTTAAGGGACTATCAAACCATAGAACTATGAGCAGATAACTTACCCTCTAAGACTCCTTTCCCTCATCTGTAAAATGGAGATAATAATACCTGAAGTATCTATGCCACTTAAAAGAACTGAAGCTCAGAGGGATTATCTGTAAAACAGGGATCTACAGTATCTATGTCATGGAACTGTTGTGAAAATCAAGTTAGGCAATGAACACAAAGCATTTTGCAAACCCAAAAGTGCTATGGAAATGTCAGCCACTATTTTGACAATTTCCTGGGGTTAACCAAAGGAGAAAGGCAAGATGAGCTCACATGTACTTGTTTGAAAGTCAGTCATCACACACACACACACACACACACACACACACACACACACACACACACACACACACCTGCACAGGCTAGAAGCTCCAAATCACAGCCAAAGAAGGTTGACCAGAATGGAAAGGACCAGAAACTTTGATATACAGGATTAGTTGGAGGAATGGGGAAAGGGAGGTGATGTTTTAACTTAAGGAAGAGAGTTGTTAAAGGGAGATGAGAGAGCTGTCTTCAAATGTTTGGCAGCTGTCATATGGGAAAGAAATAAGACTTGTTTGGCTTGGCCACAGACTGTAAAATAAGGATCAATGGGTGGAAATTACATGGGGACAAATTTTGACTGAGAATAAGGAAGAACTTCCTGATACTTGGAATTAACCAAAAGTGGAATGGATGATTGTGAGTTAGTGAGTTCTCTGTTGAGGGAAATATTTAAGAAAAAGGTAGATGACCACTTGTCAGCAGTATCATGGTGCGATTTCTACTTCAAGTAGAGATTGATCTCTAAGATTCTCATCTGAAGACTGAAGTATACAAGCTTTCACTTTCTTTCTTACTTTCTTTTTTTTCTTTTTGGCTTCTTCCATTTTCCTTCTTGAAGTTGGAAGCCAGAAGTACCCAAAGTCACCCAAAGCTTGAAGTTATCCCCAAGAAGCCTGAAGAAGACTGGAACTCTCTCACTCTTGTCACTCTGTCCTGCACCCCATTCATATCCATCAACAAAGGAAAGAGTGCTATATCGGTGGGTTTTGGATCAGGGAGTTACGCTTAAGTAAATTCTGCATAAAATAATTTTATTTATTGACAGTTCAAAATTCTCTTTTGTTCTCACTAAAATATTGTTGTGAATATTTTTATTGCTGGAATATGTTAATATTTTCATGAAAGCAAAAAAAGGAATTATTTTCCATGATTACACACATATAGCCCATATCAGATTGCTTATCGTGGAGGTGAAGGGAATGGAGGGAGGGATGGAATTTGGAACTTAAAACTTTTTTTAATGTTAAAAATTGTTTTTACATGTAATTGTGAGGAAATAAAATATTATGTAAAAAAAAAGATTCTCATATTCTACGAGCACTAAGGAAATGGGGAAGAAGCTTCCCTACCCAAATGAGAAAACAACAGATAACATGGAGGAAATGGATCACCTTATTAACAAGAATCATTTCTTGATATTTAAGACTTTCCAAAAAGATGGAATATTTCTTTGCCTTCTGATTCCTATTTGCTACCCAGAAGTTCCATTCTTCTGAATAAGAATTCCAAGAGTTCCTGCTATGAGTTTCAGACCTCACAGCTTTTGCTGGAATAGTGCTGTGATCAAATACAGACTTTGGCCTCATTACTGCTGGAGTGTCATGTTCTGACTAAAGAAACAGGCAATCATACTCATTAAGAAGTGCAGTGGAGTTTCACCATGACACTGGACTACTGATCCCAGCTGTCAAATAGCCTTATGACCATGTCCTGTTGGATTATCAGTAATTAAAACCCCTGGATGGGTTCCAATAATACAGACCTTTATCCCAAGTTTCTCTTGGAATTATTATAAGGATCCACTGACTAGAATGACTTCACCTCATAACAGAAAACCCCTGAATACCATCCAAAGTTGCCAGAGTTGCTCTATAGTGCAATCACGAAGGAAAATGTCAATTGATCATCATTTCTCAATTATTTTTTTCCTATCTCCAAAATTAGCCAGGCAACAGTATCTCTCTCTGCCTACCAGGCTGGCTGCTGTCACATGTAGTGACTTGGAGATGCCCTGCAGAGTCAAACAATCTCTTATTATTCTTTTTAGAAACTCACATCAGACATTCCATTTACCCTTGCTCCCCATCTTCTTCCCTACATCACTCTCATCTGGAGGCCTCCCCAAAATAGCTCCAAACTGACAAAATGAGAATTCAGATTTTCAGCTTTTCATCAAAATTCACCTTTGGCTCAGAGTCAGAAGTACCTCAGAGGTCATTTACTTGAACCTCTTTCTGAAGCTGGAGTCATATCTATACATCTGTTTCTGTCCAGTCATGTCTCTCTCTTCACAACCCCATTTGAGGTTTTCTTGACAAAGATACAGGAACAGTTTGCCATTTCTTTCTCCAGTTCATTTTACAGATGATGAAATTGAGGCAAAAGAGGTTTAGCAACACACCCAGGATCACACAACCAGTAAGTCTCAGAGGCTAGATTTGAACTCAGGAATATGAGTCTTCCTGACTCCTAGACTGCTCCTCTATCCACAACACCACCTAGAGGCCCTTAAATGTCCTTAGCATTTAATAAATGCTTATTGATTGATAATTGAGTAACCGTTCATTGAATTGATTGAACTTCCCTGACAGGAAAAGTCTCAGCACCTCTGACCAAAAACAAACAACCAATGCAGAAACTGGTACCCAAGAATTACAAACCATAGAAAAATGGGAAAATAAAATGAGGGGATGGAATTTCAAATTTTAAAATTTTCACTGCCTGGAAGTGATAGCTTGAACTGAAGAGTCATGAAAGTTGAAAAAAATATAACTTTGGTTCCTTCCTATTCAGAGCCCTTTAAGAGAGAGCTGCTGGGTCAATTCATAATTCTATATTCGGAAGGTCATCTAATGCAATTTCTTCATTTTACAGATGAAGAAACTAAAGGGAATCCCAGAAAAGGGAAGTGAATTACTCAAGGTCACAGAGGCAGTAAATGATAGAGCTGGAATTCCAAACCAAGTCCTGGGACTCTGAGGTCTGAGTCCACTGTACCATGCTATCTGCCTGGTGGTGGCTTTCTGCTGTAATCTTTGTCCCAAGACCCATTGGTATGGCACTCTCCTTGTTGGAGGAGATGAAGGTCCTGCCCTACATGAGGCTTAGGATGGAGTTGGTGAGAGACAAGAGAGCACAGCTTTCACCAGTCTCCTTCACCTCGCCATGATGACAAGCACTTCACACACTCCTGGCTTCCAGCTTCAAGAAAGAGAAAAGACTGGAACTAGGCATAGACCAATGCCTAACACCGTACACAAGAATAAAGTCCAAATGGGTACACCATCTAGGTATAAAGATTGATACCATGGACAAACTGGAGGCACCAGAAATAGTGCATTTATTAGATTTATGGAGAAAGGAAGAATTTTTGACTAAAGAAGAGATAGAAAGCATTATGAAGTACAAGAGGGGTAATTTTGATTACATTAAACTGAAAAGTTTTTGCACAACCAAACCCAATGCAACCAAAATTCAGATGGATGTAGTATATTGGGAAAAAAATTTTTACAGCTAATCTTGGGAATAAAGGTCTCATTTCTAGAATATATAGAGAATTGAGTCAAATGTACAACATTACAAGTCATTCCCCAATTGATAAATGGTCAAAGGATATGAACAGGCAATTTTCAGAGGAAGAAGTTAAAGATATCTATAATCATATGAAAAAATGCTCTAAATTGCTTTTGATTAGAGAGATGCAAATTAAAACAACTCTGAGGTACCACATCACACCTATCAGATGGGCAAACATGACAGAACAGGAAAATGATAAATGTTGGAGAGGATGTGGGAGAGTTGGAATACTAATTCATTGTTGGTGGAGCTGTGAGCTCATCCAACCATTCTGGAGAGCGATTTGGAACTATGCCCAAAGGGCTACAAAAATGTGCATACTCTTTGACCTAGCAATATCACTTCTAGGACTGTATCGCCAAGAGATCATAAAAATGGGAAAGGGTCCCACATGTACAAAAATATTTATAGCAACACTCTTTGCAGTGGCCAAGAACCAGAAATCAAGGGGATGCCCATCAGTTGGGGAATGGCTGAATATATTATGGTATGTGAATGTAATGGAGTACTATTGTGCCATAAGAAATGATGAACAAGAAGACTTCAGGGAGGCCTGGAAAGACTTATATGATCTGATGCTGAGTGAAAGGAGCAGAACCAGGAGAACTTTGTACACAGTAATGACCACAGTGTGCGAGAGTTTTTTCTGATAGACTTGGAACTTCATAGCAATGCAAGGACTTAAAAAAAAATTCCCAATGATCTTCTAAGGCAAAATGCCTTCCACATCCAGAGAAAGAACTATGGAATTCAATCACAGAATGTAGCAGATCATTTTTTTTGTGTGTATTTAATGTTTTGACTTGTTATATGATTTCTCCCATTTATGTTAGTTCTTCTACACAGCATGACTATAGCGAAAATGTATTCAATAGGAATGTATGTGTAGATCCTATGTAGAATGTATGTATGCATGCCATCTTGGGAAGGGAGGGGGGTGGTGGGGAGTAGGTAGGGGAGAAAATCTAAGTTTTATACTAGTGATTGCAGAACACTAAAAATAAATAAAATTAATATAGAAAAATAAAATTAAAAAAAGAAAGAGAAAAGACAGAAAAAGCCAACCCCACTTCAGAATGCTGAAGGAAAAGAAGCTGGAAAGATATGAGAAGAGCTGGCAGTCTCCACCGTGTCCTTATTCCCAGCTGGCTACTCTAGAGATTTGGGGGGAGGTTTCCCTTGGATGAGATCTAGGACACTCTCCCTCTCTCAGTGGGGCTGAGTTATCGTGTTCCCAATGGAAGAACTCTTTCACCTTTATTTTACAGTATATATTCTCCTATATCTACACCTTCTCTGTTTTGCTGTAATTCAGATAAATGAATTTGTTTGCTATTTGTTAGTTGTGTTTACTGAGAAACTTTTATTAGATGAAAAAGGGGTCAAACCAGAGATATAAAACTTGAGGATCCCCTTTTCCCCCCAAAATGAGAAAAGGACTAAAAGTTAGATGGAATCCAATCATATCCCCTGTACAAACAATATCTAAGGGAGCTGATACTTCTAGTTCAAGACCCCCTCTGAGGAGAAAGAAGTGGCCTCTGGCCCCAGTCTCCTGCTTCCCCTCCTGACTGGAATGAATGTCTCCCTTGGAGAATCATGGGATGGATGAGGGGAGAGGGGAGACAAAAAGCTAGAGATTCTGCCTCCTTTCCAATCCACACAGCAACAGGACTCCCCACCACATGTGGCCTCCCCTCCCCATGGAGCTCTCCTTATCACTACATTACATGAAAAATTTAGTCAGTCTTGAGATATGTAGTGTCTGAATGACTTTCTCCACAAATGTACTTATAAGTGACCCAACCTTAGCATGGGTCTGAAGAGGGTCTCCAGCACCTACAATAAGATTGGGAACCACAGAAGGGAGTCATGGGATTATAGATTTACAGGAGAAAAGGACCTTAGAGATCGTCTAATCCAGTGGTTTTCAAACTTTTTGGTCTCATGACCTCTTTACACTCTTAAAAATTATTAAGGACTCCCAAGAGCTTTTAATCACACGGGTTTATTCAGTGGTGTGCTGGTAAATGTATGTGCAATACAATTATTAACATTTTCTCCATAGCTTTCTTCAGTCTAGACAATCAACAGAACAATGAACCAATCCCTGATTTGTACTTTGGCAGTTTCTATGGTGTATAACAAGCAGATCTCAAGAGGCAGTTAGAATTTGCTCTAGCTGTGACCTGGCTATATCAATCAATATTTACTATATTAGACATTAAAATATTTTGATACTATTATGAAAATAATTTTGACCTTACAGAACCACTAAAAGGGTCTCAGGAATCCTCAAGAGTTCCCTGAGCACCATTGGTAAACAGCTAATTTTGTCTAATCCTTTCATTTTAGAGTTGGGGAAACTGCAGCCCAGAATGCAGAATATTGCCCAAGGTCATGGCGTTGATCTGTCAGTGGAGTATAGAGCGTAAGACTTTAATAAAAGTGGAAGATATGCAACTACCCAAAGAAAGTCCTATTAGCCAGAGGCTACTACTCAGAGCAATATTTTTCTTCTATCTGAATTTTTTTTTCCTACAGTGGGTAGATAAAGTACCTAGGTAAGAACAGAAAAAATGTGTGAGGGACCCCAAGCCATCTTTTGCTTCTGAAGAAGCAAAAAAAGCTGGGGCAGATAGATGGTCCAGTGCATAAATCACTGGCCCTGAAGTCAGAAGGACCAAGTTCACAAGTTCCAAGTTGACCACAGACACTTACTAGTTGTGTGACCCTGGGCAAATCACTTAACCCTGATTGCCTCAAAAAAAAAAAAAAAAAAAAGGAATAACATAAGAAGTAAGGAAGCCGGGCTATAAGGAGAGAAACATAAGAGTCATTAAAGCGCACTAAGCTTAAAAGTTCGAAACTTTGTTGTTCTTATCTATATGATCTTTGCCAACACTCTGGGCCTGTGCTCTTCATCTACAAAAGAAAGGGTTTTATCCTTCCAAGCTCAAACCCCAAGAGCTGGTCTGGATGTGATCTAGAGGCGAGATTTCAAGCTGGATGGCATCGTAGAATTCTACTCCACCTCCCTCATTTTACAAAACAATAAATTAGCAAGCATTTTTTATTAAATTTTATTTTTAAAAATCATCAAGCATTTATGTTTATCTCTCCCATCTCCTCTCCCACTACCAAAAAGAAGAAGAAGAAGAAGAAGAAGAAGAAGAAGAAGAAGAAGCTCTTATAACAAATATGCATAGTCAAGCAAAAGAAATTCTCATATTGGCCATGTCCAGGGCCAGTGCCCATGCTCTAACTTGATTGTTAAAGTTTAAAGTTCAGGGCACAATTTATGGTTTTGTTGATTTCCTAGTCTTAAGAGTATGATGGAGAAAGTGCTAATAGGGCATATTGAAACACTTGGAAGTGTTCCTCACATACTTTTTTCCTTCTCTTGAGCCCTGGGAATGTACTGATTGTGTATCTCATTCTGCATATTTAATGCAGTACTTCTCTTTCAAAAGGCAGGGGAGGATGCTTCAACGTTGGTGCTTTGGAATCATGATTGATCACTATACTGATCAGAGTTCTTGGCTCTTTTCAAAAGGTTTTACAATGTTCAACAAGCATTTATTAATCACAGGCTTATGTTTGTCCTTCAATTTCGAAGAGGACCATGACATCAGAGAAATGATGACATGACTTGCAGTTGACTTTGACTTGAGTGATGAAGGGCTGTGCAAGGTCACCAGCCTCAATTTCTCCTCCAGAGTCATCTGGATCCAGTGACCAGATACAAGCTATATGTCAAGCAATGCGCTAGATGATGGAGATACAAAGACAAAAATGAAACTGTCTCTGCTCTCAGGGAACTTAAAGTCTATCAACTAAAGAAACTGAGGAACAGAAGGATGAAGGGATTTGACCAACAGTACAGGAGGTAGATTTCAAACCCACACAGACTCTCTGTCAAATGCTCTTAGTTACTTACATGATATCTCTCCTATTCGAATTAATTTTGATCCCCAGCACTGAACACTGTGCCTGGCACTCTGGAAGTGCTTAATAAATGCTATTGGTTGACAGACCTCAGTAAAATTAGGAAGGCAAGGAACTAGAGATAGAAGTAGAGGCAGAGAGATGGAGCTAGACAAAAAGACATAAGGATAGATAGAAGGATAGGAGAGAGACAGAGACAGAGAAATAGTACTACTCTTTCCTTTTTCCTCTCTTCATCCCAAGCTCCATTCCCTTTCAGGGTCCCATACCCCACCCCTCCAACAACCTGTGTTCAATTCCCATTGTGCCTTTCTCTCTCTCTTAGACAATGGGAGGAAGGGCAATACCTACAGAACAGCTGATAAATAAGTAAGTGAAAAGAAAAAGAACTGATGGAGCTTGAATGCAGATGGAAGAATACTATTTTCCACTTTATTTTTTGGTTATTGGTCTGTGTTTTCTTTCACAGAATGACCAATATGGAAATATGTTTTGCATGATTGCACATGTACGACCTGTACCAAATTGCTTACCATCTCAGGGAGGGAGAGGGGAGAGAGGGAGAGAATTTGGAACTCAAAAAAAATTTTAAATGAATGTTAAAATGGTTTTACATGTAATTGGAAAAAATAAAATATTATTTTTTAAAAGTAATAGAAAAGTCATTCTATGCAGAATCAAAGGCCAGAGTACAAAAGTGGCTGGGGTGAGGTGGGGGGAAGAAGGGTACTCCTCCTTCCCTCCTTTCTCCTCTTTTTTCCTTTTTTCTCAGTTTCCCTCTCCTCTTCTCCTTTCCTCACCCCTCCCCTTTTCTTTCCTCATTTCCCTTTCCCCTTTTCCTTCTTCCTCCCTCTCATCCCACTACCCCTCTCCTCCCTTCCCTTTCTTATCCTCTTCCTTCTTTCTCCCACTCTCTTCTCTCTTCCCTTGTCTCCCTCGCTCTCTTATGTTCTCTCCTCGCTTCTCCCCTCCAGTGCTTCCCCTCCTCAAAAGTAAAAGTGCAAGAAAAGCCTCCTCTAATTGGGACAAGTCAGACAGAGGGTGTTGATGCGACTGGAAGTGCTGAGACATGGGCCACATTTGCCTCGTGGCCTCTTCCTTACAGACCAAGATATTGAACTGGGCAAAGATGCTATGAGGCAAATGTTGCCATGTCTCATCACTTCTAGTTGTGTCAACGCTCTGTGTCAGGAGACCCTGAATGAGCAATACCTCCTGGGGGCAGTCAGTGAGTTGATTTCCCTGTATGGTGAAAAGAGCTAGAAGGAGAGAGACAAGCTGTATGGGAGCTGCTTGAGACCAGAAGTGAGTCTATTCCCAACTGGTAAGTGATCAGAGAACACAAACAAATGATTTTCAAAAGATGAAATACAATCACATGAAAAATGTGCTCTAAATCACTAATAATTAATCATGTAAATTAAAGCAATTTGGAAGTTTCTTCTTTTAAAAAAATTTTTTTTAACTCAATCTCCCTGTCTCACCCATGCCAAAAGTATAGCAACTACTCACAGGGTCAGGTCCACTACAGATTATATCAGAAGCTTTGGCCTGCTTCATTTATGACCTGGGTTGGCTTAGCTCATTATAGCTCAGAACTCCAGAGTGTAAATTATTCACCAACTTCAGTCTTTCAATAGCAAGAATTAGAAGCCTGTACCACCATGCCCCTCCAGCCAGAGCTAGAGCTTTCATATCATACTTGGTCCTATGATTTTAATCATGTAGCAGATGGCAGACAGCTAGGTGGCACCGGGGATAGAGTGTCAGGCTAGGAGTCAGGAAAACCTCCCTTGCTGAGTTCAAATCTAGCATCAGACACTTACTAGCTTGATAACCCTGGACACCCCGCTTATCCCTATTTGCCTCAGTTTCCTCATCTGTAGAATGAGTTGGAGAAGGAAATGGCAAACCAGTCCAGTATCTTTGCCAAGAAACCCAAATGGGGTCAAAAAGAATTGGACATAATAGAAAAAATGGCTGAATAACAAAAACTTTTAAAAGTACTAGTCTATAGTGAAAGGAAAAGTAGTCTAGCCTTTCTCTAAAGCCTTTCCAGGAAGCTTTTCCTGACGTACACAGTAGCTGATGACCTTCCCCTTTGGACCTCCCATAGCACTTTGTTTTGTATTTCTCTAATGTACTTACCATGTGGCATAAGTTACTCGTGTTTGTATGGTATCCCCCTGCTAAACTGGGAGCTTTACGTGGGAAGGCACTGTGACTTATCTAAATGTTGTATCTCTCCCTAGTGCCTAAAATAGTGTTTCACATGTAGTAGGTGCCTAATTAATGTCTCTTATTAATAATAGGCTATTATTCTACACATTCAATCAATGACTACTAAGTGCCTATTAAGGACAAGACTTCATGCCCTAAGGGTTGGGAATACAAAAACAAAAAGAAAACAGTCCTTGACATCAAGGTACATTCTATTCAGAGGATATAGCACATACACAAATACGTAAATAAAAGGCAATTTGAGAGAAAGAATACTAAAAATTGGAACAATCAGGAAAAGTTTCAAGTCCCAGCCAAAAGCTAAGCAGAACTTTGACAGATGCTAAAAGGATATAGGAGACAGTGGAGATATCTAGCAAATGCTAAGCTGGAGTTCAAGAGAAAAAGGATATATGACACACACAAATATATGTTGTGTATTTGGTTGGAAACTATGTTTTACTAGTGTGGGAAACTCTCAGGGTGTAAGCTCCCTCCACCAATGCAGATCAGCAAGTCATCCATAATTTGTAGTCTGGGAGGGTTGGTTGGTTGTTGTCCTTCATCTTCAAAGAGGACCAAAATGACATCACCATGATAAAGTGAAGTTTCAGTGTGTCCGACTGTGGCTGGTCAGACCAATATGAGCTCAGAATGCTCTACCACAGGTTGGGCACAGATAGTCTGCATGAATATTTGGGGTGGGTATCCCAAATTTGGGCAATCTGCATTTACTCTGTGCTGTCTCAATTCTGCTTTGCTCAAAGAGCACAGCACCCTTTCTGATGTGGGCATGCCATGCTGAGCAGTCCTGTGCCATTGTCTCCCATTTTGCACAATCAAATCCAAAGTTCTTGAGAGAGACCTTGAGACAGTCCTTGTATCATTTCTTCTGGCTACCATGTGATCTGGGAGGGTTACCTGGGGCAGGTAAGATTAAGAGATTAAGTGACTGGCCCTTGGTTACAGAGGCAGAATTTGAATCAGCATCTCCTTGACTCCAAGTGAACAGAAAGCCAATAGAGTCAAAAACACTTGGGCTTACATTCTGTACCCAACACATACTGACTCTATGTCCCTGTTAGACAAGTTACTTACTTGTCCATGATCTGCAAAACTCTCTGCAACTCTGTATTGAAAAATAGTTGCTGATCTGCACAGATGTGGGGGGATTTCTTCAAATTTCCTTTCTTTCTTTTTCCCAAGGATGGATGGATGAAGGGAGGGAGGGAGGGAGGGAGAGGGAGAGGGAGAGGGAGAGGGAGAGAGAGAGAGAACAGATAGATGATAGAGATAGAGGGAGAGAAAAGGATGATATAGATAAAAGAAAGATAGACAATGGAGAGATAGATGGATAATATTCAAATCATAGGTGATAGTGATAGAGATAGATGATTGATAGATGATAGATAGATAGATAGATAGATAGATAGATAGATAGATAGATAGATAGATAGATAGATAGCAATGATAAATGGACAAATTCCCTTTCACTTTATCCTCTCAAAGCTCAGCTACCCAGCCAATGGAAAATCCTCCTCTCCCAGCTGAGCCTCCAGTCAGCCATGATGCACTCTTAAGTCAAGCTCACTAATGAATGGCCTCTGATTGCTTGCCTGCCCGCCTCCCTTCTTCATTTCAAGTGGAATAACTCGAACAGCAGGTTCCTGGATGATTTCCAAAGAAGAGATTTTCATCTTCTAAACTGATGAAAAAGAAACAATACATATTTGAGGTGAAGGTACAATTGGAGGAGGCTTTTCTTGCTTGTTAAATCATCCTTTCTACTCCAGCTGAAATCTCCACTAATTCTCCCCACCCTAAACCCCTAACACTTCCAGCTTTCTTAATTCTGAAGCTGCTTCTCCAGAGCGTTAGCAGAAAGTTAATGTCTAATTGTTTGGCTCACTCTCTTCTTTGACTTGTATATCAATAATGGAGAAATAGCAAAAAGGAAAGAGAAGGAAGGAAATTGAATCCTCACCTCCTTTATTTCTGTCTCTCTCACATTCCCAAAGTTGGAAACCTTTTCCAGGAAAGCTTGAAATGTAAAGAACAGAGAAAGATTTAGGTTTAGGAGAAGAACCTTGGCATAGCGGGTCTGCTTGTCCCTGTCAGTACAAAACTCAGTCCAAGGAAAGTAATCTTTGTACTTCTCCTCTGAGCTTATCTTGGTTTGCCTTGCATTATTCTTATCACCACCATCACTACCACTATCACGTCCAATCAAATGTGAGTTCTTTGAAGGTAAAGATTGTTTCATTTTTTTTTTCATTCTTAAGGGGGTGTGCCAAGTAATAGATTCTGTTCCCTTTCAAACTATATCCCCTAACTACATATAGATATCCCCCTATGTCCTTATTAGGCAAGTTACTTCATCTGTTCATGTTCTGTGAAACTCTGAGACTCTCTGTATTAAAGATGGAGGAAATTTCTTCACTTGGGAGCTCTCTGCACAAATGAAATCACAAGGATGGAGATATATATATATATATATATATATAGAGAGAGAGAGAGAGAGAGAGAGAGAGAGAGGTAAGAGACAGACAGACAGATAGACAAATAGATAGATGATAGATAGATAGATAGATAGATAGATAGATAGATAGATAGATAGATAGACAGATAGATAGATGATAGAGATAGAGGGAAGAGTTATGTGGAAGTTTGAAGTATTAATCACTTTCAAGCATGGGAAGTTTTTAAAAGAACTGGAAGTCCTATATGTTCAAAAATATTCGTAGCAGATATTTTTCTGGTAGTGAATAATTGAAAAATAAGCAGGTACACATCAATTTGGGAATGGCTGAATAATTATAAATGATTATGGTAAATAACTACTGTGCTACATAAGAAATGAAGGAGATTAATTCAGAGAAGCCTGGGACTACTTGTGTAAACTGATGCAGAGTGAAGTGAACAGACCCAGGACACTAATTTATACTAGGATACTATTGCAAAAACCAACAGCTTGAACTCTTATCTACATAATGATCAACCAGAATACTAGAAAACTGATGATGAAGAATGCTACCCACCTCTTGACAAAGAAGTGATAAACTAAATATGCAGAATGAGACACATTTTGGGACTTGGTAAATACGGAAATTTGTTTTGCATATTTGTTACAAGGATTTTGGTTTGTTTTCGGTGGTGGGTTTTTTTCCTAATGGAGGGAAGTAGAAAGGAAAGAAAATCAATTCTAATTAATAAAAAAAAAAAAAAGACACTGAGGGAAATCTCATGAAGGATCACACCTTGGAATTGGAGAAACACAGAAGTTATCTGGGGAGAAATGAAGTCTTTCTCTACTCCAGTCCATCCTCCACTCAGCCATTAAAGTTATTCTAAAGCTCAAGTCTGACCATGTTACCCCCTATTCAATAAATTCCAGTGATTCCCTATTGCTTCCAGGATCAAAATAAATCCTCTCTAACAGGAGTGGGGAACCTGCAGCCTAGAGGCCACATGTGGCCCTCTAGGTCCCCAAGTGTGACCCTTTTACTGAATCCAGACTTCACAGAACAAATCCCCTTAAAAAAAGAATTTTTTTCTGTAAAACTTGGACTTAGTCAAAAGGCCACAACCAAGGATCTAGAAGGTGCCATGTGACCCCCAGGCTGCAGGTTCCCCACCCCTGCTCTATAGCTTTTAAAGTTCTTCATAATGTGTCCCCTTCATACATATATATATGTATACATGTATACATATGCATATATATATACATATATATGTATTATTGCTGTGTTCCAATGACTCTGACCTCCTTACTGTGTCTCACACAAGACGCTCCATCTCTCAACTTTTTCTCTGGCTGTCCCCCAGGACTGGAATTATTTCCTTCCATGTCTCTACCTTCTGGTTTCCCTAGCTTTCTTTGAGGATCAGTTAAAACCTCATCTTCTTCAGAAAGCCTTTCCTAATCTCCCTTAATACTGGTTCCTTCCTTCCTTGAGGTTATCTCATTTTATCCTGTATATACCTCATTTGTGCATAGATGTTTTCATGTTTTCTTCCATTAAATTGTAAGCTCCCCAAAGGCAGCAACTATGTTTGCCTTTTTTTGTGTCCCCATTGCTTAGAATAGTGCCTAGCACATAGGAGGGACTTAATAAATTCTTGTTTGCCTTGCCTTGCACACTGTGTTCTTGGCTCCTGTGTTCCCTTCGGAACTGGTGGTGATGACGATAGCTGTGGCATGAAATTTCATCAATCATTTGGTTTCTGTGCCAAGAAACCCAACATTTTTCAACTAAGCTTTCAGGACTGAGAAGCCCAATGTTCTCTAAAACTGTAGCAAGTTTCCCTAGCAACTTTCTGTGAATGACTGATATTTCCCCCTGCTGCCAGACGGGAGAGATAAAGTGGTTAATTGGGAGCCAAGACTATGGCTTCCCAGGAGACATGTGGGGGCAGCAGCCATCTGGGAATGAGTGCCAAGAGCATTTAATGCCTGATTCAATTCCCTGTTGTTGCCCTGTTGTTCTGTTTTTATGGTAGAACTGGAGACTTGGGTTCTAATTGAATTGAATTGAATCTGTTTAAGAGGTTTTTGTGATAGACTCAGTGGATGCAACAACCGGGCAGATGACAGCCTGAATCATGTAATTTGAAGGGTGATTGGAGAGAGTATACATGAAGTGTTATAGAAGGAGCATTGAATATGGAGTCAGAGAACATGGGCTTGAGTTTTGACTTTCATATTTATTACTTGTATATCCTTGGGGAAATCACTTCTCCAGGTGATGACTTGCCCTGCCTCTCCAGGACCCAGTTTCCTTATTTATAAAAGAGAGGATTAGAGAAGATCATTTCCAAGATCCCTCCCATCTCCAAATCTTCTGATCCTATAAAAAGGTTCATCATTCAAGTTCAAACACCAGAATCAGTCCTACCTACTTTTCAGTTGTCTTTACGGTCTCCCTAATGGGTCTCCACTGCAGAATTGTGGCTCTCTCTCTCTCTCTCTCTCTTTATCTCTCTCTTCTCTCTCTTTCTCTTTCTGTGTCTCTCTGTCTCTGTCTCTCTCTTCCTCTCCCCTTCCCTCCTTCCTTCCCCCTCGCTGGTCCTCACATGTAAAGAAACCCATCTAAAGACAAAGCAAGGGCCATACCTGCTCCTTTTAAGAGTTGTAGCCTGTTGAGGTGAAAATCTCTCCCTACTGTGCTGTAAGAAATGATGAGTAGGTAAATTTCAGAAAAACCTGAGAAGACTTACATGAACTGGTACAAAGTGAAGTGGGCAAAATTAGGAGAATATTGTGCACAGTAACAGTAACATCAACTACGCTAGACTTAACTCTTTTCAACAGTACAATGATCCAAGACAATTCCAAAAGACTCATGATGGAAAATTCTATCCATATCCAAGGAAAGAAGTGATGGAGTCTGGATGCAGACCAAAGATTATTACTATTTTTACTCTATTTGGGGGAAGTCTTTTCCTCTGGTTCTGTTTCTCATTTCACAACATGACAAATATGGAAATATGTTGTACATGATTGCATATATATAACCTATATGAAATTGCTTACCATCTTAGAGATGGGATAGATAGATAGGGAAGGAAGGGAGGGAGAAATTTTGGAACCCAAAATTTCATTTAAAAATAAATGTTTAAAGTTGCCTTTACTTGTTATTGGAAAAAATAAAATACTATTTTTTAAAAGGGCACCCTCTCTAATGCAAGTTGTTCTTTTTTTCTTGCTACTTCTCAACCCCATCCCTACACAAACAAGACTAAGAGGAGAACCTCACTACTATATCCAGAACCCCCCCATCTCTCCCTCTTTTTCCCTTCCCTCCTTTCTCTCTCCTTTCTTTTCTCTTCCTTTCTCTTCCTTTTCTCCTTCTCCCTCTCTCTCTCATCCTCCCTCTCTCTCTCTCTGTCTCTATCTCTCTATCTCTGTCCCTCCCCATACCTTTCTCTATCTCTTTCTGCCTTTATCTCTTTACCTCTGGTTCTCTCTGTCTAGCTCTTTATCTCCCTCTCCCTCTTCTCTGTTTTTATGTCTCTGTCTCTCTCTTGCCATCACTCTGCAATCTTTCTTCCTTTGAGGTTCACTTCATTTACTTAGATCACCCTAGTTACAGTCTTGTTGCCACAATCTGCCTGCCTCTCATCACCCTGCCCCTTGTCCCAAGTATTTCTGTCCTTGGCTTGTGATCTTTTCAATCTTGTTTCTGCTCCACTTCCCAGATATGAGGGCAACTAATAGTCTTTTGTTGGTGTTTGAACTGGTCCAAACATTCTGCAAAATCAAAATGAGTTTTTGTATATGATGTAGTTCAGGAAAGCAACTCAGTGGAAAATGAGCCTCCCTGTCTGTAAAATAGAGATAATAATAGCTGCCCTACTCATCTCATAGTGTTGTTGTAAGGATCAATGAGGAAGTGTATAGGAAAGCCTTTAAACACCACATCAATATAAGTTAGTATTACTTGGCTACCTTCAGGCCCAGAGAGTTTTAATATGAGACTACAGAAACTCAAGGGCCAATCTCCTTGCAAATTCTTGGTACCAAGACATCATCCAAAACTCAGTCTACTTAGATCTGCAATCTGCAAAGGTTTTACATCAACTTAAGGAAATGGCTCCACCAGGAATTTTAAAACATTAAAAAAAAAAAAGGAAGTGTGCTCCTTTTCCTCCTCCATGCTATAGAGCAGGGTCCCAACATGCCAAGACCCAGAAAACACCAAGTATCCAGATTGTGGTTCCATCTATAGTACAGTGAGCCTGAGGGTTTAGATAAATAATTTCTTTAATAAAAACATCCAACCAATCTCAGTTAAAGAAAATCCTTTAAGCGATAAAAAGTGGTCCAGGAAAGTAAAAGAAGGGGGAGAGAATAAGTAAATGCTTAATATCTCACTTGGTCCTCATGACTATCTTGGGAGATATTGCTATGATTCCCATTTTACAGTTGAGGAAACTGAGGCAGAAGTTAAGTGACTTTCTCAGGATCATGCACCTAGGAAATATCTGAGACTAGATTTGAATTCAAGTCTTCCTGATTCTAAGCCCAGTGTTTTATCCACTGCACCAGCTAGGTGTCTTAGTAAAATAAAAGTAAGTAAAAGACCCTGATCAGGGGATGAAAGCTATTGGCAAAGGGGATCTCGAGGGCTCATCTGCCTAAGTCCTAAAACTTTGTCCCAAAAAGTCAAATCCCAGATCAGTCTTCCTGGGGCAAAGTTAACTCAATCTGCTTCAGGTCGGTTTCATGAAATCTTGACTTCCAACAGTATAGACAGCCCCACTTTCCTCAGTTCCACTGGTGCTCTGGCCCATAACACCAATGAGGACAAGAGGCAAATGGTGCTGTTGTGATAATGGAATGGTGAAAGGATGAGAGGATCTTTCAGGTATGCCAACTGGCTTCTGTCATCACCATCAATATCAATCACTGCCTTTCTAAGATGAAAATCTATGACTCACAAGAATGGAGATTGCCAAAGAGAAGGTTTCCCCAAATCCTGTTTTTATTCCCTATGGTATGTGCCATCAAAGAGGCAGTACAATGTAAAGGGAGTCAGGATGCCAAAGTTCTAGCCTCAGTCCAAATACAACTCACTTCACTTTGGGAAGGAAGGTCTCATAATTGTCTTAAAGTCTTTGAAGGCTCATAACATGAAAGAGGAATTAGGCCTGTTCTGCTCACAAAGAGGGATATACTTACTTAAAACAATGGGAAAATAGGAAAGAAAGTGTTATATAATGGAAAGAGGCCTAAACTGGTGTCAGGAGTCTTTGGAGATTTTGGTTACAGTTCAAGCTGTAGGATTTATTAGGTCTGTGACCTTGGAGAAACTACTGAACCCCTCTGGACCTCAGTTTCAAAATCTGTAAAATGGAGATAATACTTGGGCTATCTACTTCACAGAGTTGTTTGGGAAAAAGTTTTTGTTGTATAAGCTGCAGAGAAATGTAATTATAAAAATTCAGAGAAGGGAGAGATCTGTGGGGACTGAGTGAGTCAGCAAAAGCTTCACAGAGGAAATGAGTATTGAGACTGGTGTCTAAGCAGCAGTAAGCTCTCTCTTTTTAGGGTCATGAGTCACCACACTAATCAGGGAGGACTTGCAACCTTCCACAGAGATCTTTAAAAACAAAACAAGACATTGATGTTCCATCAAGGATGGCTCAGGAGCTACTAGCCATGGAGGCAGAGGAATGAACAAGCTGACCCAAAGAGCTGTCTCCCAAGTTCAGCAAGTATTTGATTTCCAGATAAGTCCCTCACGATCATATGGGTGGCAACACTGGCCAGAATGCTGGATTTGTAGTCAGGAAGCCCTAGGTTCAAATTCTACCTTTTACCATCAGTGTAACCATATGTAAGACATTTAAACTCCCTGAGTCTCAGTTTCCCCATGAATAAATTAGCAACAATAATACCCACAGCACCAACCTCTCAGAGTTGTTGTAAGGTTTAGTCATTCTATCAACAAACTTTTATTAAGTGGATATGAGGAGCCAGATACTATGGCAGAAACTGAATACACAAATACAAAAGCAGCACAGTGCCTGCCCTTGTGGAACTTATATTTTATGGGGGGAGGTGAAGATGAGAGAGAAGAGGGGACAAGATATACATATGTGGGGACAAAATGTACACACATATGTACAGAAACTACACACGAAATGAAATGAGCCAATGTGCTCTTCAAACAAAGAGCTATATATTCACAGGTCGGCTATTCTGATAGCTTGCTCTTATTTCCTCCTCTATGAAAAGATGTTAACAGCCCTAACCTGGCAGGAACATTGGGCAGATCTGTAACTGTTACAGGCTTTGAAAGGAAGAAATGCCAAGGAAGGCGGAGAATTATCACGATGATCATCCTCTTTTCCCTAGGACTGCCTTTCATGCTCTGTAATTGGCCTGGCTTCCGGGACAATGCAGCCGATTCTGAACAATGACAACTGGGAGTCTAGTCCGAAGAATTCAGACTCCAACCTGGGGAGGGGGAATTGGCACGGTGATTCTCATCATTCAGGACAAAGCCCTCTGACAAAACCAAACTCGGGCTTTATCTAGAAGGTCAGCAATTTCCTTTTACCTTCTATGATAGTATTCTTATTAAGAGGGCTTTCTTCACAGTCAGTGCTGGGGTTGAAGGGCTGGGGAGGGGAAGGAAGGTGGTGGTGGCAGTTATAGTTAGTATTGCTTTTCCCAAAGATTTCTTATTGTTCTTCCACAAAACATTTAATTAAATAACTCTCAGACCCAGAAAAACATGATGGTAGCTATATTATGAACTCACAATGTTTGAACGCAGAAGCCATAAACATGACTGAAAAATAAAAGGGACCATCTTCAAAGTAAATGCATCTGAGTGGCATTTGAAAAGGAAATGCCAAATTGGCATAATCTCTGGGGTTATGGATACAGCAGGAGGAGCTGATTCACTTTTATAATTAAACTTCCTCTCAGAAATACTGAAGTCGTCCTCCTGATGATGCCAAGAATAGTTCCTGGCTCACAGGGAACTGAGGTGAATCCCCCTTAGTCCTCCTGATGACCCATTGTCAACCTCCCAAGATGACTACTTGGTTACTCAATAGACAAAGCTATAAATATTTAAAGAAACCTTTCATTGGGAAGGAAGTACTGGCCTTAATATTTCCAAGCTACTCTGCTGTAACTAAAATAGAATGACTTTGTGAGAAGAAAAAAAAAGGAACGATTTGTTTGTTATGGGCAACTTGGAGGTCAGCATCTCAAAAAGGCCTGCATGTTTGTCAATGAGAAGCCTACAGAGGTGGGGGTTCCAGGTCATGAAGAAGGAAAAAGGAGTATTACCTAAGGGAGAATCTCAGAATGTTGCAGATGATAGGATATACCAAATCTGACTCCTGCTGACAGCTCCCTCAAACTTATTTCCCCACAACACCATGTGAACATCTGGACTCAAGCAGGTTCCAGAAAGTAAATCAAATAAAAACATCCTCTCTGGCAAGAAGAACTGGGACCTGATCTCTGAATCTCGTCATTCCAAGGAAATGACACAAAGCTTTCAGCAGGTGCTAGGTGGCCCTTCCTCGCCTTAGATCATAGTCAGAGCCTGTGCCTACCTGCTGGCCAGGGTGAGCTCCCACTGGCAACTGTTGAGACAGAAACCCACCCTTCCCTTGCAAGCCTGTGGGTATACCTATATTTCTAACACTAAGTAGTGGAAGAAGGTAAGATTAGCAATAGCTTAGCACTCCATGAAAGACATAATTTTATCACTGAGTATTTAGCTTGGCTGTGATCGTATGGTCTGAAATTTGTAGAGTCACTCCTATGGAGTGAGATATTGTCTCTAAAAGATCCCTGATCCCTGTTAAGATATGAATATCTTGTTTAAGAGCATAACCCACTATTCTGTTATTAATAAACTGGCATATTAGTAAAGTGAGAGTTAAAGAGAAAAGGGAATGATAGAGGAGAAAGAAAGTAAATAAAAAGGGAGAGATTTTAAAAGGGAAAGAGTCAGAGAGGGAAAAGAGACAAATAGAGTAGAGGAGGCAGGAGAAAATGGAAAGGAAGAGAGGGGAAAAGTGGAAGAAAGGAAAAAGAAGGAAGGAAAAGGGGAAGGAAAGAAAACAAGAGAAAAGGAAAAGGGGAGGAATTAAATGAAAGAGTAAAAGAAGCAGAAGCAGGCAAGCAGACAGGCATGTAAATAGGCAATGAGTTAAGCACAGGACATAAGGAAACATTACAAGAAATGGACAGAAACATGTCAAATCTCTCTGAATGAAAGAGACTCAAAGATTTTAAGCAGGTTCTTGAGGGGAGGACAACTCAGCGCCCCCAAAGCAAACATCATTACCAAATGTCCTTGCTTGCAGTAGGAGACAGGCAATATGGATTTCTAGTCCCGGCCCCTTCAGACACATCCAGACTGCTCATTCTCATCATATTGGAAGAAAAGAGACCAAACTAAACAGGGATCCAGAGCCAGAGCCCCCAAGTTGACTATGCACCCAGAAATATGGTGACAAAAGAACACTAAGTTTATAACTTAGGGGGATGTGGAGGGATGGGGATGTGAAGTTGTCTTTTCTACATACAACGTTTCTTGAAGGAATAGCCCAAGTAAGATTGTGTCACAGCCTGGCTTCACAAGTACACTTACTCTCCTACGGCTATTAGGGCAGAGTTGGTATAGTTCCTCAAAGGGCTTCCTTGATAGTAAAGGAAGGGTGCATGTGGTACTGTTCTATTGTTTTTATCCATGTAGGTTATATATGTCCACTTGGGCCTGCCTAGACAGGAGGCAAGAATAGACATCTCTAATGTCTCCTCCTCTATCAAAGGGAAACAGGAGATTGGAACCAGAGGCTGACCACTCTGCTTCCCTGGGATAGAGGTGGATACTGGACTAGAATAAACTCAGTCTGCCCCCTAAAATATTATTAGTCTAGGGGAAATAGTTTTAGGTTCAAGCTCTCCCCTTATTCCTTAACAGGAGAGGAGAACCCCAAGCTTTATATCTAAGACATGAATCCCTTCCCAGCTGACAGCTCCACAATGAATACTCATAGCAAATAGCAAACAAACCCATTTACCTAAGTTGATAACAAAACAGAAATCAGGAAAAGTATATATATACGTACCCATACGCATACATATATACTGACTGAATGAGTTCTTTTAGGAGCAAGACGACTGAGCCCAACTGATAAAGTCCCAGATCTCACCCAAAAGGAAATTCCCCCAAGTCTCTAGCGTAACAATCTGGGGATTGGGACATAATAGAGACTGCCAGCTCCTCTCCTATCAGTCTTTCACTCACTTCAGAGTCCTAAAGAGAAATAAGAATTGTATACCTTCCCTTTCAAATACGGAAGCCAAAAGAGCCAGGATCTGGCTTGGATATGGGAGAAACGGGATAGTTCAAATCCTAGTTGCACCACTAACTTCATGATCTTGGTCAAGTCCTTTCTCTTCTCTGAGCCTCAGTCTTCTGTTTTGTAAAATGAGGAGGCTGGACTAGGTAGGGTGTCTTTCAGCTCTAAATCTCTTGATATTAATGTAATTTTTCAACAGAAAGGAGTAAGACCTCTATGGCTTCATCTCAAAAATCTCTCCCTGCTGGTAAAACATTGAACAACAAGAGGCTAAATAAACAGAGGGCAGAGGAGTAGATCGGGTTAGCAGGTGATTACTGAGTATCCACAACTCCCAGAGCCCTTTTTAAGGGATTTGAAAGAAGCAAAATCATAGAAACCCAGAATCTAAGAGGTTTAAGGGACCTCAGAAACTATGAATTGCAATACTACCTTCTTCCCCTGCCCCACTGCCTCTCCCTCATTTTGCAGAAGAGGAAACTAAGGAAAGTGTTTGAAATTTGCCCAAGGTCAAACACCATTAGTCACTGGTAGAGCCATGTTTTTTAAAACATTTTAAGGTTTTCGAAGTGATTTTTTCACAAGAAACCCTTTGACATAGATAAGGCTTATTATCCCCATGTGTTGGGAACATTATCTGTCTTGTAGGCTAAGCTAATTTTTCTCCAAAGGCAGCGAAGCTGTGCCTGAGAATTGATTAGTCCAAAGAGCTAATCATCCCCTAAGGCAAAAAAAGGCAACCCAGGAGGAATCTGTATCTAACTGAACTCCTCTTTTATTTTTGCCAAATATCTTTTCCATGCTATTGCTAAGTAAACCTCACTTCATTCTAATCCCAAAACTGAAACACCAAATGGGTCTGAAATCAGGCCTAGCTACAAAATATTATATTACAGATGAGGAAACTGAAGCCCAGACACATGATATAACTTACCCATGGTCACAGTTAGGAAGCAGCAGAGCCAAGACTAGAAGACTAGCCCCCTCACTTCACAGGTGAAGAAACTGAGGCCCTGGAAGAGAAAATTACTTGTTCACCATAAATTAGAGGCAGCACCAGGATTGGAACCCAGCTTATCTGATTCACATGCCATTCTTCTTTTGTGATCCAGTTGTCTATATGCCTTAGCTCTACTACTAGCCTATGCATTCCAAGAGGACAGGGGGTCACCAATCGGGATCCTTCTGTCCTCTTCAGGACCTAATAAGGCCATGCTCATAGTCTTAGCAAATGTGTGGGCTCAGTTGCCACTATAGGGACCACTAAGAGGCACAGTGGATGAAGCACCAGCCCTGAAGTCAGGAAGACCTATGTTCAAATTCTGCCTCAGACACTTACCAGCTGTGTGACCCTGGGCAAGTCACTTAACTTCAGTTGCCTAAGAAGAAAAGAATTGCCACTATATTATACTATCTCATTGAATTTCACCTAGATCATATCTCATACAAATCTATTGCCTCACTTTCTCTGAATGCAGCAGGAAAAATTAAGAATCAATAGTGCTGGGTTTGAATCTGGACCACCTCCATCATCTAAGGAATATTTTAGGGGAGGGACTCTGGAGGACCTGGAAATAAAGGCTGACCTTGTCTCTTGACATAAATTTAACATGCCTAAAAATCCTCCATTTCCACAACAGTTCCCATAACAACTGGCCAAGAAGGTGGAAATGGATGTGACTACATACATGGCAACAAAGCCAAAGGTGTAATTTTCAATAATAGCAATTGAAACCGAAAATAATGATTAGTTCCTTAGCCAGCCTGCTGACTGCTTTGCTTCACGCCCAGTGCTCCATATATCAGTGCCCTTCTGAAGGGAAATTACCTTTTGTTTTGATTCTGCCTGAGAATTTCCTTAATAGCATTGCAAGGATCCCTGTCGAGAGGGAGGCAGAATAGACATTTAGAAGGAGAGCATCCCTCTCAACACATGGCTGCCCTGGTGTACGGCTAGCGGCGAAAGGAGACCTTAGCAGCTGCAGCTTCTTGGGAGCTCAGCTTTATTACAGCATCAGTGGATGCTTGTTCCAATTCAATCAAAGAGAAGCAAATGAAAGGCTCAGTTTCTTGGTAAACATCTACAAATCAGTTCCTGTTTACCCATTTCTGTGTTGTTTGGGGCAGGTTGAGTTTTTAAAAATTTATTTAAATCAAAGCCTTTGAATTAAAGAGATGAGCCAAACACCAGGCTTATGTCTTCTCCCACATATCATGAGTCCTGTGATATCTAAAGATGGAGTTGGATGGGGTGGGAAAGAGGACAGTTCTTTCATTTGTTCTAAGGGGCCTTTTGAAGTGACTTGCCCGGGATAACCCATCTAGCATCAATGTACTAGCATAGACAGAGCCTTTCTGGTTAGAGTGTTGGGCAGTAGAAAGTACACTTAGAATCAGAAGTATTGAGAAACTCTCAAATGCACCATTTGCTGACTGGTAAACCATGGTCAAGTTGAAGCATCCTGAAAGAAGCCTCTGGTGAAGGAATACTATAACTGCTGCCCAACAGTGAGGGATCCTGAAGATTTTCTCTTTTCCCTACCCTTTGCTTGACCACTCTACCTCTATGTAGGTACCTTAATTATCCTCATTAGTCATTTGTATCCATCAATTTGATGAAGTCAGAGCTAGGGACCAGACACTTATAAGTTGCTACTTGGTTTTCTCCTTTCTAATACCTTTGCACCATAACTCCTGCCTTCTTATTGGAGAACTTCAGTATACATGCTGATGTTCCCTCAAATACCATAACTTCCCAGTTCTTCAATCAACTCAACTCTAGTGACCTAAACTTCCACTACACCTGAGCTGGTCCTATCTGTGGTGATGCCATCACCTATAAGTGTTCCACTTCTGTGTTTAAGAACTCCACAATTCCTTGTCATTACAGTGTCCAAAATCTTTCATTTCTCCTTCTGCTTACCTGCTCCTAAATCTATTCTTCCTCCTTACCATGACCTCTAATTCTTCAGTTCTCAGACTATCAACCCTACTCTTGGCTAAACTCTCTTAATAATAGTAGCTAACCTTTATATAGCACTTTAAAAGCTTGAAAAGTGCCAATTTTCCTCATAACAACCCTGTGAAGTAGGTGCTGTTATTATTCCCATTTTATAAATGAGGAAACTGAGGCTAAGAGAGGTTAAATGACAGCTACTAGATATCTGATGGCAAATTTGAACTCAAATATTCCTGACTCCCAGTCCTCCACCTAGCTATAGCAATCTTGAGCCTGTTCTGAAATGGGCCCTCACTGCTGTAAGGTAATCATTTTACCTCTCTATAATTCTCTACCTCACTCAACACAACCATCATTCCAGATCTTTTCTCTCTTCAAGACTTGTTCAGCACCTTCACCTACCACCCATCTAAGGACCCACATAAGAGGATCCCTATTCTCCCTCTCTCCTTATTTCACATCTCCTGATATCATCTCCCTTTGCTCCTGTCTCAGGCAAAGAGATGGCTCCCTACCAAAACCCATTCTTTTAAGTGTACTCTTGATCTCATCCTGTCTTCTTTGACATTTTTCTCCCATTTTCTTCACTCTCTTGATAACCTTTAGTTTCTCCCTATCTGCTAGTTCCTTCTATGCCTAAGTTTCACCCATCCGATCATTAAATTCTACTATGCCTTCTAGCTACCATCTTGTATCTCTCTTCTCCTCAGCTAAACTCCATTTTAAAAAAAAATCTATTCTCAATGCTTGACACTTGCCAAGCCTTACCAATGATCTTTTAATTACCCAGTCTAACAGTCTTTTCTTAGTATTCATCTCTCTTGACCTCTGCAGCCTTTGGCACTATTAAATGTCTCTCCTGGATACTTTCTTCTATCACTTATCTCCTCTCTCTCCTGACTTTATAATTAGGCACTGGCTACATGGCTGACCAACCAGTGGATTGATCGCTTGAGGTGAGAGCAGAAGTCAATGAGCAGAGAAGTCTATCCAGTGGCTAAAGTACTACCCTTTAGCACAAAAAAAAAAAAAAAAAAAAAAAAAAAGGCTTGCCCAGGGGAGCCCTTTGGCAAATGACAAGAATTCTAAAGCTTGATGCTGTGGTGTATTTTATCCAGTTTGAAGATGACAGAGGAAGTAAATCTGAATGCCCCAGAGTTAGACATGAATAAAAATCGGTTTTTCAAAGTGGTTTTCATGGGGGTCATGTCACCAAGGAATCAAAAATAGCCCCCTGCTTTGGGAGTCAGACAGGTTGAGCAGCCAACACCACCTCACCCTGGTATCAAGACCTTATGAATACTGCCAGAACAGCCAGGCAACACAGGATGCCTTATCAGAAAGGAAAAAGACCACAAGACTTCCTGACCCTCTGTACTGACATTGTACATTATTCACTTCGCAGGGAGGAGATAGCTGATGACAAGCTGCACAAAGTCTTGGCAGGCCCCACTGACAACAGCAAAGAGGATGTATCAGCAACTAGAGCTCCACAGGTAGGCTTAACATGAAAGTTAACAATGAACTCAGTTTTTAAGGATAGATCAAAAAATTGTGGAAAAAATACAGGAATCATTCACATTTCTAAAGTAATTTCAAGTTTACAAAGCACCTACTTACCACAAACCCTAGTTAAGTGGGGAATACAAATATTATCACCTCCATTTTAGTGAGGAGAGCTCCTTTGGTTTCCTATCACTTAATTTAGGGAATTGTGAAGACCCATAAGGTCCCAATCCTTAGGGAAATGCACAATTACACAGCCAGTAAGTGGCATTACTTAGACTAGAACTTAGACCTTCTGAGACTTAGCTTAGGGATTCCTCTCCTGTACCATCCAGACAATAAACACCACCTTTTTTCACCCATGAAAACTAAACAGTCCTTTATTTCTCTTGAATACCTGGCCCTGAAAAAAAGCTCATGTACATTTAACAAACAATGCTTTTTTTTAAAGTAACCAAGTTCATTAATTTGAGAGCCTGTTATTTTCCCACTCAAGGAACATTTGCTAGAACAGAAATCAATTACCACTCATTGTTCAATATTCTAAAGGTTCTTTCTTCACAAGCATGTTAACACTGAAAATTGTGTTGACAGGCAGGACCCAAATAGTAGCCAGGAGGCTTTGACCAAAAGGTCAGATTCCTGTAAATCCTGGTTGGGGACAACTCAGCATGTGCTATTGTACTGCCTCTCACCGTCAGCAAGTGAACTTGGTTTAGTGGAGAGTGTACTGGACCTCTAGTCAGGAAGACCTTGGTTCACAATCCCATCTTTGATACTTACCAGTTGTGTGTCCACAGGAAAATCAAGTCTCATCTATAAAATGAATGGGTTGGACTTTAAGGTCCTTTCCATTTCTAAATCTATTATCTTAAACCATGCACAATTTACCATCATTACTTTAGGAATTTTGAGGAAATCCCAAGGGTCCTATTTTTTTTTTCTTTTCTGTTGCTTCATGCTGTGATACCAACTGCTAATAACCAAAGAACAGGCTCCCTTTTTTCTTCATAGGGCAAAACGCTCAAAGCAAGATTTTTTAAAACCTAGAAGACATTAGGCTTTTCTTTTCAGGGCTTCTCTTTGCCCCACCGTGCAATCTAGTGCAAGATTCCATTTCAAATCAGGAATGCTCTCTACCACAGTCACAGGGATTTTTGCTTTCCAATTTGTGTGCTAAGAAAGTTCAGACACAATGAAATCTCTTAGCTGAACTGACTTTTCAAGGTGCCAAATCAGTCTTTTCCTAAAAAGTAGTCTCTTAGAAGAGAATTGTTGTTCCCTCTGACCCCACCGTGCATATTCCTTCAGATCTCTCCTCTTCACAAAGTGACCCAATCTCAGGGCGAAGGCAAAGATGGAAACACTGATCAATATGCTCAAGGAACTTTTACTGGCTTGAAGGGACCTTGGAATTCAGTCAAACCCCCTTTTACTGAGGATTACAGAAGGGAAGTAGCTTGCCCCAGATGACAGCTGATAAATGGCAGAGCCCAAAATCAAAAGCTAGATCTTTTGGCTTCCAACTTTCAAAAAAGTCCTAGATTTATCCTTTTTCAGAACTTTGTAACCTTGGACAAGCCATTTCAAATTTATGAAATGGAAATGCTTTGGATGATCTACTTCCTTGGGTTATTGTGCTGTTAGAGCTTTGGAAACCCTTAAAATCCTCTAAAAATAGGAGTTTAGCTTAAAATGAAAAACCTTGGCCCCTGACCCAGGAAGCATCTCAAATTTTTCAGAGCTACAGGGGAAGGTTTATAAATTAAGCCATACTAGTCACTAATACCTCAAACTTTCTTTTCATTCAACTTTTGCCTACTATTGGGATATATAATACTTCCTGCCTCCAGGGACTTTATCCTTGTAGCCAAGCACAGAGGAGAAAATATGTAGAATGAACACTGAATTTGGAAGTATAAGGTCTGAGTCCAAATCCCAGCTGTTACATACTATGTGACCTTGAACAAATTACTTTCCCTTTTCTGGAGTTGTTTCTTGCCTCTAAATGATTACTGTTAAGGTCCTTTACAATTCCAAATCCAATGTATGGTAATATAAATTTAGTGGACAGATAAAAGAAGGTGACCAGGTCTGTGTACAAGCTATTGGACTCCTAGAGACTAAGAAGAGTTTTAAATGTAGGCTTTTATTGTTGAGTCGTTTCAGTTGTGTCTGACTCTGTGACCCCATTTGGTGTTTCCTTGGCAAAGACAGTGGAGTGGTTTGCCACTTCCTTCTCCAGCTCATTTCACAGCTGAAGCTGAGGAAAACAAGATTAAGTGACTTGTCCAGGGTCAGATAGCTAGTATCTACGGGCAGATTTGAACTCAGGTCCTCCTGACCCTAGGACTCTACTTCACCACAGCTACCCCTTCCAATGTTAGTAGGGCTCATCATATTTTTTCACTTACATGGTTATGTCTGGTAGAATACAATATATTCAAGGTCTGAACAGGACCAAAGTAGGAGAAAATGTTTGAGCTTAGAAGCATCTAGACTTATCCAAGATCACATAGACTGTTTCCCAGCAGAGTACACCTGGTATGAAACAGCAGTGAGAAACATTCAAAATCCAGCCTGTCTTCATTCATTCTTACATTTGTTGACCTTACCACTGAAAAAATATTACCCAAAATAACTCATCAAGCACCAACACAAATATGAGAAGAATGTGAAGACTAGGAATATCTTGAAATTGAAGGGGATGGTCAAAGCCTAGTATTTCAGATTTAATCATTACCTAGCATCTTATTAGCCATATTTCTGAGAGCTGTGTAAAAGCTTTCAGTACCCATAAAAAGGTTTCAGTACCTATAAAAGTTTCTTTAAAAACAGAGAAAGCCAACATAGATTTTTAACTGATACATGTAGATGTTTATATTTCTTTAAATCTTGCATCCTTCGTATAAACTATGCAAATATTCTTCCTAGTTACTACTTATGTTTATAGATATGACTATTGAATGTGATCTGCCATTTGGGAAATGACTTGATATTGCATAACAAACCCCAGTTCATCACAATCCCCTTCAAGGCAAGGGAGCCACAAATGAAAAGGGCAGGGATGGTGATGATGTGAGTCCCTTACAAGGTAGCTATCTCTAGAGACATTAATAGCAGGTGACTTATCACATTTCTAGTCGACTTCAAGATCTGGCCAAAGTTGATAATCTTGATTTAGAGGCAAAATCTCCTAACAAATAATGGGAGGGCATGGCCCATGCAGAACTGAGCCTAGGCAGCTAATGACAGTGGATAGAGCAAAGGACCTGGAGTCAGAAGATCTAAACTGAAATCCCACCCCACACACTTATAATGCCGCGTGATTTTGAGCAAATCATTTAACCTCTCTCTCAATTTCCTCATCTGTAAAATAGGGATAATAGGACTTACCTCCAGGGTACATAAAGTTTACAAAGCACTAAAGAAATTATTATTGCCCTACTTTCAGGAAACATGTGACTCAACACTGATTAGGATCTTGGGATGATTCAGCAAACCCTGGTCCCTTAGTTCTCAGGGCAGTCACTTCTCATCACATGCAAGGCTACTGCCCTCTTCTTTCCTTGAGGGGAGAGATACTGTCCTTTCAGACAATGACCATCCCTCTACTCTTGAGGCACAGTACACCAAGAATTTCTTCCCTATCCCGCAGGCATTTATCTCCAGTGTCCATTCCAACTACTTAGCCAGAATAATACACTAGAAATATTGATATAATTTACCTGGCTCAGGTTCAGGTCAATTGCCAGACAAGATACCAGACCATATCCTAGTCATTCCTTGTATAACTTATTTACTTCCTCACCTCTCCTGGCAAGCTATGCTTAAGAGCAGTCATATATGCTATCTAATGCTTTACACTTAATAGGTTTTAAAATAAACTTATAACTATCACAAAGACCCTAACTTCTCATTCCCACAAATTTAAAACGACTACCCAAATTCTTAGACTATACATTATAAATGTCCTCCCCCTTCACACCTTGTCACTTCAAAAGCAAATTTTTAATTCCAGCTAGAAAATATCCAACTCTAGCAATATCAATTTAAAGTCCATCACTTCACAGTTTATGTATTTCAATATTTTAGCTTTTCAATAGTCAATTAGCTAAATATATAAATTAAAGTTCATGAAGGAGAATAAAGCCTAAATTTTGTTAAAAGTATGGTATCAGGCTCCATTTGCATTTCTAATAGATCTCTGGAGATATGTCTCCTCACTTGCATAACTGGAGGTTATCTGGGTCCCATTTAGCTCCAAGATTTTAGGATCCTGAAGTCTTAGTCGTCAACACCTTTTTAATTTGATACTCAGTCTTCAGCACTCTATGTTACTGGTAACTAACTAGGCAATGCTAATACCACAATAATGAGAAGGCAACTAGACGCATCAGTTTCCAGGAGAGAATTCCCTAACCTTTGAGTTCCCTGCACCAACGAAATTACAAATCTCATTCTCTCCTATAGAAGTGGCATCCTCTGGTAACATCCTCTTCAAATGCCTAACTGGGTAACAAGATGATCCTGGGTTCTTGAAGTATGTAGCGTCAGAATAAATTGTGGTGTATGCTACAGAGTGAGGAAGGCATAAAGGCAATCATCTACTTTTCAATAACCTGGCTAAGTTCTGAAAGGCTCTTCAGCCCATTGGCCACCTAAGCAATGATTTTTGCAGACACAGTGACTCCCACAGAAGGGTTACAATCTTGCATCATGGAGAACAGCCACAAGTAAAATTACAGATCCTTTATGTAATAGTAAGATGAAACAATGACAATCTAGTAACTCAAGATTTTCACCTTTCAATAGTACAAATGTGTTTTTTAATTTTTATGTAAAGTGCCAGCTTTATGTACAAACTATTTAAAAAAGAATAAAGTAAACTTTTAAAATCTGCTTTGCAGCAAGCAGTGAGGCTGCCATTTTTTCAACTATGTATGGATCTGCCTAGAAACCAAGGATTTAATTTGTTGCATTACACTAGCTTAAGGGGTCTCCCCATTCTAAAGCCAAAATGGCTAAGACATTCAAGCTACAGAAAGCCATCTAAGATCAGTCTTCTTGCTAAAGCATTAACACTTTCATTTTCAGATCTTTCACAAAAATCCGAGTAGCTTATGTCAAGTATCACCACATCCTAAGCAACACCACTTGCAAACATTAAACAAGATTTTTCTGAGGTAGCTACACAAAACTCTCAAATGCCAATAATGGCCGTTACTTAGTACAGTCATTTCACTGTGTAGCATTAAAAGTAACTGATTTTCCCGGTGGAAAAAAAAAAAACCAGCTAAGTAATAGCATGTCTTCAGTTCATCTAGAAGTCTGCATCCAAGGTAAAAGAATTCTCAGTTGGACTTGACATCACTCCCATTCTCTGATATTCTCCTACTCTCTTCTCAAAGAAGTTGGTTTTCCCTTCCAATGAGATATTCTCCATAAAATCAAATGGATTTTCTGCTCTAAAAATCTGAAACACACAAAGTTCAAATCAATATGAATCCAGACCAATCTTCCTTGTATACTGTATTTAGCACTACAATAGAAAGTATTTAAAATGTTACCTTGTTAAAACCTAGTTCCAACATAAGTCTGTCTGCTACAAATTCAATGTACTGCTTCATTAAAGTGCAATTCATTCCAATCAACTTTACAGGCAAAGCTTCAGTCAAAAATTCCTGTAGAGAAAAAAGAAAAATAAAACTGTTAGAGTGTTTTAATAGAGCTGTAGCCTAAAAATGATTTACATTTTGAAACAAAAGTGAGAAAATGGTTGTATTACCTACCTGTTCTATTCTAACAGCATTGATGATAATTTCCTTTACTTTTTCTTCTGAAGGCTTGTGTACCAGGTGTTTGAACATTAAACAGGCAAAATCACAGTGCAAACCCTAAAAGAATATTTAAAAGAATACTGATAAAATAATCATTAAGCCAACAATTTTTTCTGCCAAATAGTTAAGATTTAGAGTATAAAAATTACTTTGCTATACTCTACTTAGGTATATTTGCACAGAAGCCTACTTTGATACCTCCCCAAGGCCTAGACTTGTCTCTGGGTATGTTCTCTGACAATGCCCATGTAGTCTCAGCTTTGGGAAAGTCTACGCTGGAAATATCTTGAGGACAGGTCTTGTGACAGACTGTCCACTTTCTGATAATCAGCCCAGCTAATTCTAGAGTAGCTCATCATTAATAATAAATTAACTCTTTGGCCAAACAAAGCAATACATGAAACAAATCAAAATAAAGTGATACAGGTCCCCCAAGGTTCCCTTCCACTTTAGCAGAAGCTATAGAATGGAATAATAGGGCAGAGACTGCTAAGAACCAGTTTTTAGGCTACATATTAACATTAACTGTTGGCAGGTACTCTTTGTGTGAGATTCTAGTTCACTAAACAAGTAGACACACCACTGGGAGAAATTAACTGTAATGTATAGTCTCACTTCAAATGAAATAAGATTGGAAAGTTGCAATTTAAGAAAAAGATTCCCTTCAGAGAGACAAATAAAGGAGCTGGCTTCATGGAACACTTGATCAATTCCAATACTCATAACCTTAAAAAGACCTCCATGGAAATGACTACTTATGTATCCATAGCTCATGATAACCTTACAAAGACCACCACGAAACAATAATGCTTATGTCCCAATAGCTAGTGTAGAGGACAAGGAGGTAGGGAAAGTCTACAAAGAACTCTATAGGTTCATGAAAATTAAGCTGGATTTGATAAAGCTGTTTCAAATTAAACCAACAAATACTCAGTGACTTCAGTGAAAATATTGACATACAAGGATGGTGAAAAATGGCTCAGGATCAAGATATCAAGGCTTGATATATCAGAAACATCAAACCTATATCTACTTTGAGAAAATCAGGAAGCACTCACTGGACATGCCCACATCTAAGTTCATTTTTTCACCAACAATGAAATTGTTCCTGACAGCAAACAACTAGCTACTATACTAATATGGGTGTCATTTCTAAATTGTCTTTATTCAATTAACTTTTTGGATTAAAAAATTAATCAAAAGTTAAACTGATATCAAATATAACAAATATGATAATATGACATAATCAAAATAGGTTTAACTTGACTAAACAGAGAAAAACAGGAAATGGATAAAGGGACAGATACATTACATCACCATTTGCTAACCAATGTAATGCATTTACAAAGCCGAAAGAAAACTCGAAATTGCCTCAGTCAACAAATACTTCATTTCCCTTTCAAGCAGAGGTTTAGCAGCTAAGGGCAACATGAGTTAAAAATACTAGTTTAAAACTTATTTTCAGTCTAACTACCCACAAAGGAAAAAACAAGTGCATAAAGAATGTCTGTCATCTAATGATAAAATTTGGATACAGTTAGGTCATGAGTACATACATCCTCAACAGTTGTTAAATAAACTAGATCTGGAACTAAATAAGAGGGAAAGCTGGATGCATTTGGGAAACTGTGATAACCTTTCAATGACCCAAACTTTTTCCTGAAACAAAATCTCAGTTTTTAAACCTCAAGTCTTCCTGTGATGCCATAAAACTGAATATCATTAAATACCACAATCAAAATAATCAAAATCACAGGTTTATAGGATCACATACTATAAACTCAGAGACCTTAGAGAACAGAAACCAATTCCGTCTTAGACATGCAAGCTCCTTAATAGCAGGGACTGGTTCTGACAGGTTGTTTTTTGGGAGGGAATGAGGGGCTGGCTTTCTTTGGCACTTTCAAGTGCACAGTGCCTAGCACACATTAGATACTTAATAAAGGTTTACTTGTTGTTAGGAAACTGAGGCACACAGGGGTGAAATAACTTGCTTGAGAACATAAATTTTAGACCTAGGTCCTCTGACAAATCCAGTTCTTTTCCACTGTTACCTATTGCCTCTAGTCAAAGGGAAAATGATTGCCACTTGCTTAAGGTAATTTTCAATGGCAGAGCCAGGATTTGGACCCAGGTGCCCTCTGATTTCAGTGTTCTTTCCACTAAAACATTAAACAGATGGCCATAAAATGAGGGGAGAAGAGTCTTATAGTTAAAACAAAACAGAGGAACAGTGTGTGTGTGTGTGTGTGTGTGTGTGTGTGTGTGTGTGTGTGTGTGTGTGTGTGTGTGTGTATGTGTGTGTGTGTATGTGTGTGTGTCCCTCCACCATTATAGATCCAAAACTTTTCCGGTTTTTGTGGCTTTTGAAAGTTGCCTAGAGGTACTGAGAAATTAAGTGACTTTCCCACGGTAACACAGTATCCATTTTATTACTAATCTTCCAAGGATAAGAAATATTTTGTGGGCTAGTAATATCAGATCTACAAATGTCTTTCTGTAGTAGGTGAACAACTGTATCATTGAAAAGCTCATTTTGATCTTCAAGGTCTAGAAAATTGGTCTAAAAGCTTCATAACTCAATGCTTCACTCATTTACTAAATATGAAGATTGTACTTTTAAGAGGAGTAAGATTTGTCACATTTCTTACATACTTATCAAAACGAAAGAGTCAAGCTAAATTTCTTTATCAGCTCCCAGAGCTCTATCCTTAACTGCCTAAATGAACTATTTAATTTTAAGAGTTGTATCAAAACCGCACACCTTGACCTCAGGCACTGGAAGTTCATAGAGAATCAGTTTCTTATGGACCTAGGTCAGAGATGTATCGCCATGGAAAAAGCCACCCAAAACATAATCATCTTATTTAATATCCCATCATTCAACTGAAGAAGCGTTCTACCATTGTCAAATCAATCTAAATGCATTCATTAGAGATACCAGAACCAATCAAACCTTCTTTAACAATTTCAACAACAGTGAAAAGAAAATCAAGAATTTACAGAATATTGGGAATCAAGTTCAAAGTTCTTTAGCCAGGAACTTGGATTAGCAGGGGAAAAAGAGTAAAAGTCACACTGTAACCGCCGTCAATTCAATTCAACATATATTTAGTAAGAGCCTAATACGCGTAAAGCATTCTACTGAGCATTTTAACTGTAATCTGAATTTAAGCGGCTGCACTGATTGGGCCAATGTCTTCTAACATTGAGAATGACCACTGTTTTATAATGTTAAAAAAAAAAACAAAACAACTAATTCAACCCTTTCTCTTTCCTCACCAACAATATACATTGTACCATTACTGTTGATACAGAACAATGCTTCTGTATAGAATTCTAAGATCCACTAGATTGAGTAATTATTCTAAAATGTCTCAACTCACTGTATGATATTACATTCAACCTTCAGTCAGGCACAGTAAAGGAGAAAAGATATTACTGAAGGGAGGCAGAGTGGTATGGTAGAAAGAGGACTGACTGGAAGAACAGACTTCAAATCTCATACCTAATGCTTCCTACTTATGTGATCTTGAGCAAGTCACAACCTCTCTTGGTCTCTAGGGGTTGGAGTGGATGGTTTGATGTCCCTTGAAGCTTTAAATCTATAATCCTATAGCTCCTCAAGAACTTAAGTCACATGGATAACTTTCATTTAGTTAACCCAATCAGTTACAGAGATATACAATGAATTGATCATAGTTTGCTTATACATTTACCTCATCTCTACTAATAAGTTCATTGGAAAAAGTTAACCCAGGCATTAAACCTCGTTTCTTGAGCCAGAATATGGATGCAAAAGAACCAGAAAAGAAGATTCCTTCAACAGCTGCAAAAGCTACAACACGTTCACCTGTTTAAAAAAAAAAAAGGTAAATCAAACTTTCTATCAACATCTAATGTTTCTAAATCTCAAATGGCACAAGGTAAAAAAAAAGTTGCTTTGTCCATTTTACGTAATGGGAACAAGACCTTAATCCTGAGGAAGATCTGTATCATTTAAACAGGAAGCGTTATCTAGTCCAGAGTACAATTTAACATAAACCAGTACCTCAAAATTAGGATCAATAAAAGCTTTTACAAAGCAAACCTAAAACTAGTGATAAGTAACAGAACCCTCCTTTCATTTCATACAGCTACAAACAGGTCACATTTTCATGCACCTAAGAATGATGGGAACTGTAGTTTCCAAAGGACAAGATACCTACTATAGGAATAGCTGTTTCATCTTTGGAGACAAACCACTAATATGACTTAGCATAGCAAAATGGATACTGTGCTTGGCAGTTAAGAAATTCTAGCTCAAATACCACTCAATATGACTTTTATTAAATCGTCCAGTTTTTCCATTTGTAAAAAGGAATTAGAATTATGAGAATTACATTATAATTAATTACCTATTTCACAGTGTTATTTTAAGAAAACATTTCTTATAAACTGTAAAATGCCAAATGTAATTATCTTAGTTAAGTTCCCTAAACATATTTACCATATGTTGCTTCTCTGTCCCCAATCCACCGCAAGGCCCAGTCAGCTTTCTTTTTAACACAAGGCAGCGTTTCAATGGCATTGAAGAGAAATTCTCTAGGAAATGTGCATAATATTAGGAATCAAAGTCATCTTTCTTCAAATGACAAGCTTCAGTGAAGAGGGACAACAAATGACACTGACCTCAGAGATGATAAGGTAAACCTTAATATGCTAAAACAGTAAGAGTAACAACTAGCACTTACATAGCACTTGAAAGTTTGAAAAGTGCTTTACAAACACTGTCTCATTGGGTCCTTATGACAATCCTATAAGATAACAGCTATAAAGTACTTAGCAGTGTCTGGCACATAGCAGGCCACCCCCCAACTCTCACTGCATAGATAAGGAAACTGAGGCAGACAAATGCTGACTTGCCCAGAGTCAGAGTTAGTGTCTGAAGCCAGATTTGAACTTGGTTCTTCCTGATTCCAGCTATTATTAAGAGGCAAGAGAAAAGTACAGTGGACGGTGAGCTACGTGCTTAAAAGCTGAGAATACCTGGGCTCCAGGCCTGCCTCTTACATATACCACCCTGTATGACTCTAGGTAAGTCACCTTACTCCTCAGGGCTCTAGGCAACTCTCTTAAGATTTTAAGTTGCAGAAAAGGTACCCACCTGAACTGACAGTTTATCTTTACCTGGGAGGTTCTCTATACAAATCAAATCACTATCAAGAGGCAGTGTGAGCCAATCTCAGAGTTTGGAAGAGCTCAAGTCCTACCACAAGTACAGTGGTGGCTATGTGAGTCTATTCTCAATGTCTTAACAGAGGTTATTTTATATCTTATTTGAAGTCAATTCACATTTTAAGAGCAAATAACTTAAACTCAAAAGCTTTCATAGGCCTTTGCTTCTCAGCTCTCTGGAAAGCAATTTAACCATAATTTTATCCTGTAAATACAGTAAATACAAAACACATATTTTAAATCATAACTTTAAAAAAGTCTACCTCATTGTGAAGATAAAGAGGAATAACAAAGTTATACTATTGTTTATTCTTGAGATCTTGTAGATCTCAGGTCCCTCAGAATTTTAATAGTGAACATTTTAATTTATTCTGGTATCTATAGAATATTTTTCATATACATCATAAGATCATATATTTATAGGTGGAAGGGACCTTGGAGGCAGTGTACAATCCAACCCCTTCATTTTACAGATGAGGTAACTGAGGCAAAGAGATATGCTCAGGATTACAAAGCAAGTGTCTGTAGCAGGCTTTGAACCTAAATCCAGTGCTCTATCCACTACTAGACTGTGGGAGACTGAAATAAGATAGAAAGAAAAAATAGTCACAGAGAGAGAACCAATATCTAGTCCTAGTTAGCCTTTTCTATAGCTCATCTTCTCCAACTAAGCTGTCTTAAATATCCCTATTTTTATAAACAGATAATACCATTCTCTCAGGCTTCCAAATAACACTTTAGTCCTAAACTATATCTGTCTTTTTCTTCCTTTGTAATGTCCTTCACAATTGTCCCTTTCCATTCCCCACTCGGCTGCCTTAGAGTACAGACCCTCACACAATATGATAACAAGAACACTGGACACTATCAACCAAAAACAGCTTTCCCCTTTACTGGCTGTGTGACCTTAGGCAGACAACTTCTTTCCACTTCAGTTTCCTGAGCTGTAAATCAGGACATTTACCCAGCCAATTTCATAATTCTTTTGAGGATCCAAAATAAGATGATATATATGAAAGTTCTTTGAACTGTTACCTTACTAGCTCTCTTATCCCTTAATTTTTCCTTAGTCTGAATTCAGGCTACCACCTCTTGTTCTACAGCCTTTTAGGAATATACAGGTTTAAACTTATTGCCATTAAAGGTGTTCAATTGCTTGACTCTTTCTTTATATATTCTACTCTCCACCCAAAGTATACTTTGTTTTCTCAGTTCCATGCTGTTATTTTTCCTGCACATCCACATACTGTACCTTTAAAATCCAACTTAATGGCTACCTTCCCTGTTTGCTCATCAGAAGTAGTCTTGATCATTTTAGCCCCTAGAAGCACTTTATTGTATAATTTTTAAGTCAGTATATGGTATATATATATATCTGCTCTTCCCTACTGATTAATATAAACCCCTTGAGGAGAGAAAACACATGCTACTCAATTTTATTTCCTATAGTACCTAGTCTTTAATATAATATCCATAATTTATTTGTTGAAGAAGTAAATGAACTAGGAATCAAGAGACTTTGTCTCAGCTTCATCTCACCTACTAGCTAGGTGTTACCTTAGGGAAATTACTCCACTCTCAGTTTTATCTGTGAAATGAGGTTGGACTACTATTGTTCATAGACTAGATTTTAAGATCCCTTTAATCTAGAAAGGAAAATTATTCAATCTATTTTTAAAGATATCTAATAAAAGAAATACATGGAAGGAAAAGAAACTTATTTGGCCTTTTGCTCTCTCTCTCATAATCTGGAACCAATTATGAACTCTTGCATATATTATTGATTCCTAGGCATCTGCTCATTCTAGTTTAAAATATTAAAATCCTTATCTCCAACCAGATATTTAAATACAGTTAATGATGAATTATTATAAAGTCCTAAAAATCAAATACATATATAATAGAGCTAGCAAATACCAACCTTTCTTTGGGGTCCTTAATATAAGTGTCAATAAGGAGACTATACATTTCAGAATGTATGTTTTCCATAGCAATTTGGAAGCCATAGAAACAGCGAGCTTCAGTCACCTGTACTTCTTGGCTGAACCGCTCCACCTAGTGGACAAACATCAAGATTAAATATCAAGTAGGCTGCAACCTACCCAGCTAGCC